>NC_081190.1:51497946-52097946 GCF_902713425.1 Acipenser ruthenus | reverse complement strand
AAACAAAACACTTAACACTCACAATACGATTTACACAATCCGTTTCATTTAGATTACCATAACAAAGGAACAGATTACATCGACACATCCCCAATTATACCCTTAGTCACACCCCCTGCGGTAGCTAGTTCAGTCACGTGTCCTCCAATCCACGACTGACACATCGTGTACCGCTTTAGGGCGATGACTTCAGGTATGGCTGGATGGCTGTTTTACGACTGATCCTGGAATGAACTGCCAGACCAACCAGTACGAGGCACTCTGTTCCTGTTATACAGCGCCCTCACAGATTGGGTGGGAGATTGTTGACTAGGATTCATTCACTCTCTGTCACACCTTAACCACTTCAACTCCAGATGTAAAAATGAAACCCCTTCCCAGATACCAGATTTTGAAAATAATAATAATAATAATTTTCAAACCTGTAGTTGCTATAAAATGTTAACATATGATGAATAAAACACAAATAAATGACCTAAACTGTGTTTTTCATTAACCCTTTATGCTCCTGTGTACTACATACCCATGTTCAATATAGAGATAAAAACAAGTTTTTTTATTTTATTTTTTATTTTTTGTTTGAACAATGAAAACAAAAACACTGACAATAACGCACATAACAATAATAATCAGTAAACAGTAATTATCAAAAAAAATCAAACAACATCAAAACATATGCCATTATTCACTTGCTCTGTGCCATTTACTGAAATGTTCAATACAACAGAACTCGGGGTTGCCTTCGCAACCATTGCACATTTTTCTTGTGTCCTTTCTTTTGTTTTCGTTTTCGTAGCAGACCCCTCACCTTTTTTGCAGTCTTTTTTGCTTCCCTTGTTTGGAGGGATAGTCACAAATGCGTGTACAGGGCTACTTTGCGCAGGCAGTGTGAAGGATCTGGCTGCCGCAGACGCCTGCTTCATTGCCTTGTACCCAATGCTGTGTTTTGATAGTATTTCATCATAGCACTGCCATTTTAAACCAATCATCTTCCCGTTTGCAGAGGGCTCACCCGTAAAGTAGCTGCATGCTCTTTTGTTTGTACAAAAGTAAGTGATTAGCTTTTCGGGAACAAAAGCCAAAAAGCACTCCAATGGAGGATGCAAACTCTCAAGTTCCACGGTGGGGTGCACATCTGTGTAAACAGGTGCAAAATCAAATCATGGAGGACTGGCATCATGGTAGGGATCAGTAATAAACACCCAGTCCCCTGCTGTTCTTGGGTCCACATCCTCTTCATCATCATCGCTGAGTGATAAGTCAACATCACTGTCGCTGGTATTGAAATCCTAAGAACCAACTTCAAAATCTTCATCACTCCCATTGTCGCTCTCCATGTACGTTGCCATGTTTAGCTTTCACTAAAAACTATATAAATTACAACTAAACAAGTACAACTAATAATAAAAATAAATAAATAATATAAAACACTATATATATACTTGTAAAAGTTGAATGGCTTCCCGCAATATATCTCAAGTCTTCTAAACGCCCACAGGTAGATTGTAATCTCTACACGACACGCAATTGGATACAAATGTCACCTGACCCTCCCCCGACTTTCATTGCACATTCCACAGTAGTAGTACTGCCTTAGGGAATGAAACCTGAAACGCTAAAATGAGAAACCGCTCATAGAATAGAATGGGAAACTTGACGTATGCAGGTAAAGCATGGTACTGTAAGTGGGTTTTCATTTGACGTACGTGTGTACGTCTTGGTGTTGAGGTGGTTAATAGTTACTTTTCTTCCATTGGTCTCTTGAACACAGTATCAGGTTTGTGACCAAGATATCAGAGTGCTCCCAGCAGGATTGGAAATCCTTTTCTGGTTCTGTTCTTAAAGGTTCCTTAAAAACCTCCGGAATCTAGCGCTGAGCATCGCAAGTGTGTTTTCCTAAATCAGTTACCTGGTATCTACAGGATATCTGAACTCTGTTAGCAGGTTTCTCATCTTTGTATTCTAACTTTCCCAAATGATCCCATCTCACCTGGTGAGTCTCATCACATTCAAAACATTCAATTCTCCTTACATCGTCTAATTTAAGCTTTAAAATGAGAAAAGGATGATCCTTGTTCATCATTACATTCAAACATTATTCTACAATGCTCTACCATATGGGAAAATGCAGGACACGGGTCTGGTTCTGCTTGTGGCAGCCCAGTTCTGCATCTTTGACATCCACATATTAGTCTGAACACATGCCGGTCTGGCCCCCTATTCAGATAGTTTCCCACAAGGAGTAATGGTTATGGACTGATAACTATTTTGTTTATACATTTGATAACAGAGTGCTATTTTATTAGGTATTCCTTCCATCCAAAATATCTGAGTTGTCCAGAGGGTTCCCAAGCCTCCATCATCAGTGGGGAACCCCCAGTTTATGAACTTGCTGGTACTATTGTATTGTTTAGAAAACATCAGATTTATTAGCTTTGTCAAATACATTATTGCCTTTTTATTGGTCTTTTACTGTTTTATTTTAATAATTTTCACAGCAGTTAGATTTCATGTTAAATCAGCCAACTAAATCTATTTAAACTGAAATTAAATTTCTTCTGAATTCCATTCAAATACACTTTGCTCATTCATCTGTCATGCTATAATCAAACTCTTGATGCAAGCAGCCATACTGGAGATCCTGTTCATTGTGTCATCTACCTCCTCTTTTAACTGATGATTCCAGGTATTTCTCTTGTTGTCATACCAAATGTTAGACATGTTTATTGGAACAGTGCAAATTATGTCTGACATTAAATAAATAGATTTCTATTGACAAATGAATGAATGGATAAATCACTTGACCTTTCATCATTGTAAATATGAACATACTGTGGAAAGAAATAAAAGTGACATTTCTGTACTGTTAAACTTTCAGAGGAGAAAAAAAAGAAGTTTGCTTTAGTCTGTTTGTTACAGTATAAATTTGTGCTGAGACAGACTATGAGCCATTATTTGTTTTTCACAAATTTAAACATTTGCGTACTTACGGTACTACATAATAGAGAAAGACTGAGTGTGATATTTCTATGCTTGCATTGTTTTTGTGTCATGTTTTATATAGATATACTTTTTAAATGTAAACCCTTTTAATTTCTGAAATGGCTGGACGGAGAAACGGAATTTCTTTTAGAACACCAAGGTTGACACCTCTGCTCTTTCAAGTGCTTGGGTATCTTTTCTTCAGTCACTTCTCTTCTGTGTTTTTCTAGTAGAACCATAACTTTAATAGCACATTCTCACAATGGACTATTATTTTTTACTCTGTTTTTTTCTCCTCAATTTTGTATGCGCAATTATTATCTGTATCCTTGGCTCGCTGCTCGCAAACCCCCCCACCCCTCCCCTGCTGACTCGGGAAACGGCGACTAGAACACGCGCCCTCTGAAACGTGCGCCTACCAAGCCATCATTTTTCGCACTGCGGAGCCACAGCGAGGCCACCAGACCAATAGTGCCGGAGGACAACACAGATCTGGCGGCTCCACTGCAGAACTACAGGCGCCCTATCGCCCACAGGGGCTCGCTGATGCGCGGTGAACCGTGGATTCCCCTGCTGACCTAAGCCCTCCCTACCTGGGTGGCGCTCTTCCAATTGTGCGACGCCCCCTAGTAACCCCCAGTCAAGGTCAGTTGTGACATAGCCTGGAGTTGAACCTGCGATCTCCAGGCTCTAGGGCGCATCCTCCACTCCAAGCGGAGCGCTTTTAGTGGATGCGCCACTCGGGAGCCCCTCACAGCACTAGTTTTTGTTGCTAATGAATACAGATGTTTTCCTTAATATTCCATGAGTGCTCTGGTAGCCTTCAGGATGCAGTATCCCAGCGGTGGACTATATCATGTCCTTAGTATTTCCAATAGTGTAAATTGTAAGTCAACACTAAAAAAAAAAGAAATCTACTTACATGGAGCCGTTCTTCCGTTCCGGTACACAAAAGCGATCATGGTTGTGAACAGTTTATAAAACATGTAAATAAAGAAAAGTAAATTAGGATTTGAGTGCAGGTTCATATATTGTCTATTTTTTTGTATTTAAGCTAACAGTTTTCTGGCTTTGTTAGAGAAGAGAGCACTGTGCCTGTGTTGCCATTATTATGATATGCTGAAATAACGTTGCTGAAAGTAATCAGCATCCAGTTGTTTAATTTCTTCAACTCGTCATTCAAACCGGAGACTAGTTGCTACTGTGTTTACTGTATTGCCGCTGACAGCAAACATGTGAACGTGTGGGTTGCAGTGCATATGTGTAGGAGTGATGCAGGTGCTCCAGACAACGACAAACACAAAGTTCACGGTTCAAGTTCTTTTATTTTCTTTAGTGGTCGGCTTGACCACTGAAATAATAATGCTGGCTCTACCCAACTATGGGTATTGTCAGCGTATAAACCAAGGGGTTGCAGTCCCAAAATAATAATACCAAAACACAGACACACAACACAGATACAGTCTCCGGACAGTGAGTGCTCTAGGTGCAGGTGCGGTGATTAGACAGTGGTGTTTGTTTGAACACAGGTGCAGTGCAGTCCGTGTTTAGCGCTGGCTTGAAGCGGCAGCTCCCGGATTCATATTAGCCATCTGGCAAAGACAAATATACACAGTTACACAAAACAAACAAAACACTTCACTCAAGATTTACAAATTGATCACTTCCTTTCTCGGTCCTAATGGTAACCTCATCAAAAGGAACAGATTGCTGGGGCCACTTTCCCTAAATACCCTCTGTCATACCCTCTTGGTCTACATTGACTTACAACATTCCAAGGGCGTGTTATGTACAAGCAGAAAAAATTTAAAGTACATGAATACAGTATTTACGTATTTTCCAGCTGATTGATTTGGAACAGTGATTGAACATAGCTTGAATGATATTATTTAAGGTCCTTTACCAGAGATTAAGGACCTTGTATAAGCATTTCTAATAAGTGCAGTGGTTCCAAAGTCTTTCTAATTGGCACCTCCTTTGACTAACCAAAAACATTACTGTGCAGGATTTTTAGAAGTATGAGTATAAACAGGAAATACAGTGAAACACACTTAAAGAGTAAGTAGCAAGGTTTTGAAAAATATAGCATTATACTTCCCACCTTGTTGCTACAACTGTTTAAATAACGTACCTATAATTTTTCTTTCCATTGTTAACATCCTGACAACTTTTTACACTTAAACATTCAAAATTCTAAAAGGTATTGACAATGTCGACCCAGGGGACTTTTTCGACATGAAAAAAGAAACAAGGACCAGGGGTCACAAATGGTTAGATAAAGGGGCATTCAGAACATAAAATAGGAGGCACTTTTTTTACACAGAGAATTGTGAGGGTCTGGAACCAACTCCCCAGTAATCTTGTTGGTGATACCCTGGGATCCTTCAAGAAGCTGCTTGATGAGATTCTGGCATCCATAAGCTACTAATAACCAAACGAGCAAGATGGGCCGAATGGCCTCCTCTCGTTTGTAAACGTTCTTATGTTCTTATTTATTTTATTTCTTAGCAGACACCCTTATCCAGGGCGACTTACAATTGTTACAAGATATCACATTATTTTTACATACAATTACCCATTTATACAGTTGGGTTTTTTTACTGGAGCAATCTAGGTAAAGTACCTTGCTCAAGGGTACAGCAGCAGTGTCCTCCACCCTGGGATTGAACCCATGACCCTCCGCTCAAGAGTCCAGAGCCCTAACCACTACTCCACACTGCTGCTCTTATGTTCTTATAGCTTTAAAGTCTGTTTCAAAGCTCTTTTCAAAATGTCCGCTCTAGTGGACGGGTTTGAGATCTGTCCTCTAAATCAATGCAGGAAGATCAATTAAAAAAAACACATAACTGCTCTGGCTTTTCTGTTCTGTACCACATTATGGATCGTTATTGCTGTGTTACTTGTTTGACAATGTGGGCAATAATCCTTACACTAGCAGTGCACTAGAGCAGTCATTTTAGGTATAAGTGTAAAAAGTTGTCAGGATGCTAATAATGAAAAGTAAAATTACAGGTACATTAACACTAATGTTGTGTGTGTGCAATTTATTTTTACTTTTTTTAACCTAATGTCTTGATATTTCAGACAACCTGTCTCCAGACATGTGTTGTAGCCATAACGTGACGGTGTATGCCATTGACATCTACAGTAGAGGACACAGCTCATTTGCATATCTCTGACAACTGGTTAGATGCAATCTCTCTGCAACAATCCATGACGTTAAATCACATCTAAAACCATTAGTGGCCAGTAAAATAACCAGGCAGTAGTTTTATAAAATGCATGTAAATACTACCCAGGAGTGTAGTGCTGCCGGGTCGGCAGGGAGTGCTGACCCCTCACTTCTTGGGCAGGGAGAGCACCGGTCAGTACTTCATGTGTACAATATTTAACTGTTCTGCTCCTATTAATATATGGAGATAGATATACATGTGTATAACCCTTGCACATAAGCAAAAAATACAATAGCCGTAAGAAACCCTTGAGAAATAAATAATGAAAAGGTTTGAATATAGCGTGCCTGGTGTTGAACAATAGGTGTGAATAATGTGTAACAGAGGTGAAGGGAACCTGTATCAACGCTGTGCTGAGGTGTCAGCCTTTTACAATTAGATGTAATAATTGGAACAGTTCTTATATATCAGAAATCAAGTAGATAAAATAAGCGAAACATTTATTTAAAAGATAAAAGTCAACCGCAACAAACAAACAAATGTTACCTGTGACCTTTACACAAATCTTTTTTTGCAAACGGATGCACTTCTGTTTCAAAATCTCAGTCTCATTCACTGTTAAGCGGCTGCAATAGGACAGTGAGAGAAGCTGATTCTGGACCAAACCATTCAATATACGAGAGGAGGGAGGAGGGGGGGGGGGGGGGGGAGTGCTACGCATAGGAATAATAATAATAATAATAATAATAATAATAATAATTTCAATATTTTATTTTATTCACTTAGAAGCCATTCATGGATTAAACCTTATTTTTTATGTTTAAGTAAATAAGTTGTATGAAGGTTGTGTATAATTTTATAAGTGAAGTGATGTTATTTTTCTTCGTAGTCCCCCACTCAAACAGCACGATATTACTGTGCATTTCTTAATATAGCTAAAGTTAGACGGAACCCATTATACATTCACCTTTGCGACTTGCGTGTTAAAGTTATGTAACTATTGTAGAGTGATAAACTGCAGTTCTGTTGAGTGTGTGGGGAAACGGGGATGGCAGGGGGCGTGGTAGGGTTGAGGGAGGTGGGGGGGGGGCTGAGGGTAGATAATAGAGACCCCTCACTTCTAAATATAGCACTACAGCCCTTATACTGCCTAGTATTTTTTTCTATGAATATTTAAAAGTTAAATCGACCTTCGCAGTAGGATCAAAATAATCCTGATATTTTGGATAAAAATCCTGATCTCCTCTTTAAATTCGGAAAAACCCAATTACAACGTTTAATCGCAATTAAAAGTGTGATCGGATTACCAAAGCGAAATCCAGATCACAGTAGTTCCAATCACATGTTAACGTTTTAAAAATTTCACAATATAATCCCGATCAAATGCGGAAATCGATAACCAAAGTTTTGAAAAACTGGCCCTTGGGATATAAATGCAATTTACAAGAAATGATGTTACTCAACAGAGTTTTGTAAAGTAGGGGGTACTAAATAAGATCAAATTACTGTATATTAACAGCGTGCAATGCAGTAGTTTTAGCAGTAATGCATGTTTAGTTTATACAGATATAGACAGTAATATATAAAAAATAAACAGCACTGTATTGCAACTGTATATTAATTAAAAAAAAAAAGCCACCGAAACATTTTCTGTAACCCTGAATTTCAGAACTCATCTACTGAGTAAATGCCCCAAATGTATTCCTAGGGTTAGCTAAATTAAAGTCCCCTGGCAGGGTAGAGTCACATTATCTTAGTGTAATATCCATGTTAAACTAATTATTAATATGTATTTAGACTAGGCTTGTTCATATAACTGTAAATGCTTGTTATTGTTTGAATTGTATGCATATACTTAAGCTTCATAACTTACTAAATCAGTGTTATGTTGGGTTTCTTTCTGTCTTGCCTACTATAAATGAAGAAATATGGAGCGTAAATGGTAATTTAATCAAATACATTATAAAGGGAATCTTATAGTACAATAGAGTTCTAGCTTAATAACAGCATATTAGTTTGTCTGTTGGTGATGAATCATCAAACTGGTAATTGTGTTTAATAAAATGGTTATATTTCCAGCTACAAATGAATGAAATCCCAGAGGAAATGGGTTGGTGGGAAGGAATGTATGTTGGTATAACAACATTGAATAGAAGTCCCTCATGAAAGTGATAGACAGCTGTTTAAAAAGATGCATTCACCTGCGGACATGTATTAAAAAACCCAAACTAGTGTGCCTGCTTTTGGTAGTCTTTTAATACAACAATTAAGTGCTGGTGTAACACGGTAAAATAAAACTGTTCTTTTGTTCCCATTCTTTCCACAATGCACACTTGTATTTTCTTTATGATGTGTTACCATTGTTTCTTTATCAGGTGGTTTTGTATTCTGGTGGTGTGTGAACACATTATTTTTATAGCTTAAGTCAGTATTTGCCAGGAGATGCTATACTATATTCTTGGACAAAAAGGAAAGGTTACTGTCAGTTCCCATTGCCTGTGTTTCACATACAGTACACAGTTATTGTGGATGTAGTCACTCATGAGAAATTGAGCAAAAGGAAAAATCCATGTATAATTATCTAGTTGATGTGTTTGTCAATACATTGTTCCAGACACTGTCTGAGGAGTGACAATGGGTTTCTCACCATGTCACAGCTCCACTGCCTTTCAGAGAGAGAACCAACAGTGTATGTTAAAAAAACAATCACCTAATAGGTTGTTTATACTTAGTTTACAGTTTTAAGAAGTCTATAACGGTTTGAAACAAAGAGCTTCAGCCGACAGCGAATAAAACAAAAAAACGAGGGTCCTCAATTAACAAATTTAATACCACACACACCAGTAAACTATACACAAGCGAATTGCAAACAATTTAAGACAAGCACACAAGTAGTAGAGGGAAGGTAACAAACAATTTTAAAGTCAGGCAAGGAAACAGAGATCTGAAATAGCTAATTGCTAATGTATAAATGCATAAGTTATATATATAACAAAAGCTATCACACACATATCAATCATGCAAAGCAATGTCCCGAACAAATCAAGTCCAAAAATAATCCAAGTAATCCAACAGAACTAAAAAGAAACAAATCCAAATCCAAAATGCAAAAAAAAACAAAGTCCAACAGAAAAAAAGAACAAATGGAAAAAAAACCCAGAATAATCTCACCCGACTGTTTGTTTGTTTATTGATGCTTATTGTGTAGTTCAAGTGGCAGTAAAACAGCAACAAGTTGTCCAAGAGATGCTCCAAGGTAGTATAGTTATTATTTAACTGGAACCCATTCAGTACCTGCACACAATCCACACCGCCATACACAAAATGGAGGAACACAGAACACAGACCTGCCTCCCTTCCCCCTCTACCTGTTTAAAAAAGAGCCAAGGCTCATGGGAGTTCAGCCTTCTTGAAGGGGAATCCCTAATTAATAGATACAATGATTAAGAAGTTACCTGGCCAGGCATTTTAACAAAAGTGAGTGTTTATTTAAACACTTTTGTGGCTAGTGCCACAAGTTCCATAAGTTGATTGTGCAGTGTGCAGGTTAAAGATTGTGTTGTGAATGTGTCCGTTGAGATAGCTGAGAGACATTCTGAGATGCGTGAGGAGTCAAAGGAGGGAAAGGAGAAGAAGATCTTGGTATCATCAGTGTAAAGGTGGTAGGAGAAGCCAAAAGGAGATGAGAGTACCTAGCGAGCAGGTGTAGAGTGAGAACAGGAGGGGTTCCAGGACAGATCCTTGGGGTATACCTGTGGGGTACACTGACTGGCTAAAATAAATAAATATAGAAATAAAAGTTAGTAAAATTAGAAAATCCCTTTGTCTGCCATTTATGCAAATGTATGTGGTCACATGACGTGTCATGTGATCCACTAGGCATATGTAAGAAGTTGTGTACAAAACAGAAGGATCTAAGAGACTTCTCAACGTGTGAGGATTGAGGACTGTGCAACCTACTTGTCCCTCAAAGCAATGGCTGAATTGACGAAAGTGTCAATGAAGACAGTCTCTGGGTGTTCCTGGAATGACAGAGTGGAGAAAATCTCCACCGGAAAGTGTAACTCTGGTCGCAAGCTGTTCATGACGACTCAAGCCTGCAACAAATTCTGCCACACTATAGACTACAAGCAATAGCCCAATGCACATAAACCTTCACCACTGGAAAATACACACTATCCACTCAAACAATGCACAAGGAACTAATGGTTCTCTCCACTATTAAGATAAGCCAGTGCAAGAAAACCAATGATACAATTCTTTGTGAAGGTGGAAGGCGTAGCTTGAATTTGAATTGAATTTGAATTGTTTTACCATTTATGTTTTACCATTTATTTGAGAAACAAATATGTTTCTCAACATATTGCCACAAGAATGATTCATGTATTTATTTTATAAAAGTTATTAGTCTTTGTGGCAAAGTGCCCCCCCCCCCCGTGTATGTTATATGTTACGTGTTGTGTGTAAATGTTGGTGTATAGGCATTGGTACACGGGATATAAGCGGTCTGTGTTTCACGTGTGTGTAAATTGTATATTTGTAGTTAGGCACGGGGATGGCACATCACATCACGTGCAAGTAAAAAGTAATAGTATGTGAGCACGGGGAATTGCACTTTAATTAATTCACGTGCAGTTGTACCGAGATTCCAATTGAATGATTAAAAGCTGCATGTTTTCACTCACTGGTGGTTAGGTGTTCGGTGAGTGGAGAACGGGATAGGAGACGGAGGTAGTAATTGTTAGTAAGATAAGTAGTAAAAGAAGCTCACCGTGTTTGTCTGTGTAGTTCGTTTTGTCTGTCTGTTTATTTTGGCGTGTAGTGCCGTGTCCTGTGTTTTGTGTTCTGTTTGTTAAACCTTTTTATTTATTTGTTATTAAACGCTGAGTGCAACCATCGCACTCAGTTTCTCTCATCATCACCGTCTGTCTGTGTGTTTCTCTCTCTGGTCTGAGTTCCTCCCTGCAGCCAGCCTGTCACACGTGGTGTCAGAACCGGGACAACAGCGCCTCCAGGGCTCAGGCCAGAGCGGGAACCGCAGTTTTTTTTGGGGAAAAAAAAAAAAAAAGGAGAAGAAATGGGGAGAAGAGGCTGGAGAAGAGCACAGGAGGGCAAAGGGAGAAAGGTGGAAGCAGGGCTGTGGTGTTTCGACTGTGGCCAAACTAGCCACACCACCATACCCTGCTCCGTCCACAGGACCCTACAGGCAATGGCCCAAAGACTGGGATGGGGGGAGTGGTGCCCTGGCTGTGGGGCATATGGGCACACGTTGGCCCTATGCCCCATGCAGGATGAAGAAGAGGAGCCCTTGCTGCCACGTCCTATGCCTGAGCGGGAGGAGCCCGAACGTCCACAGCCCGAGTGGGAGGAGCCCGAACGTCCACAGCCCGAGTGGGAGGAGCCCGAACGTCCACAGCCCGAGTGGGAGGAGCCCGAACGTCCACGGCCCGAGAGGGAGGAGTCGGTGCGTCCACGGCCCGAGAGGGAGGAGTCGGTGCGTCCACGGCCCGAGAGGGAGGAGTCGGTGCGTCCACGGCCCGAGAGGGAGGAGTCGGTGCGTCCACGGCCCGAGAGGGAGGAGTCGGTGCGTCCACGGCCCGAGAGGGAGGAGTCGGTGCGTCCACGGCCCGGAGGGGAGGAGCCAGTGCGTCCTGTGTCCGGAGGGGAGGAGCTGAAGGCCCAAACCCCTAATTTTTTTTGGGAGGGACGAGGGCGTGAAGCTCAGGCTCCACAGCAGCCGCTGTTTTTGCTGCTGAAGGGAGCCCAGCGGAGACGCCCGCCACCAGCTCTACCCCCGCTGTCGGAGGAGCCGGCAGCGCCACCAGCCCTACCCCCGCTGTCGGAGGAGCCGGCAGCGCCACCACCACCACCTGAGGGAGAGGAGCAGGAGCTGCCTCTGCCTCCGCCACCTGAGGGAGAGGAGCAGGAGCTGCCTCTGCCTCCACCACCACCACCTGAGGGAGAGGAGCAGGAGCTGCCTCTGCCTCCACCACCACCACCCGAGGGAGAGGAGCAGGAGCTGCCTCTGCCTCCACCACCTGAGGGAGAGGAGCAGGAGCTGCCTCTGCCTCCACCACCACCACCACCTGAGGGAGAGGAGCAGGAGCTGCCTCTGCCTCCACCACCACCACCCGAGGGAGAGGAGCAGGAGCTGCCTCTGCCTCCACCACCACCACCTGAGGGAGAGGAGCAGGAGCTGCCTCTGCCTCCACCACCTGAGGGAGAGGAGCAGGAGCTGCCTCTGCCTCCACCACCACCACCTGAGGGAGAGGAGCAGGAGCTGCCTCTGCCTCCACCACCACCACCACCCGAGGGAGAGGAGCAGGAGCTGCCTCTGCTTCCACCACCACCACCACCCGAGGGAGAGGAGCAGGAGCTGCCTCTGCCTCCACCTCCCGAGGGTCCGCTGCTGCTGCCGTCGCCTGGGGTCGCCAGGGATCCTGCTTCGCCTGAGGTCATCGAGGGTCCTGCTTCGCCTGGGGTCGCCGGGGCCTCTGCTTTGCCTCGGGTCGCTACAATGTGGCCGGAGCTCCATGAAGGGGAGCTGCCAGCCATAAAGAAAGAGGGGGAGGTCAGGAGACCAGCTCCCCCAGCTGCACTTTCGCGGCAGCAGATAGTGTGGCTGAAGCCCCGGAAGAGGGAGCTGCCAGCCACGAAGAATTGGGGGGTGCCAGACATTCCACCATGGCCACCCCCAGAAACAACTTGCTTCCCCCTCTTCCAGGACTTTGGGACTGAGGGGGGAGGTGGCCATTGAGGCCATGTGTGCGTTGCACAAGGGGGGGTATATGTGGCAAAGTGCCCCCCCCCGTGTATGTTATATGTTACGTGTTGTGTGTAAATGTTGGTGTATAGGCATTGGTACACGGGATATAAGCGGTCTGTGTTTCACATGTGTGTAAATTGTATATTTGTAGTTAGGCACGGGGATGGCACATCACATCACGTGCAAGTAAAAAGTAATAGTATGTGAGCACGGGGAATTGCACTTTAATTAATTCACGTGCAGTTGTACCGAGATTCCAATTGAATGATTGACTAGCAATCGAATCTCGGTACAACTGCATAAAAGCTGCATGTTTTCACTCACTGGTGGTTAGGTGTTCGGTGAGTGGAGAACGGGATAGGAGACGGAGGTAGTAATTGTTAGTAAAATAAGTAGTAAAAGAAGCTCACCGTGTTTGTCTGTGTAGTTCGTTTTGTCTGTCTGTTTATTTTGGCGTGTAGTGCCGTGTCCTGTGTTTTGTGTTCTGTTTGTTAAACCTTTTTATTTATTTGTTATTAAACGCTGAGTGCAACCATCGCACTCAGTTTCTCTCATCATCACCGTCTGTCTGTGTGTTTCTCTCTCTGGTCTGAGTTCCTCCCTGCAGCCAGCCTGTCACAGTCTTTTACAAATTAACCCATTCAAAAAATCGGCTTTCAATGAAACAATTCAAACGCAACAAATAGTCTTTGCCATACATTCTTCAGTATGAAATTGGAGTTTGCAAAGCAGAACTCTATACATTAAAACTAGTTTAGCTTGCTCTTGTATATCTGATATTGTAGCTCACCAGTGAGAAAGATGACTACAGTACACCATTATCAGCTTTCCAGTTCTATTCCACAATTCATTTTCAAAAGGAAAATCACATGAATGTTGTGTTTCATTAAGTGAAAGAGACAGATTGGGGTTGTTCAGCGAGTGTTTTTGTCAGTTTATTATTTATTGAAGCTGAAAACTAGAATGCTTGATCGGCTCACATACCGGAAATCATAAAATCTGAGTTAACAATGGTCCTAGTGTCAAGTTTATTAGAATGTGAGTAGTGTAACCACACTTTTATTAAGGGTTCGTTTCTCAACACAAAAAGTTCTTCAGTGTCAATAATGGTTACTGTTTTATTTTTAAATAATCATATTGCATACAAAATCGACAGCCGGGTCTCCTTTCTATGTATGCTAAATGAATTCCAGAATGGGGTAATTGGCTCCTGCGTATTATAGTAATCCCAGAAGAATGGTATTTAATGACAACACGTCCTACCTAGGCTCAGTGGAATGGTGTTAGTCCCGAATCAGCGACAGCTCGCAAGCTTATAGTAGATGGGCAGTGTTAGCAATCTGCTCTCTGTTGTGTCTCAGTCCCAAGAGAGCGACTTCCTCCTCGCAGGCAGCTATATGCTTTTTAATTTCTCCCCCAGGGCGGGGCTTGCTAGCGAGCCCTCGCAAAGACTGGTCAATAGGGTGTGCCTATTACTGACGTGATCTACCCCCAATAACAGGAAATAATAAACTGCGTTACAACTCCCCTCCGCTAAGGTGGCTGTGCACAGTTACTCTAAGAATACAGTTACATCAAGTGACCTTGGCTGTCCACAAAACATTACATAACATTCTGAACGCTAAATATTAATAACATAAAATCTAAATATGTGACACACAAATAACTGAACAGTTTGTAGTGTCCCTTGTAGACAGGTTATCCTTTCATTGTTTTCTCCTCATGGTGCTGTCATGCTAATGCACAGGAAACTTCAGGCTGCAATTTTTTCAAGAACCCGAGGCAAGGGCCCTATGGACCGGTTTGGCCCGGTTCCGCAGGTTGTAGGGTCTTCCCTGAATCCTTTTGGGGCTGCGCATCTTCGGTTCACCCTCCTTCAGTTTCTGAGTTGTTACATCAGAGGAACGTGTCTCTTCTCCAGCCAGTTTTCTGTGATTGAATGGTCGCAAGTTGTGTACATGTTGAACTCCCAGATTGTTACCCGAGACAGGATCACAAAGTTCGTAGTTGAGTGGCGAAATAGCCTTTACAATGTTGTAGGGTCCAACCCACTTTTGAGACAGTTTTGCAGAGAATCGTTGTTCCTTTGAAGAGACGGGGTGTGCACGAAGAAGAACCTGATCTCCATCATTGAACTTTACATGCCTGCGCTTCCCGTCATAATACTTTTGCTGCTTTTGTTGAGCTTTTGCAATGTTATCTCTGGCTGTTTCATAATATCGATGTAGTTTTTCATAGAGAGCTTCTTGATACTCTCCTAGATCTTCTTCAACTGGGTCTTTGTTAGTGGCCAATGAATGATCAATTGGGAGAGCTATCTCTCGTCCAAGATTGAGCTGTGCTGGGCTATAGCCAGTGGTGTCTTGTACTGCTGTACGAATAGCAAGACCAAACTTTGCGAGGTCCTCATCCCATCTGGACTGATCTTGGTGGACATACGACTGAAGAATAATCTTGATTGTGCGGTTCATTCGCTCTGTCCAATTGGCCTGAGGATGGTAAGGAGAAGTATACTGAGGTTTTATTCCCCATCTTAGGCAAGCTTCCTTCCATTCCTTGGACGCAAACTGAGGCCCATTATCAGATAAGATAATTGCCGGTATACCCCAGCAACAGAACACTTCGTTTTCCAGCTTAACCAAGATTTTCTTTGTTGTAGCACGACGCATGGGAAATAATTCCACCCACTTAGTAAACTGATCCACAGCAACCAGAAGATACTCATTTCCACTACAGCTCTTTGGCAGCGGTCCCATGAGGTCAACAGCTATCTTATACCAGGGTTCGACAGGCTTCTGAGGTACCATCAAACCTACTGGTTTCTGGTTGTCTGGCTTGACCTTTTGGCAGATGTCACAACTTCTGACATAGTTTGCAACATCTCGCACCATGCCTCTCCAAAAGTACCGCTGTTGAAGACGATTTAACGTCTTGTGGAACCCCAAATGTGCAGCTGTCTCACAGTCATGAAATAACTTAAGCACTTCCTGCTTGAGAGAATGAGGAATTACCATCTTCCAATCCTCTTCTGATTCTGTGCGGTAAGGATCCCCATCCATTCGATAGAGGACATCATCTACAAGTGCATAATTTCGGTGAGTACCTCTGATTCTTGCTGCTTGCTCTTTGCAGGGGGGAACAGTTCCATGACTGAGGTACTCAATGATAGGCAACAGGTACCCATCCTTCTTTTGCTCCTCTTGAACAATATCTCGGCTTAAAAGGCGTGGAGGGTTCCCCTCCACTACGGTAGAGACAAGGACTGTTATGGCTTCTTCCGGTGGGAGCTGCAATTCAGGCAGCATCTTGTCATCTAGAGAACTATAATCAGAGCTGTCTTCCAGTACAGTGTTCCGAGACAGGGCATCTGCTGCTTGATTTGAAGTTCCTGCACAGTGCTGCACTTCAAAATCAAATTCCTGAAGCTGTAAAGACCATCGTGCTAATTTACTGCTGGTATCTTTCATACTGGCTAGCCACTTCAGTGCACTGTTATCAGTGACTAGTGTAAAGCGACGTCCATCAAGGAAAGGACGAAACTTCTTTACAGCCCATACCACCGCTAGGCACTCCCTTTCAGTGGCATGGTAACACCGCTCTGTAGCATTGAGTGTCTTGCTTGCATACGTAATGATGCACTTTCTCTCCCCTTCCATCTGATAAAGGATTGCTCCTAGTCCTACACTACTGGCATCAGTTTGAAGGACAAAAGGCTTATGGAAGTTTGGATAGCTCAAATGCACAGCACTCTGTAGCTCTTCTTTAAGATGCTGGAAGGCTGCTTCTGCTTCTGTACTCCACTTCCAAGAGGTATTTTTCTTTAACAGTCTTGTCAGTGGCTCAGCAATGTCAGAGAGTCTCTCGATAAATCCTCCATACCATTTACACATGCCCAAGTACTGTCGAATATGTTCTGGTTTGCTTGGTCTCGGATACTGATTCATTGCTTCCAACATTTTTGAGTCAGGGGCTACACCTTTGTCAGAAATAATGTGTCCTAGATATTTGAGTTCTTTCTGACCGAACACGCATTTCTCAAGCTTGCAGGTGAGTCCATGATCCTTGAGTCGCTGCAATACTTCAGTTAGATCTTGGAGATGCCGTTCCCAGCTTGACGAGAAGATGACAATGTCATCAAGATAAGCAAAGCAATTGCGATGGACTAGTCCCCGAAGTACCTCATTCATAAGCCTCTGGAACGAAAAGGCATGACTTTGAACTGGTACAGTCCCATGTGCGTAATGAAAGCGGTCGCTTCCCGACTGTCTTGTGACATAGCTATCTGCCAATATCCACAGCGTAAGTCTAGAGTGCTGAAGTAGACTGCCCCATGAAGACTGTCAAGGACCTCCCGCATGTTCACCATAGGAAAGGCATCTGTTTGGGTTGCCTGATTAAGTCTCCTGTAGTCTACGCAGAAGCGATCACTGCCATCTTTCTTTTTAACGATGACTACAGGAGATGCCCAGGGTGACTTAGAGGGCTCAAACACACCTAACTTCAGCATTTCTTCAACTTGCTGCTGGATGGACATTCGCTTCTCTGGGCTGTATGGATAAGGTCTCTGCCGACAGGGTGGGGATCCATTTGTTGTAATATGGTGTTGAACAGTGTCACTTCTGCCCATATGGTCCCCTAAAACTTCTGAGAACCGTTGCAGTACATCCTGTAGCTGACTGTGCTTTTCCTTGGAGGATGAGCCTGTTGTGCTACTATTTTGCAAGGAGGTGGTTCCTTCCGCTTCCAGAATTGGAGAATCACCCGCTGCCACAAGCACTGGAAGTTCTTGTGTCGTCTTGGTAGGTGGGATAGGCACCTCTTTGGCTGAGCTAGAATACCACACCTTCATGTGCTGGAGGTCTATTAACAATCCAGTTTCACGAATTAAGTCAACTCCAATGATCAGCTCTGTTGTGAGATCTTCCATCACTAAAACCGTTCCCTCCCATAACCTTCCGACCATCTTCAGTCGAACCTTCAACAACCCCAAGGGTGAGCACTTGATGTCGGTAGCCAAGGTGACATCGTTCCCTTCCCACGCTGACAACATGTGGGGTGGCATGGAAAGTTTCCGCATTAGTTCACTGGACATCAAACATTTGGTCGCTCCAGTATCAACCAATGCCTGAGTCTTGTGGCCACCTACTTCTACCTCAAGGAGAGGCAGGCCTCCATATCTTGACCAAGCAGAGAGATTGGTGCCTTCGAATGAGCGCATGATTTCATGGACGTTTTGATCGTTGCTTGAGTGCTCAGATGTGTGCTGTAGGTCTTGGTGGGCAGAATACATTGCTGCCACGCCTTCTGCAGGAGCATGCTGTTCTAATAGGAAGGCCCCAGCTCCTGCTTCACGGCCTCCCCTCTGACGTTTCCCTGGTCCAGATGGTTGTCTGTGTCTGTAGAGATACCAGTAACAGCAGCAGTTACTTTATCAGGTGGGGTACGCTGGGACTTCCTCGGGCAGTTCCTCTGATAGTGTCCAAATTTATTGCATGACCTACACTGAACATCCATGCTGGACTGAGACTTTTCAGAGTAATATTTTTTTTGTTGGCCTTTCCCTTCAGGGGATTCCTGTCTGTCACTGGTGTTAGTAGTTTTGAATGCAAGGGGTTTTGACAAGGAGTTTTGCTGCCGTTTATACTCTCTCTCCTCCTTCAGGTCTTGTTGTAAGGTCTTGCCCCTCTGCACTAGCTGTTCAAGGGTGTTCAGTTCCATTGACCGCATTAAAACTTTGAGATCAGGATGCAGAAGACCAATAATATATTGAGTCACTTGCTCCTCAGAGCATTGTGGGTATATCTGAGAATGTAGTTCGTACTTTCTCCAGACAAATGCTTCTAGTGGCTCATCAGCGTGCTGGCGGACCTCCAGGTCCCTTTGTGTCTGTTCTCTGCTCATGAGACCTTCATGGTAGGTCAGAAATGCCTTCTTAAATTGTTCCCAGCTGCGAACCTGCTGCCGTTTATAACGCCACCATTGCTGTGCACTCCCTTTAAAATGGAAATCAGTCTGCAGTAGCCACTGGTTCTCTGGAATACACTGTGCTTGGAAGTATCGTTCTAAAAGAGCAACAAACTCACGAGGTTTGGGGCCTCCCTTACTGCCATATTCAGGGGGCTGCATAACAGATGGAGGACGAAGCCATGGTGCAGGGCTTGCGCACCATGATGTGGATAGTGAAGACCTTTCATGTGATGGAGGTAAAGGGGTGCTGAATTGGAGCTCAGAAACTCTGGGGTTTAGTGCAGGAGAATCAGCTACAGCATTCTCAGTCTGAGACATTGTGGTCTGGGTGTGTCGTTTAGGCATGTCACCCCCACAAGCCATGGTCTCTTGAATGTGTCGGACCTCTAGGTGAAGGCTTCTCAGGTCCCCAATCACAGCAGAGTCAACCTTGCTTTGCAGGTTCTCTACCTTCTGGTTCAAAGCATCTACGTCCTGCTGTGTTCCCTGAAGACCTTTTTGCATGTAGCCTACGTCAGCTTGCATATTCTAAAAAGCAACATCATGCTTGGAAATAACACATTCACAAGATGCCATTTGGGCCATAAGATCATCTGTAGTCTTCCCAATGTCACTAACTTCTCTTCTAAGCACGTTTTGGAGGTCATTAAGGCCATTGGTAACCTTATGGAGATCGTTTTGCACTGACCCTAAATTCTTATTTATTTGTTGATTTTGGTTCTCCATTCTATCCAAAATACATTGCAGCATATCTTTGAAAAAAGAACAATTTGGTTCGTTTTCTTGATTGTAAGTATGCTTTTGCCCCTTTAAATTCGCAAGGGGGTCGGCTTCTCGTGCCTCATCTAACATTGCCAGTTCCAACTCAGCTGCTTTGCTTTCAATGACTTTGGGATTAGCTTGACAAGTAGTTGCTATACTGCCACCACCAGAGGTCGCTGCAGGCAGCAATTCCACTGTTCGCACACTAGCAACGTTTTCCATGGCTGAACCGGACGTATTCATGTCAGTTGAAATACAGGAAGTGTTTACTTCACAACACACGGTAAGAATTGGTTATTTTCTTATTTTTAACCAGCGGTTTTGTCCAGTGAAGCAAGCAAAGTTAGTTTTAATGAACAAACAAATGTATTTTTATATTATTTTCTTTTCTTGCTTCTCGCTTTTATTTTCTCAGATCGCTATTAAACGCAGGCCCCTCGTTTGGGCGCCAGTTGTAACCACACTTTTATTAAGGGTTCGTTTCTCAACACAAAAAGTTCTTCAGAGTCAATAATGGTTACTGTTTTATTTTTAAATAATCATATTGCATACAAAATCGACAGCCGGGTCTCCTTTCTATGTATGCTAAATGAATTCCAGAATGGGGTAATTGGCTCCTGCGTATTATAGTAATCCCAGAAGAATGGTATTTAATGACAACACGTCCTACCTAGGCTCAGTGGAATGGTGTTAGTCCCGAATCAGCGACAGCTCGCAAGCTTATAGTAGATGGGCAGTGTTAGCAATCTGCTCTCTGTTGTGTCTCAGTCCCAAGAGAGCGACTTCCTCCTCGCAGGCAGCTATATGCTTTTTAATTTCTCCCCCAGGGCGGGGCTTGCTAGCGAGCCCTCGCAAAGACTGGTCAATAGGGTGTGCCTATTACTGACGTGATCTACCCCCAATAACAGGAAATAATAAACTGCGTTACAGTAGCTAGAATCCACCAAGCACCATTGCGATCTGGTAGCAATTTAGATGGAAATAAATGGAGTCAATGACATTTCTTCAACCCTCTGTCTATGTTTGAATAAGGTGATGTTTATTGGTTCCACAGTGTCTTATGGTTGGCCAGCCAGGTTTTGGTTCTGTTCTGTATTGGTAAAATTATAGGGAAGAACAGGTTTCAGATTCATTTTTGAACAAATTTGCTTCTAGTTCAATAATAGCAAAGGGAATATCTTACCAAACTATTATACAGCTTTGTACAGTATATTCACTTCCAAGGTTCACCCTGTTACTAATTACAGTAAATCCCAATTAATTCCTAAATAAATTCCACAGAATTATTCACATTTTTATTATGTACTGATTTTTTTCTGAAATTGAACAACTGTCTTATTTTATTATTATACTTTATCTTGTTATTTATTGGGGCATACAACCTGTTGATAACAGGAATGTATGAACATAGGGTTGGTATGGAGGAATATTAAAATCAGATCTTGTGTTGAAATGGAAAGCGAAAAAAGTTTTAAATGGCTTCACAGGTGAAATTTAAATGCCTGTATTATTTTTACTATTATATTTTGAAACAATAAAAGTCTAGCAAATAAAATAAAAATTATAATAATAATTGCCCTCCCATTCATTTTATTAGTCTGTGCTGTGTCATAGGGTGTGCATCTACTAAATCACTCCAACTTAACAGGTAAAGATCCAGAGAGCACAGCCTACTAACAGCTGAGAAAAAGGGTATAAGAACAAGAACACAAGAAAGTTTACAAACGAGAGGAGGCCATTCAGCCCATCTTGCTCGTTTGGTTGTTAGTAGCTTATTGATCCCAGAATCTCATCAAGCAGCTTCTTGAAGAATCCTGGGGTGTCAGCTTCAACAACATTACTGGGGAGTTGGTTACAGACCCTCACAATTCTCATATGTGTTCATAATTTAGTAAGACATTTACAGAAGATAGAACCAGCGGAAACTTGTGGCTCTGTGTGTTTCCCTGAGGTTAACTGCTCCAATACTGAAAGACCCATTCTTATGGTGCTCATTGGCCAGCGAATGTTTTACTGATGAAAGGGAATCAGAACATAACACAACTGCATACGACATGCCTTTTAAACCCGGGATAATTCTGGTTGCTCTTCTTTGCACCCTTTCTAGAGCAGCAATATCCTTTTTGTAACGAGGTGACCAGAACTGAACACAATATTCTAGGTGAGGTCTTACTAATGCATTGTTAAGTTTTAACATTACTTCCCTTGATTTAAATTCAACACTTCTCACAATATATCCGAGCATCTTGTTGGCATTTTTAATAGCTTCCCCACATTGTCTAGATGAAGACATTTCTGAGTCAACATAAACTCCTAGGTCTTTTTCATAGATTCCTTCTTCGATTTCAGTATCTCCCATATGATATTTATAATGCACATTTTCATTGCCTGCGTTCAGTACCTTACACTTTTCTCTATTAAATGTCATTTGCCATGTGTCTGCCCAGTTCTGAATGCTGTCTAGATCATTTTGACCTTTGTTGCTGCAACAGTGTTTGCCACTCCTCCTATTTTTGTGTCGTCTGCAAATTTAACAAGTTTGCTTACTATACCAGAATCTAAATCATTAATGTAGATTAGGAATAGCAGAGGACCTAATACTGATCCCTGTGGTACACCACTGATTACCTCGCTCCATTTTTAGGTTTCTCCTCTAATCAGTACTTTCTGTTTTCTACATGTTAACCACTCCCTAATCCATGTGCATGCATTTCCTTGAATCCCTACTGCGTTCAGTTTGAGGATTAATCTTGTATGCAGGACTTTGTCAAAAGCTTTCTGGAAATCTAACTAAAAAATGTCATATGCTTTGCAATTATCCATTGTCGATGTTGCATCCTCAAAAAAAATCAAGCAGGTTAGTTAGACACGATCTCCCTTTCCTAAAACCATGCTGACTGTCTCCCAGGATACTGTATATAGGTAATTTTCCATTTTGGATCTTATTATAGTTTCCATAAGTTTACATATAATAGAAGTCAGGCTTATTAGTCTGTAGTTACCTGGTTCGGTTTTGTCTCCCTTTTTGTGGATCGGTATTACGTTTGCAATTCTCCAGTCTGTTGGTACAACCCCTCTGTCAAGAGACTGTTGCATGATCTTGGTTAGCGGTTTGTAAATAACTTCTTTTATTTCCTTGAGTACTATATGTGCTGCCATTGATTAGGGGTGTGGAATTTGAATGAACTGGTACAATACTGGTACAATTCTGGCCAAAAGCTTGTTGACAAATATCCTAATTGTTTAAAAGAGGTTATTATTGCTAAAGGTGCCTCAACTAGCAATTAATTTAATTTTCCTTGTCAGGGTGTAAATACTTTTGAATTAGCATTTTTGGAATTTTGCCAAAAAATTGCTGAAACAAATAAGTGTAGACAGCTATTTCTTGTAACTTTTTTTTTCATTATCCATAAAAGCAAAACTTTTGCTGCAAAATATTTTTCCTATATTTCTTTTTTTTTTCGAGAAATTTCTAGAAATTATTAATTTCCATTGGGGTATGTAAACTTTTGACTACAACTTTATATCTATGTGATAGGGTGAGCGTTGCCAAGGAGAACATACAACTGCAGTTAAGCGCTCATACCAACACCATTCTCACTAACACCCATGATCACTCTATATGTACACCAGCCATGTGTGTTTGCAGGAAGGATTTTAACTCCCTCCCTACCACCCAATACACCCCACACAACACACACCCTGCCGTGGTGCCGCACACCTCCCCCCATGTGCGAAGCACACATGGCTGCCATTGGCCATCCCCCCCCCCCCCCCCAAAGCACCAAAGCACCACCCCCCTCCCCTCATGTCCATACTTCCCCACATGGACTCTCCTGGGTGGGTTGATACTTGGGGCTGTGGTGGAGGTCTCCTCACCTCCTCCTTCCGCAGCGGTAATGCTGACAGTGGCAAGACTGGCCCCACCAGCAGAGGCAATGCTGACAGTGGCAAGACTGGCTCCACCAGTGGTGGTGGTGCTGGTAGCGGCAATACTGACCTCAGCACGTGGCACTCCAGTAGTGCAGGTCAGGAGGGAGATTTATCTCCAAGAATCATTCTGTCTCTGTCACCGGTGCCCATACTCCAGGCAACACAGAGCCCCTCCTTCCCTCAACCAGAGCTGCTGCACTATTCAGCTTTCCTCCCATTCAATTTTTTTTTTCAAAATAAATCTACCATTCCATCTGAGTCGTCAGGGCCGCTTTCCCACTTCTGATACCATATGTGACAGGGTGAGCATTGTCAAGGAGACTCAGAGACCATGCAACTGCAGTTAAGCGCTCATACACGCATATTTATTTACGTTACTCAAAACAAACACATAGTGACGTGCACCACACCATTCCTTCAGCAACACCATTCTCACTAACACTCGTGATCACTCTACATCTGTGGCAACATTCCCACATGTGTTTGCAGGGAGGATTTTAACTCTCTCCCTGCCACCCAATACTCCCCACACAACACATACTTGTGCTCTGTAAGCATTCGATCAGGGTAAATCTTTATTTCACTTCTCCAACCGAATGTGGATGAAGACTTTAGCAGCTATACTCACCCTCTGTTCTCCCTTTTTCTTAATAAACGAAACATGTTTCATTTTTAAACAGTGTTATGCTGATTCATAATGTAAAGTGGTACAGTGTTCATTTTAAGCATTTGCCCTGCTGATTACAGATCTGTTTAAAAACAATGCTCCTGAAAGTGTGTGGCGACGATGATCATGCCATGATAAAAAATTAATTGAAGAAAGTGGTTACACTGAAATAATTCCATCACATATCCTTTTGTTCAGCTTTAAGAAGCCTTTTCAAAAGCTATTTATTTCTGGAGTAATTCATGATAAATAATATAGATAGAAACACAGCAGAGAAGCACACACAATATATAATTGTAGGATAAGTAATAAGTATAAAAATAAAATAACATGGATATATGTTCTAATCCAAGGCTATTATTATAGCATGGCCAGGTCCTGCTGTGTAGGTGAGTACCCAGGGTCTGGAAAGTATGGGGATGATTTCAGAGAATACTATGGAGATTAAAATGGCCAAGTCAAGTACATACTTTTTTTTTTTTAATTGTCGTGCATGTTACATTCAATATTTCAGCCACTATTGTGCATTGTTTGACCTTTTGTATCATTTTTTTATAGCACAGTTTTGGGGGTTTTTTATACTTTTTTTTTATAATATCACCTCTTTTTTAGGGTGTCTTGAAACAAAACTCCCTCTCTACAGCAGTTACTGTATAGTGTAATATTTCTTAATACTTATCATTTAAGGTTTAACTTAAGTGTTATATTACAGTACATGACTGGATGATACATGCAGAGGGTACAAAGCTTTCAGTATTTTCAGCGTCTTTGTTTATGGTGAATTGGTTATATTTTATCAATTCGTTTTTAAGGCTTATTTTGTATTAAAAAATGATCGTGTACTGATATCTATACATTTTGGAAGTATTTATTCATTGGCACTCAAATTGGCTCCATTTAATTATGTTTGCACCCATCTGCACATGAGTACCTGCATTTTTATGTTGAGAATTTCACCCCTACCTAAAATGTTGGAGCAGCAAATGAATTCTAGCAAGGTAAAAATGCATTGAGAATTTACACAGTATCGTATGTAAGCTTATATGAAGAAAAGGATGAGCTGCTGCAAGGAATGGACTGTCTGCCCACACTGGGTGATAGGAATAAAAGAGATGTATAGGATAATAATCTGTTGAATACTGTATAAGAATTTGCAGCGTTGCTAAGTCTAAAATACCGAATAATTACTTATGGGATAATAAATATACCTGACCCACAAATGCAATCATTAATACTTGTTGGCTTCATTTTAGTGTGGGTATATGTTTGTGAGTCCTCATTCAAAATGTAGCCCCTTATACTCCAATTGTGTCAGTATGTATGTCTGTCACACTCTACTTGTTGAACATATTACTGCCTTGCATTTTGAACCAATGTTCTCAAAACTTTTAGCATAAAATCCTACCCTCCATATTGTATTTGGGTATAATCTGATAAACCGTTAATGAAATACGGATGTTTAAACAACTATGAGGACCCTGCACTGGTCACTGTAATTTTATTTTTATTTCTCTTGCAGCCAATTTTCACCTGTAAGTTTATAAAGCAGGGTGATCAATTGGGCTGCTTTGAAGAGCTTACCATTGAGATCCTTTATTACATCTTATCCTTGACACTAATGTGTCCTTTTACATCTTATGCTACCTCTAGCTGTAATAGCCTACTTGATTCAACAAACATAATAATTTCTCAAATTCCTTTTTCTTTTTTCTTTTTTTTTTTTTAGCAAAGCACAGAAATGAGTCCTGCCAGCAGCATCCATTCCCTTCCTGTGAGCCCAGGCACTGAAAAACAACTTCTGTCTAAGGTACATTTTAATTTAAAGGTTATTTTGTTTGGAAAGTTTCTTATCAACTACCTTGTATTTTGTGTGTGTGTTGGAAGCCCAAGTAAAACTCACTGCTTGGAATAAAACTAAAAACACAGAGTGAAAGAGGGCTCTTTTTATCACACATCTCATTCTTTGTGTTTATACTTGGACAGTACAATCATCCTTTGCTCTGTGTTGTGGTGTGTCTGCACCACACCACATTAAATACCATTTGTTCCTGTTGAAATGTCTCATAGTTTTCTATAGTGATGGTGTATCCACCACTGTTTACCTTTTCACTGCTGTTGTGCCATTTCTGTCCTGTAAATATAACTTTTTTATGCCTTGCACTATATTTTTTTTAGATCCCAAAACAAACTTTATTTACAGTATAGGAATTTTGAAACATAAATTCAGAAGATCTAAAATTATGGGTTTGAAATGTACAGTATGCAAGAAGATGACCGTTTTGTTTACCATTAATCAAATATTTGTTTACTGTGATGTGTCCGTCTTAGTGGACATACCTGTAGTCTCATTTGTAAGAGATGCCTTAAGCAGTTTTTTTTTCCATTAACAATAAATTGATACATGGTGTAAACTTTGCACTAGAGTAATTAATGTGTGAATATGGACTGTTTTGGTATATTGGTGTGCAATTTTACATTAATCTGTAGCCAACTTAATCTCTTTTAAATTGCTGATCTGTTTTTTTTCTTCCCACAAAGTCCTGTGAGTTCTGTGATTTCTGTATCTTACATAACCAACATCCCTTGATATTGTCCGAGCAAGCCTTATCACGATGGCCTTTTTGGTTCATTCATAGTTGTCAAATTACATATTTGAATATCTAAAGCACCTTTCACACTGGCATGCTCTACCTGGGTCAGGACCCAGTGTCATGCGGGTCGGGTACACGATTTCACACTGCTTTTAATAAAGCAGGGTTGACCTGGGTGACAGACGCAAGTACACAATCCTAGTATCAATGCCCCGGAAGCAGCTTGTTACTGACGCTTCCATCCAAGCTTCTCTGGATTGAACCGTGCACCCAAATGTTTATTAGAGCAAATGTTTCTACATCCCTGCTGCAATTTGGCTCATGCTGTGTCTCAGTCAACAAAAATATGGCTAACCAGAATAAACAGAAATGTTCTTTGCAGAAGTGAAACCTTCACGCAGGCGTGGCTGTTTCTTGCGTCGGCTCACGAACGGCCGTCAAGCATTTTGTCTCACTCAACCCGGGTCAAAGCGTGTTAGCCCACATCCTGAAGTGGGTTGCTGGGACCCGGGTTAACCCAGTTAAGACCCAGGTTGTGGTTTCACACTTCGCGAGATTGTGACCCAGCTAGCCAGGACCCGGTTCTGGACCCGTGCAGGAGTGCCAGTGTGAATGGGGCTTAATGCTCTTATATGACTTATCACCCCAATTTTTTTTATGTTGACCCAGTTTGTTTGCATTTATAACCCAGGAACGGACATTGCTGGAATATTTCTTAACCTATTTTTTAATACATAAAAGCAAAGTGAAGCATTCAAAAATATCTTCATGGTTCGTATTTTCTTTTTCTTAAACTGCAACCTAGTTTCCTGAGAGAGAAAAAAAAATATTTGACACATCGTGAAAATAGAGCATAGAAGGTGATCTTTAAGGACAAACATATCGGTCTGCAAATTCCTAGGGATCAACTCTAAAGACAACAATGTTTGTTGGCTGTATTTGAAAGGTTACCTTGATGAAATATATTTGTTGCTTAAGGCTCATTTCTTAGAAGTGGGTATCTTCTCAACTTTGTGTTAAATAGGTGAGCCACATTTATTTTCACTGGTAAGATAATTTTGAGTAAGTACAGGTATTTAACATGCTTTCCTATTGCTAATAATTTGTATGCTCATTGTGCAATATCATGCAGTGATAACTTTCTCTCATTGCTTTGTTGTTTAATGACTTCTGTTTATGAAGCGTCTTTGACAGACGATGGGACTAAACCCGGGTTGTTAACTGCATTCCTCAGAGATTTAGCCAGAAGTTCATTAAATTGTTCAGGTACTGTGAAAAATCTAAGCATTTGCAAAGCAATATTGAACATGTGTTTGATTTTATAAGTCACTGAACACTTCCCCACAAATTGTAATTTAGCATTAAGGGAATGTACAATCACCCAAAGTACCAGTGATAAAATTACATTGCTGTAAAAAAAAAAAAGATTATAATAATTTTTAATTTCATATACTGTCAGACACCTAAGCCTTTTGACTGTTTATCAGCGAATATTCTGGAATATAAGAAGAAGCAGATGTGGGCAATAGAATTCATTATGAAAATAAATTGATATCAGATTCTATAATTCCAGGGTGCTGTTTAGTCTTCACTCTACCCTACAGTACATCTAGACTAGGGGTGTTAATCGTTTAGAGTTTAAACACTAGTAAAGTGTCAAACGTTTTAAATTTTGCTTAGTCGTTTAAACATTGTCAAAAATGTTCCGGTCAAATACTAAGAACAAGAGGGTATCTGCAAATAATGGCTACTCTGCAGAACTTCGTTACAGCAGCAGTACGAGAACAATGTAAAAGCACATGAAAATAAAGCATCCTGTACATACGATGTCTGCTTTGACTACTGGTGCTGGATCTAACGCAGAGGAGGTGGGGCCCAGACAAACAACAATGCAAGTGTATGCTAGTAGTGCTAGGAAATGGGGCATCTGCTAAGAAATAAATAATAATAATAATAATAATAATAATAATAATAATAATAATAATAATAATAAATGAATGCAATAAAACTTGGGCTGAAAACATAACACGGTTGATTATTGAGATGATTGCAACTGACATGCAACCAATTTCAACTGTGAAGGATACCGGATTCAAGTTCTTGTCTTTTGTTTAGCCAGGTTACAGAATGCCGTGTTGATCGTTTATTTTTTTTCACCCTATACCATGGGAAATGCCGGTTTAGTTTGCATCAGCTATTCTGGGATTGAGACTCGAGTGATGTTTACTACATTCTTTTTTTTTTTAAAAGAGAGGATTGCTTACATTTAATGTTTACTTTCCAGTCTACTTTTTTTTTTTTTTAAATGGAATCCTGTAAAAGTCTTTATTTGAATTAACGTGATACTGTACTTGGGATAAAGCCAGTTTGGTGTGAACATAACTAGTTATTGTCTTTTATATACAGTAAGTAGGAGAGATTAGCGTTTTGGATTTTAGCACGGTTTGAATAATTAGACTGCATAACATTTCTGTAATAATGTAGTTAATACTCACCCTCTAATCAAAACAGACCATTTTCGTATCCCCGCTGCTATTATTTTTTCATACTGATTCACTGTTTTTATGCATTTATTTATATATAGGGCTTAATTTAGTAATTTATTTGATTTTTAAAAAAAACAATTCTGTCAAACAACTTAAAGGGCACATAGGGACCTTTTTGTTTTATTGTGTTACATGTACCCATGTGTTGCTATAACTGTTTACGTAAGGTGTGTGTATTGTTTTTTACATTTTGACCACTTTTTTAAACTTTTAAATTGCATTCTGTGCCTCAAGATGGCTTCCAATGTACCCGCATAGACATCTCAACTCCTGCTCACTGGTAAATCCATCTCAGTTACATATGTGAGCAGAAGGATGATGGGATATGTAGTTCTGAGAGGTACATGGGAAGCCATCTTGAGGCAGGGAATGCAATTTAAAAGTTAAAAGAGTGGTCAAAATGTAAAAAGAAATAAATAAAACATATACACACACCTTATGTAAACAGTTGTAGCAACATATGGGAACATGTAACACAATAAAATAAAAAGGTCCTTATGTACCTTTTAATGGGCTTTAAATAGACCAAGCCTTCATTTTTAATTTACAAACAGAACGTACAAACATGTTGTTAAGTGACTAATCTTTATTAAAGCTATAGCAAAAAATATTAGTATTTTGCTGGACATATTATTACAATTGTTATGAGTAATTGTATTCACATTAATAAAGATGAGTTGCTCGGCATTTAAATGATATGGTAAGATTTACGATTTAAAAACCCATTTAGTTGTTTCACAGAAAAAAAAAACTGTAAATTAAATACATTTGAGTATGAACGAGTTTCTCAGTTGTGATTGAGATACACGAATGGCTTAACAAGTATTAATTGCATTTTTTAAGGCAAGTAGAAAAGCTGAGGTAAAACACCGAAAATCAGTAGACCTATTTATAGACATGTATGTGGTAATTTATAGAAAGTCATTTAATTAAAAACAAGTAATAGCACTATCTCAAAATGTTTATTTTAATGTTTAAACTATATATTTTTTAAAGTTTAAACATTTAATAAATTAAACAGAATCTAGCACCCCAACTCTAGACCCCCAAATACATTTTCCAAGGAAATAAGAATCTGCATTGTGTCTTGCAAAATATGGCATGCTCAACCTATTTCCATTAAACAGATGTCTCTGAAGATAAATAGAATCATTGATTCTACTCCTACTCTGAGAAAGGCAAAAACAGAGGAAGTTTGTACGTAAACCAAGTTGGTACATAATTCAGTAACTGTGCAACAGTTTATTCACATTGGATGATCGGTTCTTCTCTTATCGTGACAATGTGACCATGACCTGAAGACAAAGTTTACCACAATGCTTATGTATGACCTAGGATGGAAAGAGAGCACCACTTTAGTATAATGTATGGCTAGGATTTCTTTTAAAAATAGAAAATAAAGCCCATTGTTTTTAGGCATATGTAGAAATAAAACGTTAATGTCCATACCGTAAGAAAAGCAATAATGATGTTACTCAGCCTACTGAGAGAATTTTAATAAAAGATCATCTTGCATCTATTAAGAATCCATGTGGAAACTGCTACACGTCTTGAACTGCTGAAAAAGTTGTGTTTATCCATTTGCTTTGGAGAACTTTGAAAAACAATATTAAGCCAGTATATATTGTGATAGTGTGACCAACCTGCAGCAAAGAACCAGGCTGGAGACTCTTGTTACAGTTGCAAGCAGTTCCTTTTATTTTTCCCACATGGGAGTAAAGAAACAAAGGCCAAAATAAATGAATAAACAAACAAATAAGCCTAGCTGTTGTTTGAGCACTGACTAAACAGTGGTATTTGTTGTTCCTGCCTACACGGTCAGGATGGCTAAGCCGTTTGCCTGACAAGAAAATAAGTACACAGTGGTAGGTTGTGTCACACACAGTAATCCCCGACAGATGTTAATACACAGTGTACGGTTTAGAACAACGGTCTTACTCGTTGGTAGTTTTCAATTATGTTGTCCAGCTTCAGCAATGCCAGACACGGTTCCACTCACATACTCCTCAACACCCACTATGAGACTCACACACCAGCCTTTTTCATCATACAGGTGTCAATCGACTTAACAAGCAATTAAAGAATACCCGATTTACTTAACATCTGATTAACAATTGATCGCTGTCTCATTAGGTAAACAAGTACTTTTACACACACCCAGATTAACGGGAGCTAGTAGCATCTAGTGGAAAAACAGAACATTACACTTAGTAACCCATTTACCCAGAAAAGAGAGCTCATCATTCTTAAACTTACATATGTGTTTTGAACCACTTCACCACAATATATTAAAAAAAATGTCCTCAATCTTCAGAAGCTAATGAAATCTATTTGCCTATCTGACTTGCATGCAGGCAGCACTGTGATTTTTTTCCAGGGCATCTGTAAACAGTAATGGAGACGAGCCTAAAATAGGAAGCAATGCATCTGACATTGTGTTGGATGAGAAGGGATTGGAGTGTGTGGCCTGCCGTTCTAGAAAACCTGTTTTAAAAATAAGCTAGAATCCAACTGAGACTAACCACATCCCTTCTTGTCCTAATTTGAGCAAGTGCAGAAACTTTTTTTCTGAACATTTGTTATCCTTGCCATGGATGAGAAGGGTTTGGAGCGTGTGGCCTGCCGTTCTAGAAAACCTGTTTTAAAAATAAGCTAGAATCCAACTGAGACTAACCACATCCCTTCTTGTCCTAATTTGAGCAAGTGCAGAAACTTTTTTTCTGAACATTTGTTATCCTTGCCATATTAGCTTGCCTTTTATAATTAGTGCCTGTGGACAATAATTCCCACAGTGAGCTATGACAGCAGCATGGGTAATGAAAGTGAATGATCCTCAGTGCTCCTTGGAAAGAGCAAGTAGGAGTGTACTATTGGTTCTCTCATTTATCCACCACTTCTTGTCAGCCCTTTGTTCTGTAATTATATTTATAAAATGGAATGTTCAGATGCTGCACGCTGATTGGGGGTTTTAAACCATGCATAAATATAGTTTAATGCACGGCGGAACCTATTTGTGTCTAATTACAGTTCAATTAATAATACGTATTGAACTCACAACGGAGAGCCTGAGTATCTGTTGTGCCTTATTGCTTGTTTTTCTCGATCATTTTCGCTAAAAGCAGTATATATATATATTTACAGCGTGTTTTAATGTTATTTTAGTCGTTTTGGCTAGTTATGCCCTGTCACGGCCTAGCGCATTGCAAAGTCTGCAACTAAATTTCAACCTTCCCCCGGGTCTAGCACGTTCTTGGCTGCGTGTACTCTTGTTTTAACTAGCTTCAGGTATTTGAGGTGAGTAGCTGGACAGGGCTACAATTAATTACTTAGATCCCTGCAGGGATAAAATAATATTCTGTTATTGTATTTATTGTTGGAAATGTTGAAAACCTCCAGTTTAACGGTGTCTGCTGGACTATTTTTTCTACAAAACAGAAGAATATGTTGTGTATTATCTTATACAGCAATCAGGATACTGGTTATATTTAACATCTTTGGAATTGCTAATAGGTCAGCAAAACAGACAGCAGTAAAATTCCCTTTTTCTCTGGGTAAAATGGAGCTTATACTGTATTGTAAACTCACCATACAGTACATGGCATAAATAAACCCTGGAAGACATTGCAGTATGCTCAGTTGGTCTAAGAGGAGGTAGATCTAAATACTGTAACTGTTTAAGTAATGCAAATAGAAACAACCCTAGCTGGCAGTGGTGTCAATAGGATTATCTTACTTGGAAGACACCAACACTAAATGTACAGCAGTGCTTAATTTGTAAATCGGGAGGTCCCGGAACACATAGTGAGTGCGAAAGGGGGGTGTTCCGGGGGGCTCTGAGGTACCGGAACGCATGAGAAAAAAAGTGACAAACACAATGTAACCAGACAATGTAACTATAACCTGTGTTAAGGTGTCATGTTTAGCCTTGGCTACAATGCTTGCTGCCGCTAAATGGGCCTTGGTTCGGGCATGTTCAAAAACCTTTTTTCTGAGGGCTCTTTGTTGTTTTTTTACGTCGGAGGCAGAGGACGTTACTGTACATTCCACCCACTCTTTTGCTAGTGTCATCCCTCCAGTCTTTTCCAGACCAAAGCTCCCTACCTTTTTGCATGATGTACAGCCCAGCTTTGAATTTTGCATGACAAGCCAGGGGTTATACGTTTGCTTTTACTTGAACTGAGCCTCCGTCCAAACTGCACCTGCTCCGGGCACTTCGTCGGTGGATGCACTGTCCTCCCTAGTGATGTGTAGTTCGTGAACGAATCGTTCTTTTTGAACGACTCACTAAGGTGAATGATGGGAATCGGATCAGAGTCCCCATTGAATCGGTTCTTTTGATTCACCCTATGAACAAGCTGCGTGGCGCACAGGAGTCGAGTTACCAGTCTATCAAGAGTCATGAAATGATTCCTTACCTCTCGAGTCAGGCTGATTTGTTCGTTGTAACAAGGAAACCGGGTTGTCTCTCAACTCATTGAGTGTTATGAAACTGAAGACCGTATGTGCCATGTTGGATCCAAATTCCCGCTTACTTAGTGCATGATGAGAACTCTGCGTGAGCCAAAATGGCGTCAGTTACATCCTCCAGACCACAGCTATTTATCTATGATCCAGACGGTGTGTACTTTCTAGGGTGCTGCTTCACGCTGTCAGAAAGTCAGATTACAAGTTTGTGCACCACAATTTTATTTTTTATTTTTCTTACAGTTCTTCTTAGTTTCCTATGTATGTAACCTTGTGTAAGTCTGCCAAACAAATAAATAATAAAATGAATCACTACTGTAGCCTATTTGTTATTTTTTATACACATACAAAATTAATCATATCTATAGTTAACTATTTTGCACAAATTATGATTAATACTTCTAAGTCATCTTGAGTAAAGTCAGCCAAATTACTAAATAATATATAATAATAATAACAATAATAATAATAATAATAATAATAATAATAATAATTGAGATATACACCTCATTTCCAAAATAAATAAATACAAACATCTACTGGTATTGTAACGTTATTGTACCCAAGGCTTAAATATATAACTTCTGATAAAATATTTCACCTTGAGGAATGAATGTATTTTATACATGACAATTTACAACTACGGTTAAATATTTTATAATTTAATAATGACGGCGATTCACCTTAGTCCACAAGGTGAAACGTAGTATCAGCTACGATACAACAACCTTTTAGGAGGATATTGCACATTCTAATGGATGACGTTCTTAAACGTCCATTATATTTTACACGCACATTAAATATACATTTTCTAAATGTTATTTTACTGTGTTAAACACTAAAAAATACTAAATATATACACGTTTAAACTTTGTTTATATACAATGTACATGTTGCGGTTATGGGTGTGCTTCAACGTGTGATTGATCACATGACTAATCCCAAAGGTTTACTGGATAGAAGAGGAATTGGGCAAACAGCGTTTTGCTATGTGCTGAATAAATACCACGGATTAGTTCCACAAATACCACTCGTTCGAGCCTCTCTTTTTTGTTGTTGTAAAAAACGATGGGTGACTCCAAATGTATAGAAAAAAACACATAAGAAATGCAATTGACTATTTTTTTAAAGATTAAATTAAATTAGATTGCTACTGATGGCTAAACAATGCCAATGGTTCAAACGGTTATGTTATCTCCAGTATTCTAAATATATATTATTATTTGTTTGTCAAACTATATTTAATTTAATGTTTATGTAGATTCTCCCTAGCTTTTGTGATGTGCAGTTTGTGAACGACTTGTTCTTTCCAGTTAAAATAAACCTACGTAAACAATCTTAATGCTGTCTACATTGATTGGTTTTGTCATTGAATCAGTGAATCAAATGAACGAAATGAATCGATTCACCAAACTGAACTGAATCAAATGAATCGAGTCACTAAAAATAATCGAACTGCCCATCACTAGTCCTCCCCGACCCCGTCCCCCTCTCCTGCCGAGTCTGACTCACTAGTGGCCTACTAGCTAGTGGAGGACGTGCCGGTGGTGATGCTGAACTGGCGGGGTTAGCAGAGCAAACAGTGCTGCTAGCTAAGGCATCGCCATCAGGAGCAGTTTCCCCCTCATTTTTGATTTGGCTTTCCTTTCCCACAACACGTTTCAAATTCAGTAGCGACGACTAGCCTAGGCTACGTGACGTGATTACGTAGAGACCTCTCACTAGCTGACCACCACTGTTTCAAGATCAGTTACTTACCTCGCCGGCCCGCCCCATAACCTCTATGTACAAATAAGAGAGCAGGTCTAGAATCGGTGTGGCAGGATAGGATGTGCTTTTACGGGGGTCGGGAGAAATAACGAGGAGGCAGAGGCAACTTTAACTCTGATTGCTTTTATTAGAATGTTTACAGTGCAAACAGTGGAAAAAATAATAAATCATGCCGCGAGAGGTACCGGATCCAGGCAAATTAGGTGCCGAAACGAAAAAAGTCAAATCTGAGAGGTGCCGGAACAGGATCCGGCTCAAATTAAGCACTGATGTACAGGTTGGGTGAATGCTTTTGGAGCTGAGTGATGGTTCCAAGTTAAAAGTTTGGAAGAATTAACTTAATTACCTCATATTTGCTGGGAAGCTGTGACCTTCCTTGGCTTGCATGTCACTGTTATAATTCTCAAATATCCAGATGCAAATATTTGAATTGATTGATTAAACTGTAACTTCTGTTACTTATTGTTAATATAGACCGTAAATCTAGATGCTGGCCCCGTAGACCACCTCTGGGGAAAAAAATAGAAATTAGAATAAAATAAATTTGAATGTGAATTAAGTTAAAATAACATAATTAAATGTTGTATTCAGCATTTGTTTACATTTGTGCAATGTGTGATAGTTCAGCCTTCCTCTGACTAGATAGCAACTAGGAACACATTGTAAATGACTCATTTGTATTCCTAATTAGGTAAGATGTCTAGGTAAAATATCTTGAAAAGAACCACTGATTAGAACAACAGCATTTAAGATAAATCTGCTTGAGTGAATCTTGCCCAGGAACCACATTGTCTATAATAACAACTATTGTACCTTTCTTGCCATCTTTCCCCGATAGCAAATACCAACTACTTCACCCTTTTTCCCAAAGTTTAAATATATGCCATGTCTGGACTTGCTTTTTAAAAAAGGTAGTTGTAGTGCACAGAAAGGAACTCTAGGGAATGCAGTCAACAGACACCAATGAATAATACAGTAAGTTTACATGACAAAGCGTTTGAAAACTGAATCATTTTCTTAAAACATCACTTTTCTGTGTTCACATGATTAACAGTAGAAAATCTAATTAGAATTCAACTGTATACTTGGATTGAAGTTTTCGGAAAACGCGGGATATTTTCGCATGCAAAGTACTGTAGTAGCCTAAGTACGATTTCAACAGACCGGACATTTCTGCGACAGAATGGAGACCAATCTAATAACTTAAGTGCTTTATCGAAGTGTCAGGTCTTAAATTCAAAGATTACTATCCTATACCTCTATTCAGATTCCCCACAATGTGCAATCAGCCTTTCCAACAGCTCATCCTGTACCAATTTCTTTTGCAGACATTCTTTTAAATGATCACGTCATTTTAAAACTGGAAATCATGTGCTGCTTCAGTATGGGCTATTTACAAATACATACAGACTTTAACAAATGTATTACTTTATCCCTAACTTGACAAATGGATGCATGCAGACTGACTACAGATAATTTTCTCTGTTTTCTAAAACCACGTGCAGGAATGAAGGTCAAAGTTTGCACATGTGCAGTGCGCTATCGGAATAAGTTTTCCGAAAAGTGTGTACATTTTGTTAGTTTTCGGAAATTTAATCGGAAATTTCTAGGTGCTGTTTTCCGAAAACTGACTTTCGGAATATTCCGATACATTTTCCGAAAACTGTGTTTACATGACTTTTGATATCGGAATTAGTTTTCGGAAAACTTAGTTTTCCGAAAAATATCAGAATTCTTATGCCCATGTAAACGCACTGATAGTTTAGTGTCAAAAAGGAATACGAGGAATATGAGGAATAGGTCGGCCAGGATGTCCTCGGCTCACCGCGCACCAGTGACCCCTGTAGTCTGGCCGGGTGCCTGCGGGCTTGCCTGTAAGCTGCCCGAGAGCTGCATTGTCCTCCGACGCTGTAGCTCTTGGGTGGCTACATGGTGAGTCGGCAGTGTGAAAAAAAGCGGTCGGCTGACAGCACACGCTTCGGAGGACAGCGTGTGTTCGTCTTCGCCCTCCGGAGTCAGCGCAGGGGTGGTAGCGGTGAGCTGAGCCTAAAAATAATTGGCCATTTCCAAACTGGGGAGAAAATAATAAAAATAAATTTATAAAAAAAAAGGAATATGAACAGGGGGGTCCCTGAGTGGCTCACCTGGTAAAAGCACAGCAGCGTGGTGTGCAGGGAGAGTCATACAGTGCAAGTTCGCATCCTGGCTGTGCCAAGTCTTTGCTGGGGTTTTCAAAGGAGCGTCGCATTGGCTCCAGTGCTTCCATAGGTTAGTTATGGAGGCAAAATCGGCAGGTACTGTATCTTCTCATCATGCTACAGCGAACCCTGCTGTCCAGGCGCCCAGCAGGCTCAAAAGCGGACACCTGCAGGGCTGGTCTTTGTCCTCCAGGCCTTTAGCTCACCGACATCCGCTCTCGAATTCCTGGGTGTAAAAGAGAAAGCTGGCTTGGTCATGGGATCGGAGGACGCCCATTAAACCTTCAGTTCTCCTGAGCTGTGTGGGGAATTGTTGCGATGAAGGGAAAACATTATTGGACATTCCAAATTGGGGAGAAAAGTGCCCTGTCCACACTACATAACCGATCTCGAGAACCGTACTCGAAACCGCTCTAATTAATACATCTCAAAGCGTCCACACTGAAGTACCGTTTCATGTTTAGTCAGGCTTAATGCGTCCACACACCATTAGAATAGTTCAGTTACAATTCCCAGCAGCGCAACGAACTGTGGAAATTAATACGATAGTATCCCACCATGCACTGTATTTTATTTAAAAATAATGTGTTATGCCCCAAGTTTTGTGGAAAAAGTAAATCAGAACACACACACACACACACAAGTAGGGCTTGAAGTTTTCAAGTTTTATTTTTAATCAGGTAAAGTCCCTTTAAACAAATTGAGCTTATTCTGTTTTATAATTAAACTAAAAAAAAGCTGTTAATTACAAAACAATCTTTGTTTTTACATTCATATCTTGCCTGGGCCTAATTCTGGTCCTCTTAATTTTATTTCAAACAGAGCTGACAAATTACATAATTTGTTCATCCCCGATCCTACTTTTAACTCGCATTTCATTTTTGCAGTCGCCTAATTTAACGTTGTGTTTTATTTTCCCCACTAGTTTGACAGAGATAAACAAAAAATTAAGGCCACCACTTGGCCACCAGGTTTTGAAAGCTAGTGGACAAATGGCCACCAGCATACAAAGTGATTTGTCCCACCCTGGTCCTGTGTCAAGTTTCAAACAGTACATTTCAAAGACACCATCAGAAGAACACCCTCATCTCATGAGTCACTGTCCACAATACTGAGAAGCCGTAACAAAAATAACACACCACTGCCTCTGCCACAGAGATGCTGCACTTGCATAATTTTATCATTACTGGGAATGTGTAGGTAATGTTTATAATAAATACATTCTAAAACCATCAATAGTCCGTTGGGACAATTTTTTGGTGCAGACAGATATTTAATAATGTTTTCATCTTAGTGCCTTTAAAACATTGTAGTTGGCCTTTATTAATAATATTTATAAAATATTTATGAAATAGCCATTTTATAAGCGCAGTAACCCACTCTAGGGTCTTGTACCTTGTGTCTCAATGCACCCATACATTATTGCTTAGGTATTTTACACAGCTGTGGCTATGCTTTCTGCCATACTTGTTTAAGCATATCTTCAGTTTTGATGTATTCTGATTGGTTGTCAAACTCTGCTCAATCCAGTTCAAAATAACTTTATAAATAGGTTCCACCATTATGGAGACATCGCTACAGCAATTATTTTATTATCTATAATATGTTAGGGATTGAAGCTTTAGGGTGATTTCCAATAAACTCTGGAGACTAGAAAATTGACAATGGTGACTAAAATACAATAAAATAAAAACCCACTGTGCCCAGGGTTCACCTTGTAAAGGCATTACTATGTGAAGTGCAGGGTGAGTCATGCAAGCGTGGATTATGTTTGTGCCAGATTGATAAACGTGGTTGTGGGTTTACAGGGAGCACTCCAGTAGCCTTTGCATTTGTGCAGGGTATGGAGGAAAATCATTTTGGAATTGTTCGTGTCATAGCATTTCAGTGATCCCTGCTGGTCAAGCACTAATTTGCCTCCAGGTTTAAGTAACTTAGTGGGTGACAAGGGACTATTTGTTTCAGTCCTCCTGCAAGCCTATTGATTCGTAAATGTGTTACTTTGGTGAGGTGACATTCACCTTTAAATTAAAACAGTTTGTATGTTTAAAAACAAATCACAATTGTAAGTTTCAACAAAAACAGGTCTTGTAGATCAATATCCTAAGGCAGGGGTTCCCAAACTTTCTCAGCTCAAGGCCTCCCAAAACATTCCGAATCCTGGCTGAGGCCCCCCACCCAATGAATCTGTATTATTATTATTATTATTATTATTATTATTATTATTATTATTATTATTGTTATTATTATTATTATTGAGTCATTAGCAGACATCTTTATTATTTGTATTATTAAGTAATTTAGCTGCAGACACCTTTATCCATTGCGACTTACATGTTTTTTAAACTTACATATAATGTACTACATATACATTACAAGGGTAACAACATCACTACAAAAAATACACTTAGTCCCATCATTTGACAGTTCAATCAACTCCTCTTGGGATTTCAGGTCCAGGTTTGTATCGATTTCAGAATCAAAGATTATTCGGATCTAATTCAAATGTTTGTTTTCGAGCTCTGGAAAGTATTCACTGAAGTACTGTTGCAGTTGAATCAAATGAGACACGATGAGTGGCAGGATGCTGCTAGTACTCATGCTGGAAGATTTAAGTTCTTCATGTAAATGTGGAAACATTTCTGTCACTCCTTCATTAAGTTTATTTTCCCGGAGAGCAATTTAGTGAATGTTCTAACTTTGTCTTGCATATTTAATACGGCTACGTCACGGCCTTGCGTTGATGCTTTGATTCAGAGCATTTAACTGTCCAAATATATCCAACAAGTACGCTACTTTCAGAATCCATGTAAGATTTTCAAAACAACTTGCAAGTTGGCTATTCTCTGTTGATAAGAACTGCTTCAGCTCATGTCGAAGTTCAAACTCATTGCATGACTACCCCCCTTGACAGCCAGCGTACTTCAGAGTGGAGCAGTAAGTGCTTGTGGCTTGCACCCATTTCACTACAAAGCACAGCAAACATTTTGTGTTTCAGGGGCCTAGCTTTTATCATATTGACAATTTTTATCACTTCTTGCAGCAGCTGGTTAAACTCATCACCCATACGTTTGGCAACAAGTGCTTCACGGTGAAGCATGCAATGACCTGCAACGGCATTTGGAGATTTTGTCTTTATAAAAGCTACAACACCATTAAGTTTTCCGGTCATTGCAGCCGCACACATCGAGACCAGTCTATTGAATTTTCTTGAATATATCCGTCTAGCACTCTGGATATTTCCTCACCAGTTGTTCTCCCTGGTAATTCTTTACAGAAAATGAATTCTTTGACAAATTCCCCCCCTTCTATAAATCTAACATATACGAGAAGCTGCGCAGCATTTGCATCTAACTGCAAGGCAAAGTACAGGCTAGCACGCAGCCTATCCAAAAGTTGAGCAGAATCATCTTCTGCCATGTCACGTATCCTTCGGCACACAGTGTTGTTTGATAATGGCACCACTTCAATTTTTTTGGCTGCTTCCTTACCCAGTATTTCACGAACAATATCTACAGTCGCTAGCAAAATTAACTGTTCCCCAATTGTATGCAGTTTTTTTGCGAACAATGTGGTATGAGGCTAGAAAAGACGCCTTTAAGGCTCTCTCTGGAAAAGTAACGTGCTGCTTAAAAGTACTCACTTGTTTTAAAATTTGGGATTCCTTTCTTTAAAAAAAATCTAGATTTCCCAGCTTCATTTGGGTGCTTTTGTTGTAAATACCGTTTCAACTTTGATGGCTTGAGGCATTCATTAGATAGGATTTCGAAACACATCACAGATTTTGGGTAATCAAGGCCGTCTTTCTTCGTAATGCAAGAAAACCTAAACTGAATGTACTCAGCATCATATTTTCGAGATTTAGATTTTGATGCCTTCACTGAGGATGGCTGCTCGTTTGTACAGGTGGTACTTGTGGCACTGGTACTCGTGGAAGCATCATTGCATTTGTTTTCTTCCTCAAGCTCCTTTCATTGGCATTTCAGAAACCGCTCCATTTTGACTGTTATACTTGACTGTCGAGTTCTCACTGTACATGTGCAGAAGTGGAATGTTTTATTTTACCAACAGCAGGGGGAGACAATATATCGAGAAGTTGAATGAAAAAAATATAAAATTGTTTTTTTTTTTAAATCGTATTGCGAACAATTCTGCTTTATATTTAATTGTAGTCTCATTATGTAAATTGCATTAATATAGCTGTTTATCCATCCATCCATTATCTATCCGCTTCTTCTGATGAGGGTGAATGTTCTTGTAGTTTTAGTTCAGTCCAGTCTATCTGATTATAATGAGTAAAGTATTGCAATTATTAAAATTAATATAGTAGATAGGCTGTGAGAGTAGGAAGCTGTACCAATATAAAAATGAACATTTGCTGCTCCATGTGTGGTGTTCTCTGACTTTTTCTTTGTAATCTAAAAGCATATCAGGGAAGTTCCCTGCCTCTGTCCCATTCTATTAGGTGGATAGAATTGTAATGTGTCAACATTTACAAATGTGCAAAGCCTTGATGTTCAGTAATTTTCCAACTGGCCACTTCCATGGCCAAAAACATACAAACTTGTAGTAAAAACTACAAGAACCTATGCTTTAGATATTGCTTGTAAGGACATAAACATCTTTACATTTTAATAACATTTTAATTAAGTGGCAAAAATTGTAATAATTGTAAGATGAGAATCTTTGGAATAGACTGAATAATAGCCCTGTTTGCGGAGATGCAGTGTCTGTAGTGCAGTGCAGTAGATTAATGGTTTATGGTGTGGAAACAGGTAGAAGTGCTTTATGCTCTATATGTTGTGTAATTCATATTACCGGTAACTGTCATAATGAACATATCTAATATCACGCAGTAACACTTTTAACCCTTTAAGTACCAAGCGTTTTTCAGTGGGATGCTCCCCCAGGACCAGGTTTATTTTTTGGCTCTCTTCCTATACAAATTCACAAAAAATCTATTTTTTAGAGTAGCATCTTGGAATTGGTGTCTTTTTTTCAGAACACTCTGGGGGACATTATAAAGTACTTTAGAAACCATAAAAATACTTTTTTTTTTATATGACCCGAGGGACCTCACAATATTTCCTGAAAGTTTTGTTGTAAAATATTGATGTTTGGGCAAATTAGATTGTTTGAGTGATAGCAATGCCATAATAAGCATTTATTCTCAGGATCTTTATAAGCAATAATGGACATTACTCTCTTATTTTTTCAAAATAAATATTTATAAATAAAATAATAGTTTTTCATTCCATTATTATAAGTAATAAGGAAAAAAAAACCTACCTGATAAATTGAGTTCATGAAACACTATCTGCTTATATCCACTCGTTTCTTGATATTTATAAATGTTGTAAATATATATATATATATTTTAAAACATGAGACAGAGTAAATATTCTTATATCATCTTAAGTCAAATACATCGCAGTACTGTCTGCGCCCTTTAAAAATGAAATGCCCGTCAGTGACATCACACGAAAAAAACAAAACAATCAGGCAGTGAAATTCAATCCCTCCCCTATCCAATGATATGCATTTACAACCGGTACTGCAAAGCATGGTGGCCCAGTAAGTCAAAGAAATGAAGTGCGTTTTTTATCGTGTTTACCCGATCACGGGACCAGAATGACACTTCAGTGTGATCAATCATGGTTCTTAAAGGGTAAAGATTATTTTCAAAAAGATGCACATATACACAAGCCCATAGACACGCAACAGAATTGAATGTGTGCATTGCTTTGACATTGAAGCATAATGTTTGTCTCTGGCATGTTTGAATGTTTACCACCAGCCAGTAACAGTCCCTTGGGCTCCAGAACTTTTATATTCTACTCACACATACACCTGCCTACAATTGTAATAAGTAAAAACTTTTTTTCCTTGATGTTTTTCTTAAGAAATGGTTTGATTTCTTCTCAAAAATAATGTCTTCTTCAAATGAAGTCAATCTAAAGTAGTTTGATTTAGGAATCAAAATATAAACCGGAGCAAAAGCAAATTAAATGCAATACATGCAGTTTACGACAGGCCTCAGTTGATGGTGTTTCTGATCCCTGAAAATATTGTTGCATCCTTATACCACCATATATGAAGTGGGAGACTCCCTAGGTTAGTTCATGTCATCAATAAACACTTGCCACCATCCTTGATTAATCCAATAACAAGTGATGTAAAGTTCTGACACCTTTTTTTGGTAGTAACCAGTGTTTTGTTAGTAGCTATTCAGCAATATTCATGTTTATGTCGGTCAGTTGTAGCTAGGCAGAAGATTGAACTGAAGGTTATAGAGATATTTTAGTTTATGAAAATACTTAATCATATTGAAAGCAGAATTCTATGTGTTGATAGCCAATCAGCGGCTGTCGACACCATTTATATCATCAGTATCTATGTAGTAAAAATATTGAACGTTTCTGAGCATATAGTTTGATAAAAATGCAAGAATACAGCTGACTTAGAGCTAGTACAGAATTTCCTCTTTTTCATGGTTTCACAACAACAAAAAGATGGAACTGCAAAACTGTACGTGCGAAACTACATGACTTACGGGCATTTGCCAAACTGTGTGATAAACAATAAGCCTTACATATTCGCCGATTTAAAACACTGGTTCACATCAATCTAAACACAGGTAGAGTGACAGGCCTGTCTTAGGTTCTCAGGTCTGTTTTACCCAATCTTACCCGTCACTCATCTTCTACCCAGTTTAACCTGGTGTTACCGGGAATCATAGGGTGCTCTACCGTTGTATGTTGCTTGTTGCACAGTGATTTCCATTACACGAGAGTAGATGTTAAAACTTCATGCTGATTTGAACTCGGCTCTCGCCAAGATAAGCACCAACTAAGACATAGCTTCACAGTAAACTAATGTGATCCATCTGTGTCTCCATCCATTTGCGTTTCCTTCCATATGATGATGTAGATATCCTTCTGTCTGGTGTTGATGGCTGAAGAGTAATGCTAGCTCCAGGGATCAGCGTATTGCCTCCCTAGCGCATCAGCACACACAACGGCTGCGATGCTGGCTCCGGGGATCAACCACAGTGCAGTCTCCCCAGCGCATCAGCATGACAACCGTCTGGATTGAGCTAAGTAGGGTACATCTCTGGGGTCTTCAAGTGGGGACCTTCCATCCTCAGTGTTTCGTCGACTAGCCCACGACACCTCAAGAGGGCTCGACTGTGATTCTGGCGTCCCAGCATCACCCCCCCCCCCCCCCCCTTTCCGTCTCAACCACAGCCAGTTGCTGCTCCTCTCTGCTGCTTCATATAAGTTCTTCACTGTGCGACGCAACTCTTGGCCACTGAATCAGACGTCTCTGAGAAACCGGGTTGTAGTATGCCACAAATCCTCGACAACCCACCTCCACTGGGTAAACCCGGACTCTCCATCCTCGCTGTTCCGCTTCAGTGGCTAGTTGAGCATACCGGAGTTTCTTACTCTCATACACCTCTGCATTAAAAGACAATTCACCCTCTCGAACCGTTGATTAATATAATTTCTAAGTGTTTATCTCACTATCATGAGCCAATTTGCCTTCTTCCACCATTATTATTATTATTATTATTATTATTATTATTATTTATTTCTTAGCAGACACCCTTATCTAGGGCGACTTACAGTCGTAAACAAAAATACATTTCAAGAATCACAGTACAAGTAATAATACAATTAAGAGCAAGATAAAAATACAATGACTTTGGTTCAAGCAAGTACAAGTATATGACAAAATACAATTCAATAACGGAGCAGATAACAGTGTCAGTGATAGTTACATCAGGATATAATTAAATACAAAATACTACAGATCAAATAACACTTGTGACAGATTACAGTACTCTAAAGTACAGGATTAAATGCAGTAAAATAGGGGGCAGATAAGAGCAAGTAAAGCGCATTTAAGGAAGAGTGATAAGTGTCCAGAGGGAAAAGAGTAGTTCTACAGGTGCTGTCTGAAGAGGTGAGTCTTGAGGAGGTGCCGGAAGGTGGTCAGGGACTGGGCAGTCCTGACATCAGTCCTGACATCTGTAGGAAGGTCATTCCACCACTGCGAGGCGAGGGTGGAGAAGGAGCAGGCTCTGGAGGCAGGAGAGCGTAGAGGAGGTACAGCCAGTCTTCTAGTGCAGGAGCAGAGAGGTCGAGTGGAGGTGTAGGGAGAGATGAGGGTCTGGAGGTAGCTGGGTGCAGTCTGGTCAAGGCATCTGTAGGCTAGTACAAGTCTTGAACTGGATGCGAGCGGTGATCGGGAGCCAGTGGAGTGAGCGGAGCAGTGGATTACGCAATTAACCACCATGCCATCTATATGTGTGATTAATTGCGTAATTGTGTCTTTCATATTTTGAAAAAACAGGCTAATAATCAACCACCTCGTCTTCCAGATCATTAACCACTGAGCGGGTAATGTACAACTGGTCTAATAAGGAAGAAATCTCTGCAACTGGTTCTCTTCTAGTCACATGAGGAGTCAGGGTAACATCAGCCATATTAGAAAAGTTGGCCCCGGACCTTCCTCAGAGAGAGAGAGACATTATTAAATAAAAAAATATATATCCTTCTTAACACACTCAAACAGCTGTGAGCAATACAGCAGCTATATTGTTGTAAACGAAAAACACTGGATTCCCCTATGGGACACCACTCTGTAACAATCCTGAAGCAACGTCAATAACAAGTATTTTGCGACAGAAATATAAATGAACTACCCTGAAATAATACAAGGCAATATGATTGCGCAACAGATCCAACAAAAATGCTGGGTAAGGCAAGATTGTTTACATCAAATATAAAGAATAAGAAGGAAATCAAATCAAATACCAACACAAAAATTCAGATAGCAAATGGTATGGTATATGTAATATAGTACACACAGTATAAACAGAGTTTAAAATATTGAGTAAGCAGATATTAAAGCATTCACTACTGCAGAGATTAACACAATCGGTATTGCACAGAGCATTCAATAATGCAGAGGTTAACACAATCGGTATTGCACAGAGCATTCAATAATGCAGAGGTTAACACAATCGGTATTGCACAGAGCATTCAATAATGCAGAGGTTAACACAATCGGTATTGCACAGAGCATTCAATAATGCAGAGGTTAACACAATCGGTATTGCACAGAGCATTCAATAACGCAGAGGTTAACACAATCAGTATTGCACAGAGCATTCAATAATGCAGAGGTTAACACAATCGGTATTGCACAGAGCATTCAATAATGCAGAGGTTAACACAATCGGTATTGCACAGAGCATTCAATAATGCAGAGATTAGCAGAATCGGTATTGCATAGATTAAAGTATTCAATAATGCAGAGATTAGCACAATCAGAATTGTACAGATCAAAACATTCAATAATGCATACAGTTAAACCCCCCAAATAACCAAGACACCAACAATAATACACACCAATTTGGTCATCAATGGGTCAACAGACCTCATTAAAGAAAAATGTCCTTTGAACAAAAAAAAATAATCCAGAGTCCAGAGCCATTCTATTTCAATATATAAGGATACAACACCATTTTTAAAAAGACTTGAATCAATAAAACACAACCTTCCAGAGAATACAATTTTATTTTGCATGGATGTAAAATCCTTGTATCCAAGTGTCCCTCGTAAAGAAACTTTAGAAGCTTGTCAAAAAGCACTAGATAATAGACTAGATAAATCAATACCTACAGCAGAGGTACTGAACATGATCAACATAGTTTTAGAAAACAGTTATTTTACATTTGTTGATAAGAATTACAAACAAAACGATGGTACCGCAATAGGATCTAAATTAGGAATGCATTTTGCCAGTACATACATGGGGAAATGGGAAGAACAATTACTTAGAAAATCAAAAAGAGAACCTTTAGAATACATTCGGTTTGTAGATGATATTTTTGGGGTTTGGACACATGGAGAAGAATCTCTTTTCCAGTTTCATAAAATGGCAAATGAAATACACAGTAATATTAAGGTGGACCTTCGATGGACAAGGAAAGAAATAGAATTTTTAGATACCATAGTAAAACTTGAAGAAGGTTCAATTGAGACTGACCTCTTCTGTAAACCTACTGACATGCACCAGTATTTACACATGTCCTCTGCACATCCGATACACACTAAAAGGGCAATCCCAAAGGGTCTAGGAATAAGAATACGAAGAATATGCTCAAAAGAAAGTGACTATGTAAAACAAAGAAATGTATTAAAAACAAATCTTAAAAAAAGAGGATACAAAGAAAGAATTATAGAGACGGAGTTAAGAAAAGTGGATAAACTAAAAAGAGATGATCTACTAGATTATAAAAATAGAGATAAAAAGGTCAAAAGAGTCCCATTAATAATGACTTACTCTAAACTTTTGCCCAATATTTCTAAGATAGTTTGGAAACACTTGCGGATTCTACATAATTCAGAAAAATTAAAAAAAGTATTTCTTAAGGCCCCAGTTGTAGCATTCAAAAGAGAAGCTAATTTAGGTGATATTTTAGTTCACAGTAAACATAAAAGAATAATTGACAAAATAGGTTCTACGAACATATGCACTAGTAGATGTAAAGTGTGTAAATACATAGACAAACGTAAAAATATAATTAAACATAAGAACACCACATATCCACTAAAAACTAATACCTACTGTAAAAATAGCAATGTTGTTTATGGAATAGCCTGTGAAAAATGTGATGAAATCAAATATGTTGGAGAGACTGGAACTACTTTATATAAAAGAATTCAGAACCACCTTTCATTAATTAGAAATAAAAAAATGAATGAACCAATAGTACAGCACTTCACATGTCAGGGACATGACATAAATGATGTAAAGTTTGTAGTATTAGAACAGCTCAAATTAGACAATGCGACATATAGAAGAATAAAAGAAAGTAAATGGATAAATAGACTGAACACGATTATGCCAGCGGGACTCAACAGAAAAGAATGAACTAATTAACTTCAATAAATATATAACATTTAAATAAATAAACAAAATTCATTCAAAAGTTGTGCATGCTGATGCGCTGGGGAGGCCAAATCTAGACTGATCCTCAAAGCCAGCATTGCATGATATAATAAAAATATAAGTTTATATAAAGTAGTGTTAATTAGAATTAATACAGATTCAAAGATAGAAGTAAAAATGATGTCACAATATATAGAACACCATTACATCATGTAAGAATAAATCATGAATTTGAATGTAAACAATAACAAGTAGTTGTCATGCCGTCAAAAACCTATAAATACCTCCAATGTTTGGATTCAAACACAGGCTCCCTTGAGAAAGATATGTACAACATATCGAAACGTTGGGCAGCTGGCTCTTTGAGCTAATATATATATATATATATATATATATATATATATATATATATATATATATATATGCACCTGAACAGCAATATCAATAAGGAAAACAATGAGACTTTTATACAGGGTGCTCATGTAACCCCGATAATAACGATAACCATAATAATAATAATGATAATCCCAAACAAAGTCAGTGACAGCCCAGCCAATCCAGCAAAAATAACAACATCAGCCCATTGGAGATCTCACCCAACTCTTCCTCAGACCTGCCGCGCTTGAACTTTCCAGCCAGATAGGAAAACAGAGGTGAAGATTTGTAAACAACTGGCCTCGTCGCTGACGCTGCTGTCAGGATGAAAAAGTAATTGTAATCTGTAGTTTGTTCCTTTTGTTAGTATTAAGATAAACTCATACTTTAAGGATGGTGAATGGTAGATTAGAGTACATATTTTTCTAACAAACAAAAGTGTAATGCTAATCTTCCTTGCAGTCACGTAAACTTTCCCTTCAAACTCTATCTCCAAATCCTGGAAGTAAGCGTCTTATTTAAAGACAGACTTGTAGTCGAATCCTCAAACCTTGAGTCCGAGTCCGAGTCTGTGTCACTATCATTTGAGTCCGAGTCACGTGTCCTTAACTTCGAGTCCAAGTCCTTGAAACAAACTCAAATCAATACTGTTGAATGTACCTGAAGTTTATAGATATGCTTTAAGTTCGTGGACGTTGTTTTTCACTTTGATAGTCTGTGATCTGGAATATAGAGCCGGTGTAGTGTTAGAAAGTGGTACATCATCAGAATGTGGTATGCATACCACAACTTGACTCATGTAATGGCAGAAAGTGGTTCGATTGCAAGTTGTGCGCTGTCATATTTTGGTACAGTGAACTCAATTGCAATCTGATGGGTGTTTTCCTATTGTCTAAAGAGGTGCATTTACCATTAATTATACATAGTTTTTTTGCAAACTTAAACTGGCAACAATTAATTTCTCTAAAAAGAAATACTTGACTTCAATTCAGGTAAAATCTGCCAATCTGGCTTAGACATTGCCAGAACTGTATATATATTGTGTTCTTAAATAGTACATTTAGTATTATTTTATTATTTGTTTTGCAAAACAGAAACGTTGTTTCACTTTCATTGCATTTGCACTTTTATTAAGTCTGTAATACAATGATGCATTTACGAGAATGTGCTTCAGTTCATTTGATTTCAGATCATGTATTTTGTATCTTTTCTTTTTTACACAAAAACATTATGTTTATGTATTTCCCAGTGTTCACAGCTCAGATGCAGGTGAGGGGATGGGGTCCAGGGGGGACAACCTCAATGGTTGAAGCACTGTCCAGCCTGACGTGGCTATCAACAGGATTAAAAAATATATTATATAAAATATTATATAAATAATACTAAAATAATACAAATATACTGTACAGTATATTTAATAACTGATTACCTCAAACAGGCAGTAGTGGTCGGTAAATTAACAAAAAAAAAAAAAAAGAAAAATTGCTGAACACAGCAAGATATTACTGATCTTAAGTTAAAGCACTGCTGAAGGGCTGCAGCCTATGGAGAAAAAGGGACAGACGGCGCAAAATAAAGGCAGATTAAAACTGTGAAGTTAGAGAAAGATAATTAGACTTGTAGATTTTATTTTAATATTTAAAGATTTAAAGACACATTTTCTGTCTTTCCACAAAGTAACATACTATGCAAGACTGAGAAGAGCCGAAGCCGTGCTGCTCATATTTATAGCCTTTGTTGTCTTGGCACATGCGCACTGATCGCCTGATCACCGTGTTCGCTCACCGGCTGCAATCCATGATTATAACTTTCATTCGTTTTTGTTTCTGTAAACTCAAAATTAAATTACGGATTTTTCAAGAATGGAGTTTTAGAAATGTATTTCTTCAGTGCTTAAACTTAGAACACAGTTTAAAGTAGTAAAGAGAAATAAGTACTTACTTGTTTACCATGCTGACATCATTTATTCCTTATAGAACTTAATGCAAAAGAGGTGTGTTTATCACTTTGATTTGTGTGCGGGTGTGTTTACGTTGCAACCTAACTCACTTCCAATTTCTTATTCTTACTATGACTGGCTGTAAAGACAACAGGGCTAACCAGTGATTGGATAATGTTTTGTTGGGTGGGTTATTATTGTGCACAGGTTTCCTAGTAACGGTAATATTACTTGTGTAATAGAAAATAAAAAAGGGCTTGTCGTTAATATCTCCAAGTCACGGAGCCCAAATGTTCAAGTCCGAGTCCGAGTCACACAAGCTCGAGTCCGAGTTTTTTGCGGCCGTGACTCGAGTATGAGTCTGATTCACAAACAAGTCTGTTTAAAGAGCAAACAATTAAGGCACATACTACAATAATCATACTGATTAAGCTCAATAAGCCCTTGGAAAAGGTAATTAATAAAGACCTGACTAGAATCAGAATTTAAATGCTGAAAGTTAAGGAAAGGTTCATGATGTTTTAAAAAGAGAGAAACCAGTGCAGAGATAACCCATTAAAACAAATAGAACAGAATATTGCCACTAAATTGATATAGCTTCATCTACTACCTTAAGTATCTGAAAAGCCCACTTTACAACAAGGACAAAATTGCTTATCTAGCAATTGAATGTAGAATTAATTTAACTTGGCCAGATATTCTGACACTCAATTAAGAGCAGCAGGCAGCAAGTTACTTATGCTGCATTGATGTAGCTGGTGCTACATCCTTACACCATGGTTTCAATTTTACATAAGGAAACGTGTGGCTATGGGACCGAGTTATGGATATTGGTTATCGCACCATCGGTGAATAACCTCTGTCCAGATCATCTGCCCACCAACCATCCAATATCTTGGTGTCATTCCCACACCACAGTGTTACCTCTTGCCCCTTAATTACTTTATGCATTCCACTTTATGAAATGGTCAGTCTTTTAGGCCGGATAGATGAGACTCTGCTGATCAGGACCCCGATCACCACCACCAGTAGTTGCAGCATACTTTCAAGTGACCTGTAAGACAAAGTGCAGTATTTATTGCTTATCAGTTTCTTTGAATACCTTTTTTAATTGGTCCACATGGTACCATTTATACTGAGTGCCTATTTGTCATCAAGGCCTCCTTTTTCCCTTTGGATCAGCATGATTTTTTTTAGATTTTTTTTAAAAAAAAATTATATAAATTATTTTTCTTATTTTCTCCCCAATTTGAAATGTCCAATTATTTTTTATTTCAACCTGGCTCACCGCTGCCACCCCCGCGCTTACTCGGGAGGGACGGACACACACATCCTCAGAAACGTGTGCCGTCACCCGTCCGCTTCTTTTCACTCTGCGGCCAGACCATGCAGCCACACCAGAGCTAGTGTCGGAGGACCACGCAGCTCTGGGTAGCCTACAGGGAGGCCCACAGGCACCCGGCCAGTCTACAGGGGTCGCTGGTGCACGGTGAGCCGAGGACACCCTGGCTGACCTAGGCCCTCCCCACCAATGCGGCACTCGGCCAATTGTGTGCCACCCCCTGGGAACTCCCTTACACCGTCGGCAGTGGAATAACCTGGACCCGAACCAGCGAACTCCAGGCTATAGGACGCAACCTGCACTCCATTTTGGCTGGTGTTTAATTTCACCACTGTTTTACCAAATAGATCTACTACAGTATATGGAGCTTTCCAGTTAGCTGTCCAAGGGCCTTTCTGTTCATGGTTTTTGACCATGGCCTTGTTCCCATGATTCACCCCCCTTGACAGACTTAGTATAGTACATTTTATTGTACTTTTGTGTTCTACCTATTTTATTAGCCACATGTTCATATATGGCTGGTCCATGGTCCTTCAGACAGACAAACTGTTTTAATCGGGCCCTTTCTTGTGTATGTGGCAGGATTCAATTTTATGCATACTAAACAGTTGGAGCTGCACTCTCTAATGTCCTTGACCATATTAGGCCACCATACTGTGTTGTTCTGGCATTCAAAAGTTTTTGGAAAACCTAAGTGACACCTCTGGTTGTGTACGTGATACAAAAGATCCATGCGCAACCCCTGTGGTACCACAAATAAACCATTATAAAGCAGAATGGAGTCATGTATGTGTAAGGAAGTGGAGTAGTTGGAATAAGGGGAAGGGAGTGCAATGGTGCAAGGAAGGGCAGCAATACATTGCTGCATCATATCATCAGACTGGTGTGCCTCTGCAAGGGAAAGGGGATCCTTTGGTTGTAATGCAGCAGTTGGATAAAACCAATCCTTGGTCAATGCATCCACCTTGATGTTACCGTCGGCTTCCTTTGAACCTGGTTTCTGGTGAGCCTTAACTTTAATGAGCTCCACTGTTAGTTGGCATATGTGTTGTAATGTGGATGCATAGACAATAGGCTCTTCATCTGCCGTGACCCAACCCCCGTGTTCCCAAATTGGGAGGTACTCTGTGAGGAAATTAACAACAAAAGCTGAATCAGAATAAATGTTGACAGGACCAGCATGTGTGATGAAGGTTTGTAAAACAGCTTCTACTTCAGCCCTTTGTGCTGAATGGCTTGGTGGACATCGATATAGTGAGTCCATGTCCTCGGAATGGATAGCAAACCCAGTGTTGTATTGGCCCTTGTCCAAATACCGTGAGCCGTCAACATACACTGATGTAGTGGTGTCATTGGGTGTGGTTGTAAAGGGAGATTGCAGATGTGTGTGTGGGGGCGTATACAGTCATGTGGGGTGCCAGTGTATAGCGGGGCTGAGGGAATGATGGTGACTGGCACGTGTTTACATGACACGTGCCAGTTTACATGTTTTGTTCTGATAAAGACAGGGTCCAACGTAGGTGAACAGGGTATGTTCTGTATGTACTGTGATGTGTTGAAAACCTGTAATGAATTCAAAATGTAAGACAGACCAATAGATGAAAAGGTGAGTTAGACACTGGATTTCTGAGAGCTGGTGCTTTTAACAAAGAATTTTTGAGGAATACTAATGCAGTTTGATGTTTGGTTTCTGAGTCAACACATCTTTGCCCTTTCTGGAACCCTTAGTAAATCGTAAAGGGACTTAGCCTGGGACGCAAAGTCCTTGATGGACTCACGGCAAAAGTTAACCAGACCTAGAAAGGAACATAAAGTAGTTATAGAAGTTGGCACAGGCAGCCACTGTACAGTTTCTGCTTTGTGCTTGTCTGGGGAGCGCCCTCCCTTTTCGATGAGTACCCCTAGAAAAGTGACAGAAGGTTGCATTAGTTGTGCTTTTTTAGGGTTCAACTTGAGTACTGCTTTTTCTATTATTGTTAACAGCTTGTCCTGGAGTGAGAGATGCTCCTCCTTATTGTCTGTCTGCAACAGTAAGTCATCAACATACTGTATTAAACATTGGGGTTTAGAGAAGCAGGACAACATTTCAGCAAACCCTTGCGGGAGGTAATTCTATGTGTATTGTGTGTTCCCAAAAACAAAAGCAAATTTGTATCAAGACTATGGCTTTACTGGGAGAGACCAGAAGCCATTAGAAACATCAAGAGCAGTGTAATAGCAAGCAGAAGAGGTTAGTTCCGACAGCACATTAGGAGTCGATGCCATAACTGGAGTACAGATAGGGGTATACTTATTAAATTCCCTGTAATCTATAGTCAAATGCCAGGATCCGTCTGGTTTTTTAACTGGCCAGATTGGTGCATTTACTGAGGAGAGACCTTGACTGATCACCCCCTAATACAGCAACGAGTCCACTGGGCTCTGTACACAAGGCACAGCTTCGGCTGAGTACTTGTATTGCTTACAAGCAGGTGGATCCCTGCCCATAATTTCAACTTGGTGTTTGGTGTTATCTACACTGCCACAGTTGTGCTTGAGTAGCAAATACCCCTTTGTGTAATTGCAACAAGCTGGTGTAGGGTTGTGGAGAAGCAAAATGCAAAGCTTGCAAATCATACCTTTCAGCTTTTTTAAAGCATAAACAGCAGACAGTACTTTCCACCTCTCCCTTCCAAATACACTGATTAACATAATCAATAATGTAGCCTTTTACACATAACATCTGAGCCCAGAATGTTGCGTGCATCGCTAGTAGGGCTATACCATACCTGAGCAGAAAAACTGTCATAGCCAGAAAAATATTGCCATTAAAACCTTCAAGTGTAATAGTTTTAGCAGAAGAAGCAGAATGTACAGTGTTAATGATGCACTCGTGTCTACCAGACACACGATGGTCTGACCTCGTAGACTAGCTTCAATAATGGGATGACCAAGGGATAGTCACAAATGCGTGTACACAGCTACTTTGCACAGGCATTGTGATGGATCTGGCTGCCGCATTGCCTGTACCCAGTGCTGTGTTTTGATAGTATTTCGTCACAGCACTGCCATTTCAAACCAAACAGCTTCCTGTTTGCAGCTGGCTTACCTGTAAAGTAGCTGCATGCTCTTCTGTTTGTACAGTTTGTACTGTTCTTGGCTCCACATCCTCTTCATCATAATCACTGAGTGATAAGTCAGCATCACTGTCGCTGGTATCGAAATCCTCCAAACCAACTTCACTCCCGTTGCTCATTATAGAAAGACCACGTACGTTGCCATGTTTAGCTTTCGCTAAAAACTATATAAACTATAACTAAACATGTAAAACTAATAATAAATAAAAAATAATCATTTAAAACACTATATATTACTTGTAAAAGCTGAATGGCTTCCTGCAAAATATCTCAGCCTTCTAAACGCCCACAGTTAGATTGGAATCGCTACATGACACGCAATTGGATAAAAATGTCACCTGACCCTCCCCCAACTTTCATTGCACATTCCACAGTACTAGCACTGCTTTCGAGAATGAAACCTGAAACGCTAGACTGAGAAACCGATCATAGAATAGAATGGGAAACTTGACGTATGCAGGTACGGCATGGTACTGTAAGTGGGTTTTCAATTGACGTACGTGCGTACGTCATGGTGTTGAAGTGGTTAAAACTGTGACCAGGCTTGTTGCAATTAAAGCATACATAAGGGGTTGCCTTCTGACCGGTTGGATTGTAAGGAGGCGGTCTTTCACCCTTTGCCTGCATTACGTCCTGTGGTACATGTCTACCCTTACCCTCATTTTTCCATGTTACTCGTTTTTCCGTAGCTGCAGCCACAGGTACTGATCACGATCTCTAATTTGCAGCATAATAACACTTAATTTTATTCATAATCTCATAACCGGTGGCTGATGAGGATAGGGACAATGCTTTGCGGAGTTGGGGGCCTGAATTTTGGCTCAACATTTGCCTAAATGCTGGGTCTATGTTATCAATACAACTGTGGTCCTTAAAAGCGTCCAATAAATGTGAACTGTAAGCAGCTGGGTGTTCCCCTTTCTGCCTCTGTACTGCCTGTATTTTAGACCAGTCGACTGTGGGTGTACCTAAGAGGGCATTCAAATCAGTACGCCTTTGGGGTCTAGTTGCATCCTTATTTTTAATACGGTCTGTAAGCCCATTAGCAAGGTGTGAACCCAAACAAGCACACAACAAAACACAAGCATCTGCATCAGTTAGTCTATGCTGATGTACCACTTGCTCCAACTTGCTAAGGAATCCTAAGGAATCGTCCTTATTAAGATTAAACTGACCTGTTTGTTTTTGACCTGTGCAGGTTATAGCAGGTGCATTCGGATCTGCTGCTGGTGTGATAGTAGTAGTTGTTATTACAGGGGCCATAGGGTAGTATGTGGACTGCACGCTCTGATTATCATGTCAATCCCACTTCTCCTGAGGGAAGTTCGGATCATCATCACAATCTGAATCACTATCACTGTCTTCGATAATATCATCTGTCATCTTCCCCATACAGAGGTGGGACTCCAACAGCCGCAATGTGCCCATTATACATAGTCATATTTTCTTTCAGCTGCCTAATCATACTCTGATCACCGGGCACACCCTTTTGTTGTCCTGCTTTTACGTTTAAACATCTCTATGTCAAACAATCATATGCTCCCTATACTTTCTCCAACTCCTTTCTGAGTGCCTCTACTTGTTTCTGCAACTCCTTATTCTCTTTGTCTTTGTCTGCATTCTCCACTCTTAACTGCAAATGAATTGCTGCATTCAAAGGTAATTTTCTCTTAATTATGTCGCTATAATCCGTGCATTGACTTTCTGCTTCCACTTTTTCTAATTTGTCTTTGTACGCAAGGCAGCTTGTCTGCAAGCCATTTAACAAAAGCTAACTTCTCCTTTTTTATCTTTCTTTTTCATACATGGGTCAGTTTCAAACAATTCTGCCACTTTCTGGTCCAGTTCACAATCTTTAGACAAATCTACTAACATGAATTGATAACAATCGCCATGTCTGTCTATATATTCCTTTAAAAAGGAATTTGTAATTACAATATTGCAATCCTGATTCAACTCAAAAGCACGCACAACTTTATTGTTCAATCTGGTCTGCAAAATGTATTCAACTGACTTTTCACTTTTTACTTGACTCAACCCTCTTTATACCTATATATCTTTCCATGATGATTCTCAGAAAACAAAAAGCATACACTTTACTTGATTGTGTTAATAAACAGTCTGTATCTTTATCGTATGTTATTTTAAACATTTGTACGTGTACTAAATGGGCTTAAGTGGAATTTATCACTCAGTTACTCTTTATCCATTCAATTTGGTCAGAATGGTTTATAAAAAAGCTTATCTTTCAATTGCCTTTAATGGTTTGCAGACACAATATGTTTTAAGAAAGTTGAGTCAATTTACTTCACTATGTTTTATCATATGAGTTCCATCACTTATGTTCACAGTGGTATTATTGAGGTTATCAAGCCCAACACACTACTTAAACTCACTACTTACATAGGTAACCACATAAACAATGTTAACACAAAAGGGACCAAAATCACCCCTATAGAACACGTTACAACTTGTCTGCCAGACCCAATATAACCACCACCACCACCAGTAGTTGCAGCATACTTTCAAGTGACCTGTAAGACAAAGTGCAGTATTTATTGCTTATCAGTTTCTTTGAATACCTTTTTTAATTGGTCCACATGGTACCATTTATACTGAGTGCCTATTTGTCATCAAGGCCTCCTTTTTCCCTTTGGATCAGCATGATTTTTTTTAGATTTTTTTAAAAAAAAAATTATATAAATTATTTTTCTTATTTTCTCCCCAATTTGAAATGTCCAATTATTTTTTATTTCAACCTGGCTCACCGCTGCCACCCCCGCGCTTACTCGGGAGGGACGGACACACACATCCTCAGAAACGTGTGCCGTCACCCGTCCGCTTCTTTTCACTCTGCGGCCAGACCATGCAGCCACACCAGAGCTAGTGTCGGAGGACCACGCAGCTCTGGGTAGCCTACAGGGAGGCCCACAGGCACCCGGCCAGTCTACAGGGGTCGCTGGTGCACGGTGAGCCGAGGACACCCTGGCTGACCTAGGCCCTCCCCACCAATGCGGCACTCGGCCAATTGTGTGCCACCCCCTGGGAACTCCCTTACACCGTCGGCAGTGGAATAACCTGGACCCGAACCAGCGAACTCCAGGCTATAGGACGCAACCTGCACTCCATTTTGGCTGGTGTTTAATTTCACCACTGTTTTACCAAATAGATCTACTACAGTATATGGAGCTTTCCAGTTAGCTGTCCAAGGGCCTTTCTGTTCATGGTTTTTGACCATGGCCTTGTTCCCATGATTCACCCCCCTTGACAGACTTAGTATAGTACATTTTATTGTACTTTTGTGTTCTACCTATTTTATTAGCCACATGTTCATATATGGCTGGTCCATGGTCCTTCAGACAGACAAACTGTTTTAATCGGGCCCTTTCTTGTGTATGTGGCAGGATTCAATTTTATGCATACTAAACAGTTGGAGCTGCACTCTCTAATGTCCTTGACCATATTAGGCCACCATACTGTGTTGTTCTGGCATTCAAAAGTTTTTGGAAAACCTAAGTGACACCTCTGGTTGTGTACGTGATACAAAAGATCCATGCGCAACCCCTGTGGTACCACAAATAAACCATTATAAAGCAGAATGGAGTCATGTATGTGTAAGGAAGTGGAGTAGTTGGAATAAGGGGAAGGGAGTGCAATGGTGCAAGGAAGGGCAGCAATACATTGCTGCATCATATCATCAGACTGGTGTGCCTCTGCAAGGGAAAGGGGATCCTTTGGTTGTAATGCAGCAGTTGGATAAAACCAATCCTTGGTCAATGCATCCACCTTGATGTTACCGTCGGCTTCCTTTGAACCTGGTTTCTGGTGAGCCTTAACTTTAATGAGCTCCACTGTTAGTTGGCATATGTGTTGTAATGTGGATGCATAGACAATAGGCTCTTCATCTGCCGTGACCCAACCCCCGTGTTCCCAAATTGGGAGGTACTCTGTGAGGAAATTAACAACAAAAGCTGAATCAGAATAAATGTTGACAGGACCAGCATGTGTGATGAAGGTTTGTAAAACAGCTTCTACTTCAGCCCTTTGTGCTGAATGGCTTGGTGGACATCGATATAGTGAGTCCATGTCCTCGGAATGGATAGCAAACCCAGTGTTGTATTGGCCCTTGTCCAAATACCGTGAGCCGTCAACATACACTGATGTAGTGGTGTCATTGGGTGTGGTTGTAAAGGGAGATTGCAGATGTGTGTGTGGGGGCGTATACAGTCATGTGGGGTGCCAGTGTATAGCGGGGCTGAGGGAATGATGGTGACTGGCACGTGTTTACATGACACGTGCCAGTTTACATGTTTTGTTCTGATAAAGACAGGGTCCAACGTAGGTGAACAGGGTATGTTCTGTATGTACTGTGATGTGTTGAAAACCTGTAATGAATTCAAAATGTAAGACAGACCAATAGATGAAAAGGTGAGTTAGACACTGGATTTCTGAGAGCTGGTGCTTTTAACAAAGAATTTTTGAGGAATACTAATGCAGTTTGATGTTTGGTTTCTGAGTCAACACATCTTTGCCCTTTCTGGAACCCTTAGTAAATCGTAAAGGGACTTAGCCTGGGACGCAAAGTCCTTGATGGACTCACGGCAAAAGTTAACCAGACCTAGAAAGGAACATAAAGTAGTTATAGAAGTTGGCACAGGCAGCCACTGTACAGTTTCTGCTTTGTGCTTGTCTGGGGAGCGCCCTCCCTTTTCGATGAGTACCCCTAGAAAAGTGACAGAAGGTTGCATTAGTTGTGCTTTTTTAGGGTTCAACTTGAGTACTGCTTTTTCTATTATTGTTAACAGCTTGTCCTGGAGTGAGAGATGCTCCTCCTTATTGTCTGTCTGCAACAGTAAGTCATCAACATACTGTATTAAACATTGGGGTTTAGAGAAGCAGGACAACATTTCAGCAAACCCTTGCGGGAGGTAATTCTATGTGTATTGTGTGTTCCCAAAAACAAAAGCAAATTTGTATCAAGACTATGGCTTTACTGGGAGAGACCAGAAGCCATTAGAAACATCAAGAGCAGTGTAATAGCAAGCAGAAGAGGTTAGTTCCGACAGCACATTAGGAGTCGATGCCATAACTGGAGTACAGATAGGGGTATACTTATTAAATTCCCTGTAATCTATAGTCAAATGCCAGGATCCGTCTGGTTTTTTAACTGGCCAGATTGGTGCATTTACTGAGGAGAGACCTTGACTGATCACCCCCTAATACAGCAACGAGTCCACTGGGCTCTGTACACAAGGCACAGCTTCGGCTGAGTACTTGTATTGCTTACAAGCAGGTGGATCCCTGCCCATAATTTCAACTTGGTGTTTGGTGTTATCTACACTGCCACAGTTGTGCTTGAGTAGCAAATACCCCTTTGTGTAATTGCAACAAGCTGGTGTAGGGTTGTGGAGAAGCAAAATGCAAAGCTTGCAAATCATACCTTTCAGCTTTTTTAAAGCATAAACAGCAGACAGTACTTTCCACCTCTCCCTTCCAAATACACTGATTAACATAATCAATAATGTAGCCTTTTACACATAACATCTGAGCCCAGAATGTTGCGTGCATCGCTAGTAGGGCTATACCATACCTGAGCAGAAAAACTGTCATAGCCAGAAAAATATTGCCATTAAAACCTTCAAGTGTAATAGTTTTAGCAGAAGAAGCAGAATGTACAGTGTTAATGATGCACTCGTGTCTACCAGACACACGATGGTCTGACCTCGTAGACTAGCTTCAATAATGGGATGACCAAGGGATAGTCACAAATGCGTGTACACAGCTACTTTGCACAGGCATTGTGATGGATCTGGCTGCCGCATTGCCTGTACCCAGTGCTGTGTTTTGATAGTATTTCGTCACAGCACTGCCATTTCAAACCAAACAGCTTCCTGTTTGCAGCTGGCTTACCTGTAAAGTAGCTGCATGCTCTTCTGTTTGTACAGTTTGTACTGTTCTTGGCTCCACATCCTCTTCATCATAATCACTGAGTGATAAGTCAGCATCACTGTCGCTGGTATCGAAATCCTCCAAACCAACTTCACTCCCGTTGCTCATTATAGAAAGACCACGTACGTTGCCATGTTTAGCTTTCGCTAAAAACTATATAAACTATAACTAAACATGTAAAACTAATAATAAATAAAAAATAATCATTTAAAACACTATATATTACTTGTAAAAGCTGAATGGCTTCCTGCAAAATATCTCAGCCTTCTAAACGCCCACAGTTAGATTGGAATCGCTACATGACACGCAATTGGATAAAAATGTCACCTGACCCTCCCCCAACTTTCATTGCACATTCCACAGTACTAGCACTGCTTTCGAGAATGAAACCTGAAACGCTAGACTGAGAAACCGATCATAGAATAGAATGGGAAACTTGACGTATGCAGGTACGGCATGGTACTGTAAGTGGGTTTTCAATTGACGTACGTGCGTACGTCATGGTGTTGAAGTGGTTAAAACTGTGACCAGGCTTGTTGCAATTAAAGCATACATAAGGGGTTGCCTTCTGACCGGTTGGATTGTAAGGAGGCGGTCTTTCACCCTTTGCCTGCATTACGTCCTGTGGTACATGTCTACCCTTACCCTCATTTTTCCATGTTACTCGTTTTTCCGTAGCTGCAGCCACAGGTACTGATCACGATCTCTAATTTGCAGCATAATAACACTTAATTTTATTCATAATCTCATAACCGGTGGCTGATGAGGATAGGGACAATGCTTTGCGGAGTTGGGGGCCTGAATTTTGGCTCAACATTTGCCTAAATGCTGGGTCTATGTTATCAATACAACTGTGGTCCTTAAAAGCGTCCAATAAATGTGAACTGTAAGCAGCTGGGTGTTCCCCTTTCTGCCTCTGTACTGCCTGTATTTTAGACCAGTCGACTGTGGGTGTACCTAAGAGGGCATTCAAATCAGTACGCCTTTGGGGTCTAGTTGCATCCTTATTTTTAATACGGTCTGTAAGCCCATTAGCAAGGTGTGAACCCAAACAAGCACACAACAAAACACAAGCATCTGCATCAGTTAGTCTATGCTGATGTACCACTTGCTCCAACTTGCTAAGGAATCCTAAGGAATCGTCCTTATTAAGATTAAACTGACCTGTTTGTTTTTGACCTGTGCAGGTTATAGCAGGTGCATTCGGATCTGCTGCTGGTGTGATAGTAGTAGTTGTTATTACAGGGGCCATAGGGTAGTATGTGGACTGCACGCTCTGATTATCATGTCAATCCCACTTCTCCTGAGGGAAGTTCGGATCATCATCACAATCTGAATCACTATCACTGTCTTCGATAATATCATCTGTCATCTTCCCCATACAGAGGTGGGACTCCAACAGCCGCAATGTGCCCATTATACATAGTCATATTTTCTTTCAGCTGCCTAATCATACTCTGATCACCGGGCACACCCTTTTGTTGTCCTGCTTTTACGTTTAAACATCTCTATGTCAAACAATCATATGCTCCCTATACTTTCTCCAACTCCTTTCTGAGTGCCTCTACTTGTTTCTGCAACTCCTTATTCTCTTTGTCTTTGTCTGCATTCTCCACTCTTAACTGCAAATGAATTGCTGCATTCAAAGGTAATTTTCTCTTAATTATGTCGCTATAATCCGTGCATTGACTTTCTGCTTCCACTTTTTCTAATTTGTCTTTGTACGCAAGGCAGCTTGTCTGCAAGCCATTTAACAAAAGCTAACTTCTCCTTTTTTATCTTTCTTTTTCATACATGGGTCAGTTTCAAACAATTCTGCCACTTTCTGGTCCAGTTCACAATCTTTAGACAAATCTACTAACATGAATTGATAACAATCGCCATGTCTGTCTATATATTCCTTTAAAAAGGAATTTGTAATTACAATATTGCAATCCTGATTCAACTCAAAAGCACGCACAACTTTATTGTTCAATCTGGTCTGCAAAATGTATTCAACTGACTTTTCACTTTTTACTTGACTCAACCCTCTTTATACCTATATATCTTTCCATGATGATTCTCAGAAAACAAAAAGCATACACTTTACTTGATTGTGTTAATAAACAGTCTGTATCTTTATCGTATGTTATTTTAAACATTTGTACGTGTACTAAATGGGCTTAAGTGGAATTTATCACTCAGTTACTCTTTATCCATTCAATTTGGTCAGAATGGTTTATAAAAAAGCTTATCTTTCAATTGCCTTTAATGGTTTGCAGACACAATATGTTTTAAGAAAGTTGAGTCAATTTACTTCACTATGTTTTATCATATGAGTTCCATCACTTATGTTCACAGTGGTATTATTGAGGTTATCAAGCCCAACACACTACTTAAACTCACTACTTACATAGGTAACCACATAAACAATGTTAACACAAAAGGGACCAAAATCACCCCTATAGAACACGTTACAACTTGTCTGCCAGACCCAATATAAAACTGTTACAACACAATCTGGCAGCCCCAGACCCAGTATAAAACTGTTACAAAACACTCTGGCAGCCTCAGACCCAGTATAAAACTGTTATGTCACAATCTGGTTTACAAGCTGTCTTATAGCCACAAAGAATCACCACTTAAAAAGAAGAAAGTCACTTTCCCATTTGTAGTCTGGCTCTGAGACCCAGTATAAAACTGTTACAACAAAATCTGGTTTACAAACTCCAGACCCAGTATAAAAGTCTTACAACAAAATCTGGCAGCCCCTTTTACAGTCTCTCAAGTCAGCGTTCTACTTAAGTAAGTAGCAATTATATATTCATACTGTCTGCACGTCTGATTTTACAGTCTGTCTCTCGGGCGGGTCAGTCTCTGTCCTTCTCATCGCAGGTCTTTCCCTTGGGGTCCTGTAGTGGGGGCATGGTCCCTCCTGGCTGGCTCGCCGAATGTAAGATGGTTCAATTTATTCTCAAAAATAGTAAGTCTTCTTCAAATTAAGTCAATCTAAAATAGTTTATTTAGGAATCAAAATATAAACAGAAGCAAAAGCAAATCAAATGCAATACATGCAGTTTACTACAGGCCTCAGTTGATGGTGTTTCTGATCCCTGAAAATATCGTTACATGCATCCTTATACCACCATATAGGAAGTGGAACACTCCCTTAGTTAGTTCATTTCACCAAATAAACACTTGCCACCATCCTTGATTAATCCAATGACAAGTCATTTAAGGTTCTAACACATTTTTTTGGTGCTAACCAGCATTTTGTTCATAGCTATTCAGCAATATTCATGTTATGTCTTTCAATTGTAGCTAGGCAGAAGATTGAACTGAAGGTCATAGAGATATTCTAGTTTATCACTCGTTATGTGTTATCAGCCAATCAGCGCCTGTTGACACCATTTATATTGTCAATATCTATGTAGTAAAATTATTAAAAGTTTCTTCAGTGTATAGTTTGATAAAAATGCAAGAATGCAGCTGGCTTAGAGCTAGTACAGAATGTCCTCTTTTTCGTGATTTCACAACAACAAAAAGACGGAACTGTGAAACTGTGTACGTGCGAAACTACATGACTTACGGGCATTTGCCAAACTGTGTGATAAAAAAATAAGGGCTTAAAAAGCCTTACACGTTTAATAATTATATATAATTACCATGACTACTATTGCTATGAACATTTCCATGTGGCTTCACCACCAACATTACACCCACAAGTAGAACTAAATAAATAGAACATTTATTGGAAACAAGAGATTGAACTATGACAGTACGACACTATCGCAACATTTTAACTCACATAACTTACACTGATGGTGGATCTCTTGTCTTAAGTGTAATTTTTATTCCGTTTGACACAAGCAAACCATTGTATACTAGTTAAAGTAATTGTTTATGGTATGTTACATTGGTTGACTTTTGCTTTGCTGGTGCTCAGTTGGCTGTTTAAATTTAAACGCATTTTCTTAATTTTGCTTTCGTTAATGTGTTGTATTGAAACCTTCTGTTATTTCAGATGAAATGTCACATAAAGCAATACATTCATGCTTTATTTGAGTTGTCAGCCAAACGTACTGTTGCATCCGTGAAATAAAGTAGAACTAAACAAGTTAGTTCCAGCTTGTTCCAGTAATACAAGGTGTCTTTGCAGTGCTAACAACTGAAGGCATTATGACAAGTATGCATAAATTGAGACACACCTGTGTCAGTATAGCACAGTCCTGATTTCTTTGACACAAAATTAACCTAATCAGGAGTATGACAGTTGCTATACAGAGTATATGTGATGGTGTACCCCTGCCCCTGGGTGCATTTTTGGTTTATTTTGTATAGTTTGGGTTATGTTTCACGGGAGAGTTAATGTATATTGGTATGTGAGCACTGGGATGTGGGTTTGTGTGTGTGTGTGGAATAGTGGTGACAGGGAGGCAGTTAAAATCCTCCCTGTAAAAACACCTGGGAATGTGGCTGGAGCCATGAATTGGATAAATGATTAAATGATTAATTAAGGATCCAGCCACAGGTGTATAAATAGGATGATCACGAGTGAGAAAGCAGTTGGTTTGTTCAGAGGCGGAACGAGTTTTGAGTTAAGGAGAGAAAGAGAAAAGATCAATAACAATTGCTACACATGCTGGTTTTACACCAGCATGATACTTTGTTTGTTCCGTATCTGTTTATCTGTTTTGGCCACTGTGCCATTTTGTTTTGTAAAGGTTGTTTTTGTGTTTGTTTAAACCTTTTATTTATTATTAATTAAACCCTCAAGCAGCGCTTTCATACCCTGCAGTACTGACTGTGTGTCCATCTTCTGGGTCTGACATCACCACCAGCCAGCCTGGTCACAGTATATTATTAGCATACAATTGTCAATTATACTGGAGAAAAAGTTAATAATAAAAAAAAAATATATAGAATTGATATAACAGCATTATCCTTTTTTAGTGCTATATAATAAAACAATACATGGAGCATTAACTACTACTGTGAGTTAAATTAGACCTTCAGGCACTGTTGTGATATTTCAGTTCAATGACATGAAGAGCCAATTTAACTTTTTTAGTCACCAATGAATTATAATTCAAGCTTACATTTTAAATGCTGCTGTAATCATTAAGGGTATCGTTACTGTGTTAGTTACTGTCCAAAAGAACAACATTGGCAATTTGACCAATTTACCCTATACAATTGTAATTTTCCAGACAGCATGTTTCTATAATCTGTAATTTGATGACTAGTTATTATACAGTGCCGTGAAAAAGTATTTGCCCCCTGTCTGATTTTCTGCATTTTTGCACATTTTTCACATTGTATTTGGTCAGATTTTTTTGTGAGTTGTAGTTGTATATAGAGGGAGTCTGAGAGAAAAAATGACACCAAAGTTTGGTGCTTCTTTCATTTGTTTGGTGAGCAAGGTAATCAAACATGCAATCTTCAGGTGTGAAAAATGTATTGCCCCCCCTAGTTAACTCAACCCAATTAAAGGGATAATTAGGGTCAGCTGTTTGAGTACTTTGGTTAACAACCAGGTCTGATTTGGGCCAGCCCTGCCCAATATAAATCTGACTAACTTTAGCCCTTACCATCAGAGTGCAGTTGTCAGCACACAGGTTCTAGAGACACATCATGCCACGAACAAAAGAAATTCCTGAAGACCTCCGGAAAAAAGTTGTTGATGCCTGTCAGTCTGGAAAGGGTTACAAAGCCATTTCTAAGGCTCTGGGGCTCTACCGAACCACAGTCAGAGCCATATTGTCCAAATGGAGAAAGTTTGGGACAGTAGTGAATCTTCCCAGGAGTGGCCGTCCTGCCAAGATCTCTCCAAGAGCAAGGCGTAAAATCATCCAGGAAGTCACAAAGAACCCTAGAACAACATCCAGGGATCTGCAGGCATCTCTCGCCTCGGCTAAGGTCAATGTTCATGACTCCACCATCAAAAAGACACTGGGCAAAAATGGGAAGGGGCTCCCGAGTGGCGCATCCAGTAAAAGCACTCGCTAGAGTGCAGGATGCGCTCTATAGCCTGGACGTCGCCGGTTCGAGTCCAGACTATTCCACAGCCGACCGTGGACGGGAGCTCCCAGGGGGCGGCACTCAATTGGCCGAGCGTCGCCTGGGGGGACTGAGGGTTAGGTCGGCCAGGGTGTCCTCGGCTCACCGCGCAGCAGCGACCCCTGTAGTCTGGCCGGGCGCCTGCGGGCTTGCCTGTAAGCTGCCCAGAGCTGCGTTGTCCTCCGACGCTGTAGCTCTGAGGTGGCTGCACGGTGAGTTCGCAGTGTATAAAGAAGCGGGCGGCTGACGGCACACGCTTCGGAGGACAGCGTGTGTTCATCTTCGCCCCTCCCGAGTCAGCGCAGGGGTGGTAGCGGTGAGCTGAGCCTAAAAAATAATTGGGCATTTCAAATTGGGGAGAAAATAATAAAAAAAAGTAAAAAAATAAAAAAAATAATTGGCAACGACTAAATTATTAAAAAAAAAAAAAAAAGGGATTCATGGCAGAGTAGCAAGGCGGAAACCATTGCTCACTAAGAAGAACATGAATGCTCGTCTCAAGTTTGCCAAAAAGCACCTGGATGATCCTCAAGAGTTCTGGAACAATGTTCTATGGACAGATGAGTCAAAAGTGGAACCTTTTGGCCGACATGGGCCCCGTTATGTCTGGCGAAAACAAAACACTGCATTCCACAGTAAGAACCTCATACCAACCGTCAAGCATGGTGGTGGTAGTGTCATGGTTTGGGGATGCGTTGCTGCATCAGGACCTGGACGCCTTGCCATCATTGAAGGAACCATGAATTCTGCTCTGTATCAGAGAATTCTACAGGAGAATATCAGGCCATCCGTCCGTGAGCTGAAGCTGAAGTGCAGCTGGGTCATGCAGCAAGACAATGATCCAAAACACACAAGCAAGTCTACATCAGAAAGGTTGAAGAACAAGAAATTTAAAGTTTTGGAATGGCCTAGTCAAAGTCCAGACCTAAACTCCATTGAGATGTTGTGGCAGGACCTGAAACGTGCAGTTCATGCTCGAAAACCCACAAATGTCACTGAGTTGAAGCAGTTCTGAATGGAGGTGTGGGCCAAAATTCCTCCACGGCACTGTGAGAGACTAATCAATAACTACAGGAAACGTTTGGTTGCAGTTATTGCTGCTAAAGGTGGCAATAACCAGTCTAAGGGGGCGATTACTTTTTCACACGGGGTCATTGGGTGTTGCATAACTTTCTTTAATAAATAAATGAAATATGTATCAAATATTAGGTTTTGGTAGAAGATCTGATAACATTCAGTGTCAAAAATATGCAAAAATGCAGAAAATCAGACAGGGGGCAAACACTTTTTCATGGCACTGTATACTGGTAACTACATTTCAGTGACATGGACAGACAGCTCAACTATACCTGTGTTCAGTATATGCATACTCAATTTGGCAGGGGGATTTTGTGCACTACTGCTGTTTGTTTTAACCCCAATTCACTTTAGAGAATAAACTGATACAAAAGAGGATGAATTTAATAGACCGTCATGCCCGTGATGTTCTTCTTTTCCAAGTGCATCAGATTGTGAAGAAAGGAGCCAATTTGGAGCTGTCATTTCCGTCTGGATGTGATGTCTTTATCCATAATTTCAAGTGAAATGCATTGCAAGTAGAAAGGTACCATGGCAAATGTGAATTCACCCACAGCAGGGTCCCCTGTCATAACCATTCAAAGGTGCCTGGTCCAGGTGTTTTACTATTTTAAATTGAAGAGTATAGTTTCACAGCAGTTACCGAAAAGTCTATATGTCAAAAGACAAATGTTCCCCCATGGCTTTTTTTTCATTCATTTGACACTTTTTATGCTCATCTTCACTGTTGTAATATAACAAAAAATGTAGCTGGTATGAAAATAAAAACAATACATAACTTTCTGTTTTGTGAATACTATTTTGTTTTTGAGTAATTATTATTATTATTATTATTTATTTATTTATTTATTTATTTATTTTTTTGGCCTGTTTGATGACCTTTCTTAAAGTGAAGCATGTGATACAAGCTGTGACTGAATTTTTTTTTTCAGAAACCATTTTACAAAAATTAAACAATGTAATTCCTGCTAAACTGAAAGCAAGCAGGCTGGATCTGTCCCCTTTTTGTGTCCTCTGTCCTTTCTTTCTCAGTCACAAAATTATTTGTCATTGTGGCTCTGTATTCAGTTGTTCCATTAGATTTTCTTTGCTAATGTTCCATCTTCTTTTTTTTTTCTTTTTTTTTTTTACTTTAATCCTTAGGAATTGATGCTTCAGTTTAAACTTTATTCTATGTGCTAATTTTCTTTGACATGTTACAGTGCTGGTGATTATAAATAACACTTAAATAAGAAGTACTTGATGCTAAAACAATGAAGAATATATATACAATGGTTTGCTAGGCGATAATGCATTAAGACCTTTCATAGCCCTCTTGTGATTTAGTGGTTTTGTTGTGCCTCACTGTGACTAAGGTTGCTATCTATTTTCAGACAGAAAATGATAAAGAGCTAAGATGGGTCACATAAATAGAACCATCCTTTTCAAGCAGCTCATAGCCGTGCAGGGCCCTGGGTTCAAAATAGCTACTTGTTAAAGTAAAATTACTTTATATAATCTCTCAGAAATCAGGTTTTAAAGACTTTAAAAGGCTTTTTTAATGGTTTAAAAAACTTTTTAGGTTAAATAGTACCTTGGTGTATTTCAGGGGGCTGGAGCCGGGACTCCTCCCCTCAGTCATCCCGCAAAAATATCTGTCAGTAAACCTTTAATTACCTGTCATTCACCCTATTTAAACTGTAGCCAGCCTCCTAATTCTCGTCTTGCTTTTCAGTTTCCTCCATCCTCCCTTCCTCCTCCACTTTGCTGCGTAACCTCTGCAACGGTCCCCACTGGGGGCAAGTGAAGCTCACTTCCCAACCTTAGAGGCCGATAACATCATGTCGCCCTCTGAAAGGAAGGTTCCTGCTGGCCAGAGGGGACCCCCAGCCAAATAACTTTAACTACATTTCGTTTTCCATTCTCCTGCTAATCTATTCATTTGCACCAGTGCCTGTCTCCCCCTTTGGAGAGCAAGCTGCTCCCAGCTTTTGAGCTAGTCATCGACTCAACTTATTGAAGGTGGCTCTTACAGCTTTTGTTCTCCCTGTGTAGATCGCAAGGCCCTCCATGTGGTCTTGGAGCGTCAGCCGACTCTGACCTCTCTCGACTAGACGACTCAGTAAGCCAGGGAGACCGTGGTTCGTCCTCCTATCTTTCCTTAGTTTTCCCTTGAGGGAAGTCCTTGCTTCCCGGCCTTGGAAGTTGATCGGTTCGGCCTCACCTCAGCGAGGGCGGTTCTCTGAGTAGTCAAGGGGAAACCCCTATTCTGTTACTAAGTCACAAGAACTTTATTCAGTAGTATAAAGTCCCTTGTCCCTGGCTCCTGCCTTGTGAAAACGGATTAATAAAATCAATTTTGTTGGGAAACAAAAGTTCAAATCTAAGGTGAAAGCACAACTATTTACAAGACAGTATTATCAAAAAAATAACTTTTACAAAAACAGACAAGGCAGACGTTGTTACACCAACAACCCCCCCCCCCCCCATTAAATTAATATAGTGTATATATATATATATACAGACGTGCTCAAATTTGTTGGTACCCCTCCACAAAAAACGAAGAATGCACAATTTTCTCTGAAATAACTTGAAACTGACAAAAGTAATTGGTATCCACCATTGTTTATTCCATATTTAATAGAAATCAGACTTTGCTTTTGATTTTTTATTCAACATAATATTGTAAATAATAAAACAAATGAAAATGGCATGGACAAAAATGATGGGACCCTTAACCTAATATTTTGTTGCACAACCTTTAGAGGCAATCACTGCAATCAAACGTTTTCTGTAGCTCTCAATGAGACTTCTGCACCTGTTAACAGGTAGTTTGACCCACTCTTCCTGAGCAAACTGCTCCAGCTGTCTCAGGTTGGATGGGTGCCTTCTCCAGACTGCAAGTTTCAGCTCTTTCCATAGATGTTCGATAGGATTCAGATCAGGACTCATAGAAGGCCACTTCAGAATAGTCCAATGTTTTGTTCTTATCCATTCTTGTGTTTTGGTTCATTATCCTGTTGGAGGACCCATGACCTGCGACTGAGACAGAGCTTTCTGACACTGGGCAGTACGTTTCGCTCCAGAATGCCTTGATAGTCTAGAGATTTCATTGTGCCCTGCACAGATTCAAGGCACCCTGTGCCAGGCGCAGCAAAGCAGCCCCAAAACATAACCGAGCCTCCTCCATGTTTCACTGTAGGTATGGTGTTCTTTTCTTTGAAAGCTTCATTTTTTCGTCTGTGAACATAGAGCTGATGTGACTTGCCAAAAAGCTCCAGTTTTGACTCATCTGTCCAAAGGACATTCTCCCAGAAGGATTGTTGCTTCTCAATATGCATTTTAGCAAATTCCAGTCTGGCTTTTTTATGTTTTTCTTTCAAAAGTGGAGTCCTCCTGGGTCTTCTTCCATGGAGCCCACTTTCGCTCAAAAAGCGACGGATGGTGCGATCATAAACTGACGTACCTTCACCTTGGAGTTCAGCTTGTATCTCTTTGGCAGTTATCCTTGGTTCTTTTTCTACCATTCGCACTATCCTTCTGTTCACTCTGGGGTCGATTTTCCTCTTGCAGCCGCGCCCAGGGAGGTTGGCTACAGTTCCATGGACCTTAAACTTCTTAATAATATTTGCAACTGTTGTCACAGGAACATCAAGCTGCTTGGAGATGGTCTTGTAGCCTTTACCTTTACCATGCTTGTCTATTATTTTCTTTCTGATCTCCTCAGACGACTCTCTCCTTTGCTTTCTCTGGTCCATGTTCAGTGTGGTGCACACAATGATACCAAACAGCACAGTGACTACTTTTCTCCATTTAAATAGGCTGAATGACTGATTACAAGATTGGAGACATGTGTGATACTAATTAAAGAAACTAATTAGTTTGAAATATCACTATAATCCAATTATTTATTATCTTTTCTAAGGGGTACCAACAAATGTGTCCAGGCCATTTTAGAATATCTTTGTAGAATAAGCAATAATTCATCTCTTTTCACAGCTTCTTTGCTTTATTCTATGGCATACCAAAGGCATGCAAGTATACATGATAAAATAGCTTTTAATTTCATCACTTTTCAGGAGGAATAAAGCATTATTTCAATGAGCTGTAAGGGTACCAACAAATTTGAGCACGTCTGTATATATATATATATATATATATATATAAATATATATATATATATATATATATATATATATATAGTCTACTGGTTATTTAAAGTTTGCAACAACCATACTAAAAGAAAACGAGCATTTACAGCATTTACATTGATAAATAATGTATTGATAAAGAATATTAAACAGCTGTCTACAAAGTATTTGTTTAACTTTAATAACCTACCTAAAGGCTAGCTATGTTTTAAGTTTTAAAGTTATTTACTGCTTCGGACACAAATTACATGAAATGGTAAGAGGTGTTTCAACATGTTTCAACAGTCTTCTATAGTGTTACAACATGTCGAATGTAGAAACATTCGCTATCACACCCAGTGTCGGCTTCTCTGCTCTCATTCTTTGCTATAAACATGTCCATGATTTTTCCAGCATTCACGTGTTAGTTCTGTCTTTGTGTATGTTATCAAATCCACTGCGTTTAAAGTTGACAGTGTTTTTGCTTTGCTGTGGAGATTGGATCCTGCAGAAATAATATAATATGTTGTCTTGTTTTATTTTATTTTTTGGTGGTGGTGAAATTAAGATTTTTGCTGCCTCCTCCACAATATTATCGCCTTCTAAAACATTCATTTTTTCATTCTTTAATTATCCAAGTTCTCTGTATATTTCCTGTTTTAAAAGTAATCAATTTCTCGCACTGAAAAGAACTTTATCTCACAGCAAAAGTAAAGGCTATGCACACTGAAAGGCTGTCTGTCTGTCTGCCCCTGAACTGGGTACCCGTCTCCCGCATTCCTATTATAGTCATGATCTGACACATTTTAAAACCTGAAGAAACATTATTTTTGGGTCCCTAGGTGCCGTAGCACCGGTGGTTCCAGCGCCGCAACTAAATTTTGTATGCTACACAAGCCTTTTCCCCTGCTGTGCACATGTTTCTTTTGTCAAAAAGTGAGGGGACATGGCCCCCTGGCTCCAGCGCCCCTGCTGTCAACACAGCAGGGCCTGTATGTTAGTATAGGAACAGAAGGCAAGAACTGTTGCCTTTTCAGTTTACTCTACATATAAAAATATTAAAGGGCAATGTAGAGACGTGTCCCTGCTCAATATAGTACATGCACAGTTTACTGTCAAAATGCCTTAAATGTGAATTAACAGAATTTGTATTGAATCGAGGGAGCACTGTATATTTAATTGCAAATTACTTCTTTGTGTTTTGTTTTTCACATACTTAATATATAACTTTTTTTATAGATGTATTGAATTGCTTTGCATATTTCTAGGTGATAAATACTTACTGTCAGTTTCACCTCTGTCACACAGGACCATTTTCCCCCTTAATATTACTTTTCTTGGCCTGGGCTCCTAATGAGCTACACTTTTGAAGGCCTGCTTTGACAGGAGATTTCTTATTATAAGGTGCTGTGCTGTTACTACTGCCTTGCTGGCAGCACAAAGATATCTTCTTCATCTCACTGCTCCATGTCCTGCAGAGTCTTTTGAGTTACCCCTGGCTATTCTAAATTAATTCTTCTTCAGTGTTACAAAATGCTGTTGCCACTAATGCTGCTAAATGCGTGTGAATGGAGGTGATTGTGTGGTGCAGCAGAGAACAAATGTCCAGGAAATACTTTGGGTGAAATGACACCAAAAGGCCTGTTTTTAATAAAAGATCCAATCACCCTCTATACCAGCAATGGTATGGGGGTAAAACGGCAGGTTACAGTCCCAAACAAAACAATGAAATAATAAACAATGTTAGTCCTGCGCATCGACCCGTGCTCTGTCAATGGGAGGGTGGTGCTGTGCTGTGTAGTGCTGTGAGGTCCATGCTTAGGGGTTTAGTGCTGGCTCTAATCCTGCAGCTCCCGTCTCTCAATCCTCTGTACCTAAACAGAAAATTAAACCAAAAACAAAAACACAGCGCTCCGGCGCATTAGTCATTCCAATGTAAGGGGCTATGCTCCCACAGCTGCACCCCCTTTGTATTACTAAACTCCTCCCCGTGATCAGCCCGACGCCACGCTCTATCCAATCATGGCGTGACCCTCAGCTGATCACAATTGACTTATTTAGCAACGTTGCAGCTATGCCCTGTCTCCAAGATGGCCGACTTCCGGTTTCACCCTACCATCGAGTTCGGCCACCTCTTAAACAGCGCATCACCCACCTTACCAAGAGCCCTTCCTGGTTGGGAGGTAGAATTGCAATGTAGATTCCTTCTCTCCTTGCCACAATGCCCCAGAGAGAAATATTCCTGGGTGTTTTGAAGAGCTACTGGGCTGCTAATTTAGTACCTGCTATTACTAGTCATCTCTTTTCTGTTAATTGAGCATCTCTGTAAGGGGATCTTGCAACTTTACCTGTGACCTGAGGTTGCAATATTGGGTTTATATGACTTTTTTGCTTTTTGAAATATAGACCTACCAACTTTATACTCGGTACTCCGCTGTATTTTGTTGTTCGCTAAGTCAAGTATGACCATTGTTATCATACATGAAAATAATTTTTTGCCAGTTATTTTATAAAGCTGCTGTCGCCAATAAGATTTCATTTCCAGTCTTGTCCAGTTCAAATGAATGCTTCACTGCACATACCTATATTCTATCAATAAAGTTATATTACTAGTGGTGTCAAGTAGAAATGTACTGTATCACTACCACATTGTTTTAACCTCTTTCTAGATGATGTCAGTGGTAAAGACCTTTTTTTACTTCATGTTTGCAAACCATTGAAACTGATATGACATTACCCTTAGGTAGTGCCTCTTTTTGGTTTCTAGTGCCATATTTGTGTATGATTATGCTTTGCCCAGTCATAACTAAGTATGCATGACACTGATGCTAGCCACCATAGGCCACCTTTGAGGTCATGGTGAGAAAACCTGACAGGCCTACCAGTGTACTAGTGGAGATTTTATTTTATTTATTATTATTTCATTTTACATAACTTGAGATTCAGCTGAAATAAAGTTGGAATGAGTATTACTTTCAACCCATTCCAGTGCCAGTGTTGGAGTGCCAATTTCAATCAATATATCTTACATTAGCTATTAATTGAACAGAAGAAAACTGGACTGGCTTCCACAGATTGTTAATAAATTTAGAGCAGTGTGTGCTAATGGAACGTGGTGAAGTGCCTTTATATTCATTATGCATTAATGGTGGAGACTTTTCTGTAAAATGAGGGTGCTTTTTAAGAAAATGTCACCCACGCCTCAAAACTATAAAACTTCATGTTATAGCACTTTGTCAGGCTGTTTTTTATCAGCTATACATTTATACAGATGTTATCCTTTTTTTTCAATACAATTTGTAAATTCGTAATTGTATATTAGTGCTGAAGATATTTTGATCTTTGCTTATTTATTTATTGTATTTACTTTAAATTATATACCTATTTATCAGGTACCACACTATAATTTAATTAAGTTCTTCTTAGCACCTAACCACTTCCTGTCTGTGTGGAGCTAAACCATAGGGGTATGACTACCCTGCTTTAAGATATGACCCTGTTTAGGTCATTGCAATAGACCGAATGATATAACAATACAATCAGACAAAGCTACAGCAGCCTAATTTATACACTACGTCTTGCGAACGAACAGGCAAGTTTAGTTAGCTTCATTTTAAAATGTATTTTAAATGTTTGTTCAGGGCCTGCAAAAGAAGGCAAATGTTACATTAAGGGTGTAATAAAAAAATGGAAACGAAAATGAATGTTAAATTATTAAGTGAATTGGACTGGAGAAGATGTCTGTAATAAGCACTGCACCTTCTATAAAATACAAACTTATAATCACCTTCATTAAAACTTTTAAAAAGTGGCTATGTAGCATATAAGAACATGTAACCCTACTACAGATTAATAATACCCTGTCCAAATGTATATAAAAAATAAGGTAAATATACAATGAAGTCCCTATATGTAGGATAGCACATCACAGGTTGAATTATAAAAGGTCATATTGCAAGGGGTTTAAAGGGAATCTTTATAATGTTCTTTGTTTTCAAATAAAATGTTGTGCTTATTGGGATCAGTTGTGCTTGCCTTTTCACTGATCTTTTTAAATTTCTATTAAACAAATAGTTTGTTTGCAAAAGAACATTAATGAAAATAAACACTAGCAAATCCACCACTGCATTTTTTAAAATGCACTATTTTTTTAATATAACTTTTAAAGCATTTCATTTATCTTCTAATTAAAACCCTACTCAGTACCCTGCCTTTCCATATCTGTATTTCCAATGTTGAAATTTGTCCTCCGAATACAAGCAGTTAATTAGGTGCACTTTGATAAATGCAGTGCCTTGATCCATTTGTAAAAGCCAACACATACTCATAATGTGTCACGCTGTCACTCAGTATACACAAGATTTTGTATGTCTGTATCAGTGCATGTTTCTTAAGTTGTAGCTCTGATAAAAGCCTGAGTAAAAACCAAACCAAAAAAAAAAACCTTGTCACTGTCTATTTCTTTTATGTTTTTCTTTTAAGAAAATAAATATTACCTTGCCCTTTGGATTAAGATTAATGATATGTATTAAAAAGTTGAAGTACAACCAAGGAGTATTTCCGCCAAGCTTGCCTGCATTGATCACAGTAATTCTTGGTTTCTTCTGTATGTGTAAGGTATAAAGCCCGCCGCACACAGCCTGACTCAAGCCGTCCCGACTCATCTCATCTGAGTATGCACAGATTCTACGATCAGTTGTGCTCAGTTTTGGTTTGAGTTTTTTACACTGCTAAGACTGAATTACTGACCACAATTAGATACTGGTCATTACCATGTGATACTGCAGTGTGCCTGGGTTATTGGTGATACTGCAGTGCGTCTGGGTTATTGGTGATACGGCAGTGGGCCTGGGTTATTGGTCAGTTGCTGTTTTTAAAATCATGTGTGCCGGGTGGCACGTTTTTCTTTAGAACTTAAAAAAATACTCTGACTGTATACCATATGGTGTCGTTTCAAATCATAAAACATTAACTGCAGCTAAATCTTCAATCCAAAAACAGAAAAAATGATATTTACTGATGGGAGATGGTGACAATTACATACAACCTAATATGTTATTATTACTTTTCTATTCCGTTATATCTAAATATAGGTGTATTATGCATCATAAACTGTTAATGTTACAAAATTGGTCAGAAACAAAAAAGCTATTTCGAGTCCTTTTGTTATTGGTTTTATAATAAAGAACCATTTTATTTTCCTTTAACAAAACATATTGCACTTTCGAATCAAGACACATATGGTCAGGAATAAAGCTTGTTGTGTTCTAAGGGGGAGCGGGTGTGGGTTGTATACTGTCTAGTCTCTCTGCAGGGCTGATCTTTGTCCTCCTGGGGTTGTTAGCTTGCTGACATCTGCTCTTGAGTTCCTGGGTGTGATGAATTGCTGCAGTGAGGGGTGAGGGAAAAAGCTATTGGGCATTTCAAATTGGGAATAGATCGGGGAGGGTTGGGGAGGAGAGAACAATTGTATACACTGAAATGTATTTTTTTTTTAAAGTACTGTATTGGTCGTCACTAAAAATACATTTGTATATATTTTGTATTCAAGTTTATTTTTTGTGTATTGCAACATTGTACCAACCATTATCATTTTAAAATGTTGTATCTAATTTGAATGGAAACACTGTATTTCAACCACAGTATGTATAAATTATCGGAGATACAGGCCTCTATTCATCAAAGTGTTGGTCCCAAAATTCCTTACTAACTTGTTCGACAGTTCCCTGACTGTTTTTGATTCATCAAACCTTTGTTTCATGTTTCCAACTGCCGTGTGCATCACTTCATTTAAACAAGCGACTGTTTTTCACAATCTGAAAAATTGCTTTTACCACACGGTTGCCTCATTTGACAACAACAATCAGAAACTGCAAGTGATTCATAACATGTTTTTGGAGTAAATAATTCCTCTGACTTCTTCTAAAACAGTTGCATAGTTCACATCCAGTTATTTTGAAAAGGTTTATTTTCAGGTTGCAACTGTTACTGCGATATCAAATATAATTAAGAAAAGGTTTGCTCCTGTATGCACAGGTGGGAAGGGCTTTAACTGTCCCACTTTAACTGGCCATATCCCTTATGTGTACAAAAAAGCTAACAGAAATAAAAAAAAATGGTAGCCTGATAGCTACAGAAAATAAAACAATAATGGAAGCAGCATCTTCAAAATATTTCATTGCATGTAGGCAACCATGATCTAACAAGTGACTCGAGGATTCTGGAAGAGACCCATGGAAGATAAATTAAGAAGCTCTAAGAAAGGACTGTAGGAGTATTTTTGCTGCAGAATGTTTCATTAATTTTTGTTTTTAGTAAACTCAAAATTACCAAGGTGACTCGCAGTGTAATATTATATACTCCCTACCAATAAATTATATTCACGAGATGCCAATTGTTACCACAGCTTATTTTACTGTACACAGCACACAGACAGGGAAAATGTCACACACACAATATCATGAAAACAAAAAACAGTAGCCTGGATGTAGACTTTTTAGGTCTATTACTTACTGTAATGTATACAATAAAATCTAATATTAATGCAATAAGGTACACTTTTAAAATTGTTTCACCTTACAGATAACAGATAACCAGAACTTCTTCAAATGTACTGCACACTCAAGCAGAACATTATCCATCCATACCTTTCTATTAAACAAGCAATGGTCATCCCACATTTTCAAGAATGGACAAACCATAGTTCTTTTTTCTTCCTTCACCTGTGCAAAAAGTAAATCTCAAAATATTTGCAAATTATTCTATTTTTAATTATACAATAATGTTTTTTTTAATAACTTCTTACTCACCCACCACAATAACTTAATGCCATCTACTTGTCGAATGTTTGATTGACATTTCTGTCATCCAACGGAAGCATTGAAAGTTTTTTGCTCATGTTTGATTGGGTGATTTATTATTTGTTGATTTAGACAACTCTTCCCAACCCCTCACTCTCCCATTTAAAAAAAAAAAAAAAAAAGCTTGAGGAGGACTCATGCCTAACGACTGACTGGAGGAGGACTGATGCCTGATACCTGATGACTGACTCGAGGTGGACTGATGCCTGATGACTGACTCGAGGAAGACTGATGCCTGACACAGGAAGGAGTGATACCTGAGGATGTCCTAAAATGTACACTGTAGTGGAATCATATCGTAGTAAAGAACAACTGCCGGTATGTACCAGTTGCAAGCCTGTCATGTAACAGTGCCTGTGTTGTTACTTTGATATGCTGAAAGGCCCTGTCCACACTACAGAACCGATCTTGAGAACCATACTCAAAAATGTTTTAATTTAATCCAACTCAAAGCGTCCACACTGAAGTACCATTTCATGTTTAGTTGGGCTTAATGCATACAAACATTTAAAATAGTTTGGTTACAATTCTTAGCAGCGCAATGGACTGTGGGACTTAATACGATAGTATCCCACCATGCACTTTACAAACTTGCAAATATGGAGCCCATGCCCGAAGAAGACATAGCGCTACTTAGCATGAACATTATGGGTTTGTTTCTTAAAAACACAAGGTATCAGCGATGGAGAAGGCAGAACGGTCGCCACAGGCAAACTTTGCCTAGGCTCCTGCACTGGTGAGGTGTTCTTTCAAAAACCTGCTTCTTGCATGCAAGTAGACATTTTATCATAAATGTGTGCATTTCGTTTTGAAATCTGAATTTCATCACTTGAGATATTAGTAAGTGCCTTGATTTTGGCATCTGACCACGTCGCTCTATGAGCCACACATAAGACTAAAAATCATACAGCAGTATTGACAATCGTTCTCAATTCCTTCAGGCGCCTGTTCTGAATACTGTATTTGTAGTGTCCATGCACCAAAACATATCAGAAAGCATTTGGGGATATTGGAGGATACACAAAAAATATAGTTATAGTTTACAGCGTCCACACTTCTGACAAGCCGCACTACCTGATGCGATCTAATTTAGAACCGGACTCGAGTACGGTATTAAATGCTGCGTAGTGTAGACGGCAACCGTATTTAGCACTTTTAAGCTGGTATAAAGGCAACTAATATAGTTTAAAGGTGGACAGGGCGAAAGTTGCAGAAAGTAATCAGACGGCATCCAGTTGTTTGATTTCTTCAACTCAAACTGGAGATTTAGTTGCTATTGTGGTTACTGTTTTGCCGCTGACAGCAAACACTATTCTCGATTTTTTTGGGACTTTATTTGCTGTACTGAATTTAAATAGATAGATAGGACAGTGAGGAAGCAGAATAGTCTACATTGACAGACAACATTCAAAGGGTGTGTACAAAAAAAGATTTTCTTTCAACAAGCAGAAAAAGGTAAAATACACGAATACTGTGTTTACGTATTTTCGGCAGATTGATTTGGAACATTGATTAAAAGTTCAATGCAGAAGTCTACATCAGAGTGTACAAAGTTATTTATATTACAGAACATCTAAACATAAAGCAGGGGTCTGTTGTACGTGGTGAAAGAGGGCTCTATTCCAAAAGGAAAAAAAAAAAAAACAGGCCATTTTCCTCCTTCTTTGATTCCAGTGCCATCACAGTAAAAGTTGCAAATTGATCACAAATCTTAATAAAATATCTGGATTTGAACTTTGTGACTGCTTAGAAGAGGTCAGGGCAGTGTTAACTAAAAATGGTCAAAGCTGTGTGTGGTCATGCTCCAACACAGAGTTGTAATGACTCGATTTGAGATTTTCAGTAACTCAACTCGAGTCATTGTTATTATTTTATTATTATTTGTTTATTTAGCAGACGCCTTTATCCAAGGCAACTTACAGAGACTAGGATGTGTGAACTATGCATCAGCTGCAGAGTCACTTACAACAACGTCTCACCCGAAAAACAGAGCACAAGGAGGTTAAGTGACTTGCTTAGGGTCACACAATGAGTCAGTGGCTGAGGTGGGATTTGAACCAGGGACCTCCTGATAACAAGCCCTTTTCTTTAATCACTGGACCACACAGCCTCCTATTGTCATCAAATGACTTGACTCGCTTCCCGGCCTAAAAGTCTCCACAGTCAGTTTCATTTTCAATAACCGCAGCCCTTCTTGTGATGCGTACAAGCCCTGCCTCTTTATGAGTGAGAGGAATACGTGTCAACGTTTACAATTTCAGCTTTTCGAACAAACAGTACCAGTTTGGCCAGATCGTAAATGCTGATCATACCCTCTTATTTTTCAACATGCCACACAATACCACAGTTCAGTGCTTTTGTGGTTGCTGAGTTACATGTTGCGTGATGCCGTGGAGTGTTGTGTCATGCTTGTCGTAATGTACTCTTTCAGCCTCTTGCGTTGCCAGGATGTGTGATGCTCTAAGTGAGTGGTGGTATGTGTATGACAGAGACGCCATCCTAAGTATTATATAGTACACAGCACAATAAAGAAGCTCTGTGGTTAATCTGCAGCAACACTGTTTCATGTCAGTTTTGTATGTTACAACAGCGTAATTGAGGTTATAAATCCATATTTATTTGATGTTTTATTTTTTCCTCAAATTCGATGGTGTCTTATATTTGAAGGAATACGGTAATATTAAAATTAGTACGATCTGTACAGTACTTAGATTCTAGAGTTCAGGAAAATGCTATGATTTGACCATAACCAATTTGGGGATATCTTAGACACAGCACTGTTTGTAAAAAAAAAAAAAAAAAAAATAGTATGGTGGGGGGAATCTAAAGTAAATATGACATTGAATAAAATTATAAAGTAAGGTGGGGCTACAGTTTGATTAAAGGGGAGGTTCACTGCATGGCTTTTTATTTTTTATCTGGCCGTTTTATTTACTAGACTGTATGTTGGTGCGTGTTCATGCCACTGTCTTTTCGTATGTGTGATCGACGACTGTTTCTATGGTTTTAAACCTCTGTCTTTTTATGTTTCTATAACATCGATGTCAATCTGATGTAGTTTATGTGTGATCATGGAGATTTATTTATATATTAAATGATTTTACACGTCAAAATGTTGTCAATCTTTAATCGAAATTAAAATGTTTCAGTAATATAATGGAATGCTGCATCCATAATATTATTAGCAGGGCAAGTCGTATATTATACATTTTAATATTAGTATAGCTGTAACCTTACTATTGAACTACTGGTATTTACCACGGTTTAGCAAAGACGTTAACTCTTTAGTTTTTAATTAATTAATGTAATGTATTGTTTCTTCCCAAACTTGTAATTGAAATACATGCACTATGATAACCAGTCTCCTGTTCGTATTCTGTCCTAATTATAGAAAGTACTATGTAAAAATAAATGAAAGAACAAATATAAAATAATAATACTGTTTTTCAAGTACATCATGTGATTGGTGTGCACCGTGTCCTAGTTAGTAATTGCAGCATGGAGCTTAATTTTTTCCACGATTGAAACTCATGCTGTAACTTTTGGACAATCGCTCGCATACCTGCTGTCCATACTGTAGTGCTTCCCAAAACAAAAACGTCAATACGTAACACATTTTGCTAGTTAACGTTTGTTTCACAAACAGAAATACGCAATCAGAAATGTACAATCATACAATTCATTTTAAATTATTTATTTGCTGTATATATATTACAGCGATATTCACATTCCCTTATCTAGCGTAATACTGTCGAATATATCGGATCTACATGTTAATGTAAATTATACGTACAAAAGTCATTTTAAATCATGCATTTTTGTTAGGCTAATATATCGGATCTAAAGCGATATTCACATCATCTTATCTAGCAGCATACTGCCGAATAAATCCGATCTACTAATTGATATAAATTATACTTACAAAATTAATTTTAAATTTTATTTAATTTAAATTTAATTTTAATATATCCGATCAACTTATTTCCTGGCTCGATCTACTTATTTCCTAGCCTAGGCTCGTTTACATTAGAAACAATGAAACCTCACCTTTAAATTCTAGAGCTTGATAAACTTATTTCCTGGTCAACTTATTTCCTGGGACACCGGTATGAGTCTGCCTTCGTTTCCACGCACAATACAATATTTACAGGTGAAATAAGGAAGAAAAAAAAAGTTGCAACACACTGACAACTTGCTGAGACACCAAAAACATTATTGTAAACACACAGGACATTATGCAAATATATTGGGGGGGGGGGGGGGGGGGGGGGGGGGGGCTAAAGATGATTTGATCTATTCTTTCCATATATTATGTCTGCATGGTCACTTTTACAACCAGCTCAAAAGGGGGTAAAACCCCACCAATATGCATGAAAATTCTTATGTGTGGTCGGATTGGCAGGCAAAACAAACCCTGTGACCGGGGTAGCATTTGGTTGAATTTGTCTTTTTTTTTTTTTTTAGAAATGATTAAGACGCTTTTTTATACACTTGTATCTCAAAAAGTATAGCAAATTAAGGAATCACACTCGGCATACACATACCCAGTAAACATCATAACACTGGCCCAACGTTGGTACAATGTCAGGCATTACGTTGGGCCTACGTCGTGATCCAACGTTGGGCCAACGTATTTTTGATCATCGGCACAACGTTGTTTGGCGAGGTAAATATCACGTTGCACCAACGTTATTTTTACGTTAGCAATTCATTGATTACCACGTTTGCCCAAAGTACGGTAGGTGTATTAATAACCATGATTAATTTAGGTGGTACTATTTATAACAACTCATTTAATACAATAGTGGAACAAAAGCACAAGGACTATGATTTCCCAGTGTTATGTCCATATCACCAGTCTTCAGGGAGAATTTATCATGTGTTTAGTGATGTCATTGCCGATGTCTTTGATGATGTCATTTGTGATGTCAAGTGTGATGGGAAACATAAGGGTGCAGAGTTAAGGTTGCATGGCTACCTTAACTTGTAATTTCCTAACCTTTTGGACTTTTGCAACCAAACCTTAACATTACTTTAACAAAGTTTTTGCCATTGAATAGTGAAATTATTGACGTTTTTAAGGTGATTTACAAAGTAATGATGACATTGCTGTTGTTCCTGAACCTGTCCAGAAGATATGTTATTTTTATTCAATGTGACTTACAGGTGTTACAGGACAGTACATGGTTGCAATGCAAGATTAATAAATCAATTACAGTATAGTTTACAGTAAGTGTAAATAATACTACTAAAATACAATATGAAATAATATGCAACAATTTAGGATTACAAGAGGTTATATCTACAATGACATAATAGGAGTGCAATAGTGCAAGGATAGGGCATTAGCCGAGGATCCAGTAACGTGGTAAGTAAATCAGAGAACTCCAGTGCATAGAAGGAGGGGTAGATCAAGAGATCTACAAGTGCAGTCTAAACAGGTTTTACCCCAATTCAGCTGTTAAACGCATTTTCTCCACTAGCCAACAGAGAAAAGACAACAGTAGCCCATCCTAGTTTATAGTAATATACTTAACTGTTACACACTGCCAGCGTATGTTTAGAATGCACTGTATGCAACTATAGCATTTTGATTTCAAGGCCACGTCACTAACATACTTTGCATGAAATATTTTCTAAACAATGTTGGGTAACACATTATATTAAGGTGCTGCTTATTAACATTATATATATATATATATATATAGAGAGAGAGAGAGAGAGAGAGAGAGAGAGAGAGAGAGAGAGAGATAGATATGCTTAATAACTATGTTATATAGTGTTAATAAAGCATTATAGATGGTTTACAGTCATGCAATAGCCATAGACATGCCAAAGTACAATAGGTGGCTAAAAACTGTCCGCTTTATAAAAATGTAATTCTATCTATGGCTATTGCATGGTTATAAACCATATATAATGCTTTATTAACACTCTATTAAATAGTTATTAAGAATATATTATATATTTATAAAACATTTATAAAACATTACTATACAGCACCTTAATATAAAGTGTTACCCAATGTTACGGCAGGAGAAAGGTAGACACAAATCAAGCACATCCTATATAGACTTAATTTGCTAAACCTAAATAAATGACCAACACAATAATTGTGTACCTTACAGGCAAAAATAAAGTGAAAGAGTTTACCTGTGCTGGGGAAAATAAACACACACTGCTGGTGAAGGGCTAAAATAAAAATACAACTTGCAAAAAAAATTAACAGAGAGAAAAAAAAACTAAATTTGTAGCATCATAGTATTAAACTTTGAAAACATATCTCACTTTACTGACACGCCCGCTGTCACAATGAAATAGGCATATGGGCGTGCAGTGTCTTCTGGAAATAGTTGTTTATCTGGTACACGCTGAAAGGTGTTTCCAGTCAGCAGAAATTTGGACAACAACTCCCGGTCGAAAACTTCTGTCATCCATTCCGTATCTAACTTTCTGTCAAGTTTTTTTAAATTTGTCTTTCCATTTATGATGGATTCCTTTTTTTCTGGTCACTTAATCTCCTTCAGAAAATTCAATACAAAACCAAATTATGCAATTTTCATTATTCAATACTCATAATCGAGCACACAGTAGCAGTGCTTCAGCAGGGGGCAGGAGGGAATGAGTTGTTCCTCCAATTAAAACCAGGGCTCACACTGTGTCACCTGTCATTGCTAATACTCTGGTTATAGAGATAGTTTATAACAGAGACTTGACTCCTCTGATGAAAAAAACACTCTGGGCTCCTCCAAGTAAAGACCGTGCTCAGGCTATGTCACCTGCTATTGGTAGAATTGTGGTTAGGAGTTTTATAACAGAGACTTGCCTCCTCTGAGGAGCCAGTACTGCTGTTAAGATTAGAAATGTTGAATAAAAAAATAAATAAATTATATATATATATATAATAGGGGCGCAGTAGCTAGAGTTTGACCATGGTTTCAATGTTAAACTCAAATGTTTTAATAGCTTTTGAGTCGTTTGACAGATTTGCCTGAAAACTGGTATGCAAGGTCCCCTAGGGTAGATCTCTTGATGTGGAAAGTAGCGTTCCAGTCGCTTGTGCGGTTTTTGAGAACACTATTTTCTGTCTTTCTCTCGCCCTGCGCCAAATTGGTTTGTATTTTTAAACTGAATGTTTTTGTGGTTGAATACGCTAGGGTGACTGAGTATACCTGTGTTTGTTTCGTGTAAATATATTCATCCGTTCAAAAGTTATTTACATTATAAAATGTTAAAAAATATAGTGTGACAGGGAACCGGGTCGCTGGTTCCTTCGCAAGTGTGTGCCTGTGAAAAATCAGCTGCGACACGCAGCTGGAGACGCGTTGCTAAGCAGCCAGCTGAGTGGCAGGCTCGCCCTGAGCTAAGATGATCAGGAGGTCTGGATTGGCTGGGGGGCGTGCCTGGGAATGCTGCGCAGGGCTCAAAAAGTGGCTGCGCTACAGCTCGGGGCTGCTGCAAGGCCATCACTGTACAGACGGGCGCTGAGTGAGAGTGTTTGTTTACATCCAGGAGGGAAGTGTCCGCTCTGCAGGAACTACTACTACAGAGCCCTTTAACTGCAAGACGGGGCCTGTGAAGGCAATCGCCCAGCCAGGACCGTTGGAATGGCCCGGAGTCGTTGGGTGGCCACGACTTCAGAAGCAACAGAACAGATGTAGGTCAGTTTAGGGGATGTGGATCCCAAACCAGTATAGAGAGCTACCGTAGAGTAGTAGGTTCCTGGAGTGGGACGTTCCTTTTAGTGGGACTAGCGCTCGTCATTTTGTGTGGCAAAGTTTTATTTTTAGCTTTTGTTTTTGTTTTTATTTCTTTATTAAATGTGACACTAGGTCTACCATTGCTAGTACCATAGTGTCAGCTCTGTGTTAATATTAAATATGCGCGCCTGAGTGGCATATCAACACCAATGCTCTGTGTCTGTCAATACCTGTTACATATAGATTTTCAATCATTTTTTTCGCAAGGCCAATTATTTTTTCGTGAGGTTCTTTCGTATTCGCGAAAAAAAAAATCTCTCACTACACCGGCTCCATTTTCCCTGCCTGCCTGTCAGTTCTGTGTGTGAGGTGATTACGTCACTGTTGGGGAGGGGTGTGAATGAAGCACAAGCCTATGTAGTGGTTAGCACGTTTCCATTGCACGATCACTGATTTGAAAACTGGTGAAAACTTTTTTTTATATTAATTATACTTTTTTATTTTTATTTTATTTTAGAGTGACCAATTATTATTTTTCCCCCAATTTGGAATGTCCAATTATGTTTTTTTTTCCTCACCGCAGCGAGTCCCCACACAGCACAGATGTTCTGAGGGCATGTGAGCATCCTCCGATCTCACAAGCCTAAAGCCAGAATTGCTTTTACAACGAATCGCTTTTTAACTGGATGAGCCACACAGGGACCCCTTATTAACTGTACTATTATACTAACATATTTAGTTTTGTTCATGAGTGCGAACGTCCAAAATGCTAACACTGATTATGTTTCTCCTGTTTTGCTGAGAGATTATTTGTATTTGGTTTTAGTCCTATCTGTATTATTATCCCAGCCCTGAGTCCATTTCTTTTTTTTTTTTTTCTGAGCCCACTTTAATGACAAGATGTAAAAAAATATATACCGGAAAACTTCAAATAATTGCCGGGTCTCAAATAATCGCCTGTCTTTATTACGCGCCGGGTCTGCTGACAAATATTGTAAATAAACGCTGGGTCTCTATTAAATGCTGGGTCTCTGTCATTGCCATTGAAGCTGAGGAAGATGAGAAGGAGCTTGAGCATAATGAACTGCTAATAAGTGACAGCGATGAAAGTGACTCTCAGGATTAATACATAATAATAATAGACAACGTAATTTAAGGTAGGCCTACATGTAATGCATATTTGTTTAATGCAGTTATTACATTATTAAAAGTTTTGATAATTTTAAGCGTGCTGAAAGTAGGCCAGATACAACCTCTTGGTGTATTTTAATATGTTTTGTTGTATTAACAATGTACAAGTTTGAGATTAAACAATAAATGATTTTTGATAATGATACTTATTGCTTTTATTGTTCATTTTTAAAAACATTTAACGTTTGTATTATTATTATTATTATTATTATTATTATTATTATTATTATTATTATTATTATTATTATTGTGTTGTGAGCGTAGCCTACATGCCTGTGTTCTGATATCTACAGGGCTGGCTTTTAGTGGATTTAACTGTTGTTGGTGTTGTTGTTATTAACAATGGTAGATCTAATTCAGTTTTTAAATACAAATTCGTACTTCTGCTTGTTCATTTTCCAATGTTTTGCATACCATATCCTTGTTAACCAGTGTATATAAAAAGACCATAATAATACTTTCGCTTTATACTTAAGGGTGTACAATACAATGTAATTTTGTTATAAAACAAAACTGTTTTAGTTCCCACTGACACACAACCTTTTAACAAAGTTGCTGGAATGTTTAAATTGAGTTACGATGTTGCTACAAGGTTGTGTGTTAGCGGCTTCTCAATGACCGCATGAAGCATGTGAAGCTAGTGATCTAATATAAACGCCATCTCAAATAAACACCGGTCTCCAATACGGGCCGGGTCTGCTGGCAAATATTGTAAATTATTTTATTGTTAACCTGCGTTTTACGGTAGGTTCCATCTACTCCACTGGGATTAGAAAAAAAAAAAACGTAGCAAGGTAGTATTGTCGGACTGTCAATCAAAACACAAATTTCCAAATCACAGCTGACAGATTGTCTATCTGGAGGTGGGACGCAGAGCGAGCGGTCTGGCAATAGGTCAGTGTTATGGTCATGTGATTGCTCTCTACAGAATGATATCGCAAAAATCTACTGAAAGCCATAATAGTGCACAATTGTATTTAAGGCATGCTGGATTTCAAAATGTCACATTTTTTAATTGTTGTCAGTTTTTCATTAAGTATGGAAAAGTACACAGCAGTATGTAATTCAGTATGTTAATGTAGCATTGTTCCACAGGCTTGATTAGACTCTGTGAAGCAAAATGATTTAATTATATAGGGAGATGCAAAACTTTTGGCTATAGCTGTACTACTAATTCTCTATATTCTAATAGATACATTACAACTGTACATGCAATACTGGTGTAATGAATCAGGGATACAATTTATTTCAATATAAATTAATCTCCAGTCGCCCACTCAGGGACGTCAAAATGTGAGAAATGAAATATACCTCATTTAAGTTTGGTATCATGTAGAACTCGGATTCCCTTGACAATAATCGACACTCACACAACGTGTTAGAAATATTAAATAATATTTTATTTAAGAATAAAAAGGGTGCACAACAAAATCTAATATTACAGAAAGGAAAGGCTATTGGTCAGAGATATTCGTGAATAGTATACAGTTCATTGACTTCTTAGTCAAACGATTACAGCGACCACAACATTGCTAGCATAAATGGTTAATATACTAATATTAATTATGGCTGATCACACAAAGTGTCTACTTTGCATTAGTATTTTCAATACTCGTTTCTCGTTGTAATATCAAATGTGCGAGAATTAATTCAACTCCCCATTCAAAATGGAATCCAACATTCCAATAACTAATTTATCAAATTAGTTTTACTGTGTTAATTTAGTTTAGACATGATCTACCAAACTAAATAATATATTATCAATCTCAATTGATTCTATATTCAAATTATCTCAGAAATGGGGCAATGATCAAATTCTCTGCATTTACGAGGCAACTCCTTTGAGTTGCACATTTCAACAAACAAAATACATTTCTTACACACTCTAAAACAGGAAGTTATATTCTATTCCTAGAACAGTTTATCCACTAACTTGATAGAATTAGCTACATTTAATTTCTCGAGTCATAAAATGTTTAATATTTGATATGTTGAATACTTATTGATTTTCAACAACGATGTCAATCTTCTTTGGTGATGAACACTGCAGCTTCTTCTTTCTTTGGATCTGAAGTTCATTGAAAGAATATCTACGGTACATCGTGAAACACAGGTGCATGACAAAAGGACTACCAATAGTGCTGTAATATGACTCTAGTATAACTTTCTGTTGTATGGAATTGCAGATGTTCAATGACATAATACAGTCTTTTGCAAGGGAGGAAGGGGTGATGGGCTGGCATTAGCATTCATAGTAACATGGATAGGGAATGGGAGCACTTTAAGGAATTGAAGTGTATGAGGGACACTATGAAACTGTGTTTAAATGGGAGAGTGGGATGTGCTGTGTCATGTTGGTTTGAGAGGGCAGCAGCAACAACACAGACCAACCAAGAGTTTTCAGTGTCATACTGGATGAGCAACATAATAAAATTTAATGGGAGGGATGGCCTCACCGTCACAGTTGGGCTGTATACGTTGTGGACCATGATGATGGATGGCTCTTGTGTTATCTGCAGAGAGTTGTATGTTGTTTGTCTTAACTGATGATGGCTGTCTGTGGTTGCTTGTGTCGCCTTGCCCCTTCCACTGCTTGTAAGGGGGTGGGAGGGAATGCAGAGTTATGGTTAAAAACCCTAACATCGCATTTCCCTACTTTTGTCATTTTAATATCAACCTTAAGTGATGTATTAATGAATTATTTTGCAAAGAATTTATAACTTGACACACAGGGACTCAAAAAGAAAATGCCCAATCTAAACAATACTAACACAATTTGCTTCTCAACTGAATTTAACTACATATCGAACGGTATCAAACAGATTATTTTAAACACTGGCATATTTTGAGTAGTGACTATTCCCTGAAGAAATTACTACAAGAAACTTGGCTATCTAAAAATCCTCCTAATGGTAATTGTAAATGTGGTCGCTGCGTACATTGTTAAAACACTGCCAACCGAGATCAAGTAAAAAAAAAAAAAAAAAATCCAGGGTTTCATCAACTGCAACACCACTGGTGTGATGTACATGCTGACATGCCCCTTGTGTATATTGGACAAACAAAAAGAACATTAAAAAATATGGATTTCAGAACACAATGCTGCTATAAGAACCAGTAACCAGGATTATGCTATGGCCAAACACTACATCAAAGCTGAACATGGATGTTCTCCACACTCACTAAGATTTGTGGGTGTGGAGAAGATCACTATACCAGCACGTGGGGGCAATCTGGTCAACATTCTTTTGTGAAGAGAGGCACACTGGATATTTACTCTACCGACATTGGAACCACTGGGACTCAATGAGGATGTTCATTTAAAACTGTTAATTGGTCCATTTGATGCCTGTAATTTTTGGATACAGTACACCCTCGCTATAACAAACCTGTTGGGGTCCAAGCTTTTTGTTTGTTATATCGAGGGGTTCGTTATAGCAAAAGGACAATCAAAATGAACGATTAACTGTTGGAGTGAGTTAATGAAATGAGATTGTGAATACAAGTAGAATTACATGTACCTGTTCATCTCATGTATGCAGTATTCTGCCTTTATCCAGTTCGTTAAAATGCAGTACAAAAAGTAAAAATTCCGAAGTAAAGCTAAGCTTTTATTCAAAATCAATCTGACATGAATTGTTTCAAAGTGCACCAAATCTTAATCCAACATGCAAGAGTCCAAAACTGATCTTTTATTCCAAATCAACTTTTTTCTTTAATCAATTGTGCTTTGCCGCAAGAGTGCTTTTTGACTACCTGTATTCACGACAATCAATATATTATTATTATTATTATTATTATTTTTTTTTTTTTTATTTCTTAGCAGACGCCCTTATCCAGGGTGACTTACAATTGTTAGAAGTCACATTATTATTTTATTTATTTATTTATTTATTTTTTTACATACAATTACCCGTTTATACAGTTGGATTTTTACTGGAGCAATCTAGGTAAAGTACCTTGCTCAAGGGCACAACAGCAGTGTCCCCTACCAGGGATTGAACCCATGACCTTCCAGTCCAGCACACACTTTTTATTAAGACAAAAGAGTTGACTTCACTGCAGAGGTGGCATCCCATGCGTACAGATCAGGATGTTGACAGTGTGTGTTTATATTATCATTTTTTGTTTTTTATATCTGGGGTCCAGGGGCCAGGTTCGTTATAGCCGAAGGTTTGTTATAATGAAGGGCATTATAGCGAGGGTGTACTGTACTTGTTTTACAAAATGTGTCTAACATCGCAACATTGCCTTTTTCTTTTCAATGTACAATCATATACAGTAAAATACAGGTGTGGTTAACTTTGTTATACCTTGATCATACAAATCGTTTATTTAATTTGTGAAAATTATATATGATTTTACATTTTAAATGAGTGAACCAGACAAATATTTAAAAAAAAAAGACGAGATAATTTATACTTCTAATTTAAGGGTCTAATATATAGCTACCAGTCTGGAAATATATGAACATTATCTGTGATTAATTGACGACATCACTCTGTTTTATTTTGATGATTGTTTACAAAGTGTGTTTACTGATCGTAACCAGATTTATATTGAATATGAGATATGTGTGAATGAATTAGGAATCTAATATATTGAATGTGCTATAATTGTAGAACTACTTCAAGTAAGATGTAAAATACTAATGCTGTAATTCTGGTGTACTACATACTTTAATTGATGATCATTGAATACCCATTTGAGTACACTTACTAAGATGCACCTTTTTAACATTTGCTCTGATGAAGACATGTTTTTGTCGAAACGCGTTGGCAACACTATTTTAATATGTTAATGTATGAGTAAAGTTTGTTTTATTAAATATCCGCTACGGATCTGGATTTTGTTGTCTTTTTTCATTGCTACGGTTTCACCGCTGGAAGGTATTTATTTATTTGACACATTTTCCTCGGACAAGGCACCCCTGCTTTGAATGAAATTGAAAAACAATCTTTTAGCGCTGGTATATATATATATATATATATATATATATATATATATATATATATATATATATATATATATATATATATATATATATATATAAATATTCACTTTTTGAGGGGGCACTGCCTCTCTTGCCTCCTATAAGTAGCCTCCACTGGTGGAAAAAGATGAATGTAGTTCTTGCTGTTTATACGAGGAATGAAAAACAAAATTTTCCCAGAATGCCATAGCTATCCCAGCTAACATTGTTACTGTGTAATTGAATTACTTTTAGTAAACAATATGAAATGCTAAACTGAAATCACTTTTCTAAGTGTTATGTTTAAAAATAATACAGAACATATAATGAATTACTGTACTCACTAGTCACCCTACATTGTAATTCTTACTGCATATAGTCAACTTTCACCCTTGGGAAATGCGTTGTTGTTGTTGACAAGAAACCCATTCATTACTTCTCGGTCTTAAACGTGCACGCAGCTGCACGGTAAGTGAAAATAAATGATGAACATGTATTTACTACTTAGGATGCATAAATACACACAAGAAATGTGAGAGCGGGATATTTATTTATTTGCTCTGCTTACTGTCGTGCGCATACACTTTTTAACAACCCTTTTTAGAAATAGTCACTGCTGTAAAGAAACAATCCAAACGTATGTGTTGTGCTGTCATGAGAAGTAATGAGTGGTATTCTAACAGGCAGATCTGGGATTCTAATATAAAGAGTGAGTCATAAAGTCAACTTTGAAGCCCATTTCCACCACATCAAACAAGAAGGGAAAACAATAACAACAATAATAAAAAAAAATAACTTAGCATTTCATTATTTTGACTCACTTACTCTTTCTGCATACTGTATATCGCTGTGGGTAATAATAAGCACGGCTAAGGCAAATTGGGTTTTGGCTTTGCTATGTTATTTACAATGGGATATCTATGGGACTATTTGGAAGTTTTCCTTTTAGAAGTCTAATTAAAGCACAAAGTGACCTGACCATCTTCATTCTGTTGAATATCCCATTGCATTCTTCAAGGCTCAGCTCCACATTTCCCACAATAAACTATTCAAAGTTGATGTAAGACCTGGTGTATGATGGGAAAGTAAAACATGAAGATTTAGTGAAGTCAGTTGAAAAGTACTGTGCACTGTTTGGGCAATACCTCTTTCTATACATTTTCTGAGATTCAGGATATAAAAGAATGTTATAATATGAAATAATTAACCATCTCAAAAGCATTGATATAAAGTGCTGCCTTAAAAAAATTAAAAAATAAACAAACCTTTTGTTTGCACTTGTATTGGCCTTCTACAGTTAAGGTAATGAGTGACAGACAGTAATTGAACCAGTCACAGACAACAACATATGATAAGTATTTGCAAACACTGTCTGAGGATATTTTATACATTACACTTGCTAAGAAATTATACAGTACTAATTAAATGTAGTTGAGAGGACTACTCTTATTTACATTTAGAATAATTTATACTACATTTCCAACTATGCACAGACCACTGTGAAAAAAACAAACAGATAAGCTGCATTTTGAAGAATGCAGGAATGTTAAGCATATTGAAGTTATCCAATATTATTAATATTTCTCATCAGATTGGAGCCTTTCCTTTACTGATACGATGAGATGTATGGTTGTGGTGCCATCAGTCAGCTGAATGTCACACCTCTCCATAGTTGAGTTTGTAGTGGTGCAGACCACAATTGTCTTATATAGAACATTTCAAAATGACACACAGCTGTATTAATTTAAATAGCTCCAATTATTATCAGGGAGCTTCACAACCCTTTAATCTTTCTCTTGTATTACTAGAAGTGTTTTTTTTTTTTTTTTTGCTCATTGTGTGGGACACTTGAACACACGCTGATTGGTGAAATTAATTTAAAATGTTTTAATGTGTACATTTTGCTATTTACAGTTGATTTTACATATATGTTTCCTACATTTCCAACTGACATTAAAATGTCTGCTTTGACAAAAATACACATATGTGAAACATTTTAATTTTATTATTATAATTTATTTGCTTGGCCGACACCCTTAACCCTAACCCTAACCCTAACCCTAACCCAAAGCATAACTATACAATAAGTTAGGTTACATTGTAAGACTATATACAGTAGAACAGGTAATTGCATATACAAAGTATATACAATGAAGTTATAATGTATAAGTACATCACTAAAACATCCACACATAGTATTTTATTGTTGAACTGTTTCAGAATTGAAACATGTATGTATCTGTATTACTTTGCCGTATCTAGTATGTAATTCATAGGACAAATGACAAATGACATGACACCCCCTGCCTAGGTGGCAGTAGCACATGGAGTGAGTATCGTATCTGGTTGCCTACACACCTCTTTGTCAGCTAACGCTCCTCTATTGTTTTGCAGCCACGATATTCCTTTGTGCTGGCAACTATAATAGTAGTCTGGTAGTGTTAAGTGTTTTCCTCTTGCGCCCCATTGTCAAATCAAACTAGTAACTGTAACTGTCACCGTATACCTATAGCAAAAGCCTACCTAAACCTTAACCTGCTAATTTCAAAGTAGGCTCTTTGAATGACAGGCTATAGCTGGCAAATGAAAGTGCACAGTTGGTCTGATGATTGACAGTCATTTAAACGAATGAGAGCATTCTAGCGCTGCTTCAGCCAACGTGATCTGTCAGAACAGGCTGAAATGACTGACAGTGAAACTACACTAGCCTATTAAGGAACCACTGATTTGACTGACAGCGACCCCTAGCCATTCAGAGCGGACGGACAGCAAGTATAAAAACTACACAGACGAGACGATTTCTTAAATTATTATTTTTGTTAAGAAAAAAAAATAGAGAGTGGTTTTAGCGACGTTTATTCTATATACATTTATGTCAGTCAAACTCATATTTTTGGGGAATTTAATGAGCTTTACCGATTACAATCGAAAAGTAGCAACCCTAGTTATAAACCATCTATAATGTTTTATTAATGCTCTATAACATAGTTATTAAGCATATAATATATATTTATAAAACATTAATAAGCAGCACCTTAATATAAAGTGTTACCAAACCATGCGTTCTGCTCTTTTTGTGGCCTTCAGTGTATGATGCGTGTTTTTATGTTTATGACCCAAGATATATACAGATGTTAGTTATAACATGAATTACATATGTACTGTACATATAAAATAATATTAATGAATCATACTTGTTCCTGTTCATTAGTTAGAATATGTATCTTTTTATTTAAGTCATAATCCAATCTACTTTAAATATAACATGTAAACATTTTTGCTAAAATTCCCATTTTCCAGTATAGAAAATGACTATTCTGACATCTGTTCCTGATTTTGGAGTTTATAAATCCCTGATCCCTGATTCTAACTTCCATCCAGTCATGTAAGATAACTGTTTAAAACACCACAACCCTGTAATCTCAAATAATAATGATTTTAAACTACTGATCAATTAAAACTCTAACAAAAGCACATTTCCCCAAAAATATAAATAATAGAAAGTTATTAAAAACTTGTAACAGTTGGAAACATTTTACAGAAAACTAAAACTGAAATGGGCTTCAAAGCAACATCAATTCAAATATTTAAAAAATATATATTTGTATAAACAATATAGGGCTGTATAACTTAATGACAAAAATATGTTTGATTTTACAGGGATCACTTGCATGAGTAGACAGCAATTTAAAAAGCTACTACAATGATAGGATTTATACAAAATGTGGAAACAGGGACATCTGTGGTATTTATTACTGTTTTTGTAAAATGTATTTATTGATTGACAATGAGACTACTAAAGGAAAACAAATCTTATGAACAAACCTTTCCTTTGCCCATATTAAATGCTATTTAAACTGAAATGCTGTTCTGGGATATTTTTGTTTTATTACATCCTGTGCCAGTCATAGAATATGTAAAAAATGAAGAAAGAAAATCTTAACAATTAAAATAGCAAGATTTTTTTTTTTTTTTTAAATAGGTTTTCTTGCTTTAGTATTCTCATTGTCAATCAACAAATTAATTAAAAAAAATACAGCAGCCTACATTTGTTAATACAGTACACAAGAAAGGGTGGGGAATATTAAACAAATCCTAAACAGAAATCATCTTGTTAAGGAAAAACAGTATACAACCTATTCAATTCCTAAAAGTTCTCTGGTGCACCCTGCTGGAAAATGAAAGTATTGGTTTTACATTTCAGGCTGCACAGTCTGATAACTGCAGTATACTGTGCCGTGCCTCGAGATACCACAGACTGGGATTTTGTATGCAACACTGTAACACCGGAGAGACGTGTGTATTCGCTGCTTGATAGACAGGAAATCGAGATGGAGATTGAAGCTGACACACCCCGCAGGCGTGCAGGTTTTATTTCCAAGACAAACAGCTCACGTGACACAACCAACTATGGTAGCGCTCGGAGGGCATACATTAAAATGTACAAAAAGGCAAAAATAAAACACTGAACTAAAATAAACAATGCTGTGAAGACGACGTGCGCTACTCCCCTACACGGGAGGTCCCGCTCATACACCTCTCCCCGTTATACTTTGTTGGGATTTAAACTCCAGAAGCTAACTGCAGACTAGTAAACAAACCCCAACCCCGGTTACACACACAGTGATCGACGGCCTCGCTTCCTTCTTCAATAATTAACCCCGACCCCAGTTACACACCCGGTCGTTTCGGCTTCTTCTCTTTAAAGCTCCAATAACAAAATCCCTATCTGCCACAGACACACACACACAGTTATTAATGCACATTAGAAAATGGATCAGAGATTTCCTTTAACCTGATTAGTCAATACTTAATCTCTGGTAAAGTACCTCCAATGTTATCGTTCAAACTCTGTTTAATCACTGCTCCAAATCAAGCCACCAGAAAATATGTGAATACAGTGTTCATGTATGTTAGCTTTTTTCTGCTTGATGAAAGAAAATCTCTGTTTTTGTACAGGCCCTCTGAATGTTGTCTGTCAATGCAGACGAAGTCTGCTTCATCGCTGTCCTATATAACAACAACAGCAACTTTGATTTTTATAACGCCTTATCATTCCTTTCAGCAACATTATTTCAGCATATAACAGAAACAACACAGGACGGTGCTCTCTTCTCTAACAAAGCCAGGAAGGAGGCTTTGGGTAAACTTTAAATACACTGTGCACAGGTTACTGAACAAATAGCATTAACAAATGTAGACTACTAGATATTTTTAATTACTAAAACCTTTATTATTTTTTATTTCACAACTACATTTTAGGACCTAACGGTACCTTAAATACTGAAACGTACACAAGTACACAAACCTGCCCTCAAATTCTAATAAACATCTTTTAAGTTTTATTTTCACAAACCAAAACTAAAGAACAGCTCTGTGTAAGTAGAAGATTATTATTTTATTTTTTTTGTGTGTTGAGTTATTATTTATGATATTGAAAAAACTTAGGACACAACATAGTCCACCGCTGGGATATTGAAGCCTGAAGGCACACATGGAATTCTGAGCAAACCGCATTACTCATGGAATATTTAGGAAAATGTTTGTATTCATTAGCAACAAAAACTAGTGCTACATAAAATCTTTAAATGTTATTTTTTTAACGCCTCATGCTTGGGACAATGTCACATGGTGAGCCTTACCAGATGGCAAGCCCTGTTCTTTGAGTTATATTGCTTAATTGCAAACATTGTAATTTTTACTGATATGGTCAATCAGTGCTGTTATGTGGCTGCTTCCTGTAAAAACTTAATTTAAACCGGAAACTCAGTTGTCACTGTCATGTCCTTTTTCTTTCTATTTTTTCCCATTCTTCATTTTCAGCTTGATGCAGTTAGCTGTTTAAGAAACATGCACTGTTGTCTTCCTTAAGCACTTCAGCTGGTAATCAGTGTCCCTTGGTAGGGAGAACACAAAATGGGATAGTCCCAGTTATACAGTCTTACCACGGCTTGATTAAAGTAGAAATCATTTGTATTTCTCTTTTTTTCTAATAATGCCATTCTGCAATGTGTAAGTTAATTATTATAATTATAATCAGTTCCATTGTTTGACTATGAATAGAAAGAGGGAAAGAGAGAGAATTGTGGTTGTATTGAGCATTTCAGAACAATTAGGATGGGTTAATAGTCATAAAGCTATTAGGATGGGTTAATAGTCATAAAGCCAATGAAATAATCCAGTTAGTCTTGCTTGTAATGTTTTGCCAATCACTAAGTAGGCCTTACATATTCCTGATTAGGCATGCGCTGTTTTAAATGCATTTTAAACAGAATAACATATGGGTAGTGTTCCGTGCTTCCGGTTAAACAGAATAACACAGTGTTTTCCGCGTTTCCAGTTGAACAGAATAACATATGGGTAGTGTTCCACAGGGTCACAATATGTTGTCTCTCAAGTTGGTTTTATATTCTGTGTTTCTTAAAATAGAGAAACATCTGTTTTTCCCTTAAAACATTAATATGAATGTGAGGTTTATGTCATGAACCTTGTTGTTTCACAGTTTCTGTCATTCTTTGCTTAAAGTTTCATGACTTTATTTCAAGTGTATATTTCTATAGTACTGTGCTTACACCCGGAGCGAATTATTTTTATTTATTTTTTTTACATAGGAAGCCACATGTATCTTTTGCACATACCTACATTTCAACATGAAGAATAGAAGGATACAAGATACAAGTTCACACTGGTTGCACAGATTGGACTCGCCGTACTCTGTCATTCTAAACCAGCCTCCCAAAAGGATTTTGTGTTAGACATGAAGAGGGTCCTATACGACTCTCCAACGTATAAGGGCATTATGAGATCCTGACTACTAAGTTGTGTATATTAAAAGAACAAGGTTTAGTACCATGTTTTTCAGTCATAAGTGCATATTTCATGTCAGTAAGTCAAGATGGTCAGTTCCATATTTTGTCTGTGGAACAGTGTCACAAACCACGATGCTGGGGTGCTTGTGGATTGTTTGTGCACAGTTTAATATCAGGAAATGATGATAACTGGATATTGCTTCTTCCTGTGCTGATGTTCACTTTCAATGCCCTTAGGGTCTCAGAACACCACTAATAGTCTCTGTTTCTGAAACAGAAATTGACAAATGAGGCTATCCAACTGTGAGGATCATTTCTAAGGGTTGATGTTGCTTAGTAACTCTCACATAGTCAGTGCTATGACTTGATTTGTACGGTTTCAAACAATTTGGAAGATTTGTAGGAAATTGATCACTGGATGTAAGCTTTTAAATAGGTATCTTCAAAGCTTTGTTGCATTTGTTGTTGGATTCTTGTGGACTTTCAAGGATTACAATCTGTGTGTAATTCCAAACTGGGAATAAAACTGTATTTAAATGAGACTGCTGTTAACACTAGAACGACCGCATTTATAGGCATTTATAGGCACATCTCCACTCTGGCACGCACTTGCCGATTCTTCCTGAGCAACATCCGAAGAATCCGACCCTTCCTCACCAACTATGCTACCCAGCTCCTGGTCCAGGCCCTGGTACTCTCCCGCCTAGACTACTGCAACTCCCTCCTGGCCGGCCTCCCTGCGTCCGCCACCCGTCCGCTCTAGCTCATCCAGAACTCTGCTGCCCGCCTAGTGTTCTCTCTGCCTCGCTTCGCCCACGCTACTCCACTACTCCGCTCGCTCCACTGGCTCCCGATCACCGCTCGCATCCAGTTCAAGACTCTTGTACTAGCCTACAGATGCCTTGACCAGTCTGCACCCAGCTACCTCCAGACCCTCATCTCTCCCTACACCCCCACTCGACCTCTCCGCTCCGCCTGCACTAGAAGACTAGCTCTACCACCGCTACGCTCCCCTGCCTCCAAAGCCCGCTCCTTCTCCACCCTTGCTCCGCAGTGGTGGAATGACCTTCCTACAGATGTCAGGACTGCCCAGTCCCTGACCACATTTCGGCGCCTCCTTAAGACTCACCTCTTCAAAGAGCACCTGTAGAACTCCTCTGTTTGTATCCTGGGACACTATCACCCTTCATGTAAATGTACTTTATTTTGCTCTTATCAGCCCCTATTTTACTGCATTTAATCCTGTACTTCAGAATACTGTAATCTGCCAAGTTTTTAACCTGTAGTACTTTGTATTTAATCACATCCTGATGTAACTATCACTATTTAATCATATCCTGATGTAACTATCACTATTACCTGCTGTATTATTGAATTGTGGTTTGTCAAACTTGTACTTTGCTTGAACAAAAGTTATTGTATTTCTTGCTCTTATTGTATTACTTGTATTGTAACGCTTGAAATGTTTTTGCCTACGATTGTAAGTCGCCCTGGATAAGGGCGTCTGCTAAGAAATAAATAATAATAATAAATAATACCTAGAACAACCATGACTGGTCAATTTGACTGGCGTTTTAAAAACAACATAAATATTATAATGAAAGGACAAACAATTGAATATAAGTTGTAGTTTTATTCAGGAACGTCATACATAGCATCTACACAACCGAAACATTGTAAATAAACGGACATTTGAACAGAAATGTGTTTACAGACATATTACAAAACGCGCATCCTCAAAAAATGGTAAAAAATGAAATAAACAAATATTTGAAAATAAATTTGTGTATATACAAGTATATCACATACATACAAAACAGTACAACTGAAACAATGACATGAATAAATAAACATTTGAACAGAATGGGCTTCATTTACAATTGTTTACAAAGTCTAAGTGCTGGCATAAATCATATAGATACTGTGCTTTTCAAAATATGCAGTGCACTTACCGTATTGTCCGTCTTTGCTGCATCAGAATCTTGTTTGGTAAAATTTGCAGTAATTCCAAACACTGTTTTGCTGTCCAGTGATCCATTTGCAATGTGTATTGGGGTAGCAATGAATTTCTTGGAAAAACTAGTGACTTATAGTAACCAGTGCACAGTGAGCTGTCAAGGCTGATTGAGGGGCTATCAGAGGCTCACTGAAACAACAGAAATGTCAACAGACACCTCACTTGAGGAATGCAGACTGATATAATCAAACTTCAATACAACTGCAAGTCCAGACTGATAACCACAAATAGTACTGCAACATTTAATTGTTATAATATGTATCGGTCAATTTGACCGCGCCTGGTCGGAATAGGTATGAGAGTATTTTATCTTGCTAATGTGTGCAGCTACGCGATTCTTTCTTTGTCAGGGGAATTAGTACATATATTTAGGAAACATCAGGAAAGCACAGCTCCTTATCTTAAACACACACACAGCAATTTAAATTTAAATTCCAAAAACAGTCAAAATGACCAACTTCTACAGTATTTGTTTTTGTTCAAATTAACCTGAGCTCTTCCAGATTTCAACCATGATTACATAATCTACATGGTTGCCAATATAACCATGGTGGGGCACCACACACACCACAAGCAAGTGTCCTAAACACTATGCAAAATCCAGTCGCATTTGCATTCACTATATATATATATATATATATATATATATATATATATATATATATATATATATATTGCTAATGCAACAGTAAAAATATGTAGCATGATCACAAGATTTTGAGTGTTCACCTATCAACCCCTTATTATAATGAAACTAGCACCAGCTGCTCCCTATCTTACAAGGAGCATGCCACAAACAACTCACTGATTAATATAAGTAGCTTTAGAAAACCAAATGCACAGGCAGCATCAGTGCTCTCTTTCCATTGTGTGTTCTAATGCACTTCTGAGATGCATGCATGATGGAAGAAAATTGTGCCACATAATGTGTACTTTGTCATTCACTTAGATTTGTTGCTCCTTTGAAGGTCTTGCCGGAAGATATGTGTGTATCATTCCATCACCTCTGATGTTTTTTCTTTTCTCCTCCTGTTTGATTTTTAGGATGTAACGAAAGATGAACGCTCCTCGCTCATGCTACAGCTAAAAGAAAAAGACGACTTGATCTTGAAGCTTCAGGATGAGCTGGTAAGAAATGAGATTGGAAAATAAACGCATACAGTACAACACAATTAAACATATGGAAAAAAGCCATACATTGCTTTTGAAATAAAGATGTATTTATATAAAAGTATTTACAAAAACTAAAATGTTTCTCTTTACTGCCTGCCCAGCCTACAGCCCTGGCCTTTTACCCTCTTGCATGGTTTCAAACATCTGGTCCATAACAAGACAACCAAGGAAGGACAGTTTGCTATCTTCATTTTTAATGACCAGGCACATCTGAAACCATAATTATCATGATTACGACTATGAGTGTATGTCTTGAGTTTGAGTTTATAATGATAAAGAAGTTAAGGAAAGTAATCCTCCAATCAATAGTCATATATACTGTGTATATATATATATATATATATATATATATATATATATATATATATATATATATATATATATATATTCCTTATTATGTAAAGTGAAAGAAATAAGTCTGATGAAGAACTGCACTAATAAGATAAGAACCAGGTCAACTGTTAAGGGCTTTGTCCAAAATTATTTATAAGACTTTTCTACAGTACAGTATTTTACACATTACTGCAATCAGGTGATAACAAGGGCTGTCATTATTAGGAGTAATTGTTGGTGGTCTAACTTATTGTAAACAGTTAATCCTGTTGGTTCATATCTCAAAATATCCGATAAGAATTTGCCCTAAACTTTTATCTTAGTTGCTTACATTTTTTTAACACATCTCATCCTGTGTTATTTATGTAGGTTTAATAGGGCCTGCCCATAGTTTAAAATGACAATGAGACCTCTGAAAATGAGCTTTTGTTTTACAATATTATCTTGAAAATTGTCTTGCACAGATAAACAAAAACATCAGAGAAGGGTAAATAATTTACCTTCCTTAGCTGTAATTAAGATACAGTAGATTCCATGGAAAATCTCCCCAGTACCACGGTAGGCGCGGTAACTGACACCGCAGTGCACCGCAGGTTACCGCAGTTACCGTCAGTTACCATGGAAACATGCATCCACTACATTTGTGAAAAAAACCCCGAAGAACCTCCAGGTGGCACATTTTTTCATTAGCAATACGCTGGCTGGATTCCAGATGGTGTAATTTCAAATTTTGTAGCACTGTATCACGTTTTAAACAGTAAGTAAAACTCTCCGATCCAGAAAAAAATATATAGTGATCGGAGAAAGAAATGGTGACAATTTCATAAAACTTAAATGGAACATAAAGGCAACATAAGATGTAGTCTTATTTTGGCTAGAAAACAGAATTGATATTATCATGACCAAGATTTAGACATTATTTTCTTTCTTACATAAAAAAATCTGCATAAACGACAAAAAAAAAAAAATAGGTTTGATTAAACATAATGTATATTGAGTAATACTATACTGTACAGTATGTTACATTGTTGTAATGACTTCAGCATTATGTTGTAGCATATAACAATTTGTAAGCTTACTACAGTAAAGAAAATTATTTTATTATTATTATTATCTTAGGATTGCCTATAGCTGAGCTTGTGCAGTGTGAGGCTCCGGGGGAGTGGTGGGGGGATTCTATAGTCTTCTTGTTAAGTAGCCTAAACAGTTTTCCAAGTTCAAACTGCATGCCTCTTTGTATTTGTACACAACGATCTGCCTAACTTGGCATCCAGTATAAGTATTCTGACAGCATGTCTTGATTGCCACCATTTAGCCGGGCGTATACCACAGTCTTTTCGTAATAGGAATGAAACTCGGACAACAGAGTGCAATTTTAAACAGGGCAGTACCTGTATGTTTATTTGTATACAGCGCTCCTCGTTCAGAGGATGCAAGTAGAATCTCAAAATAAACAAAACGAAAACGAAACCTAACTCCCTTACGGAGTACTAACTAAACAGTAAATTGCTGACTAATAACCAGGCATCTAAGCTGCTTGCCGGTTGAACCTCAATTCCAATATTAAATGCACCAATTTAATAACACTTTGTTTCTGACCTTCACTAAGTCGGTCTCTCCGCCACACTCCTCGGCCTTAGCCTTAACACAGCCTTAACTAGCGGATTCAAAGTCTTTAAGTATACCTGCCAATAAGCCACAGGTGTTCTGGATTCCCTGGAAGTCACAAAGCCTGCTGGGAAGTGTAGTTATTTTACCTTGCCCTTGCCCTATATATCTCCCTCTATAACTACTCCACACTTTACCACAATATGTTATGTTCTCATTTTGCTACACTTCTCAATTAAAAAACAGCCTACATTTAAAAAAAAATAGTATAAAGTTAGTACAGTATACTACTATGACTACTACTGTGAGATCACACTTATAGGTGCCCCCCCCAGCCCAGCCCAGCCCAGCCCAGCCGAGCCCAGCCCAGCCCAGCCCAGCCCAGCCCAGCCCAGCCCAGCCCGTGAACCAAAAAAAAAAAAAACATGGAGAGTGGAGGGAAGGCATGACCAGTTGGCCAGTAGAGGAGGAGCGGAGAGGGCGAGAGGGGTGTAAGGAAACACGAGGGATTGGGGGTAGGAGGTGGCAGTGTAGCGAAGAGAGCGGTAGGCAAGAACAAGGGTCTTGAATTGAATGTGAGCAGAGATACGTAGCCAGTGGAGAGTGCAAAGCAGAGGGGTAGCATGAGGGTAGGGAGGTTGGGAGAATACAAGACGAGCAGCTGAAGGGGTCGTATAGCCGAAGCAGGACAGATTTGGTAGATGCTGCTAAGAAAGAAGCGGAAAGTGTGTGTCAGGAAATATATTTGCTGGGAGAGGGAGGGGTCAAGAGTCACACCTAGGCTTTCAGCAGAAAGAAATGGAGAGATAGTTAAGGGATACTGAGATGGAAAGCAGAGGAGGGAGAGGAAGCAGAAGGAAAGTAGAGGAGGTCAGATTTAGAGGTTGAGTTTGAGGTGGTGAGAATGCGTCCAAGTTGAGATAGCCGAGAGGCATTCTGAGATGTGGGAGGAGATGAGTAGGAGGGAAAGGAGAGGAAGATCTGGGCATAATCAACGTAAAGGTGATGGGAGAAGCCAAGAGAGGAGATGAGAGTGCCTATAGTGAGAAGAGGAGAGGTCCCAGGACAGATCCCTGAGGTACACCTGTAGAGAGGGGGCGAGGAGAAGAGACCTGGAAGGAATGATTAGAGAGATAGGAGGGAAATCAGGCAAGAGCAGTGCCTGAGATCCCCAGGTCAAAGAGAGAGGTGAGGAGAATAGCATGATCAACAGTGTCAAAGGCAGAGGAGAGGTCAAGGAGAATCAGAATGGAGGAGAGGGAGGCAGCCAGAGCAGAGAGGAGAGTCAGATTCGTGGAGTTTGCAGGACGGAACGATGACAGCAGGAGTTGGACCCTGTTCATGGCTCCACCAAGGCAAGAGACCGCCTGGTGAATCTGCTCCTGGGTCTTGGTAGCCTGGCCAACTACAAGGGAGGGTTTCTTTGACTGCAGTGCCCTAGTCCGATCCCAGACTCTGCACCATCTTCTTGGGTTCATTGTTACAAATAAATATATCATTTACAGGCATTTTCAACCACATTTTATTTTAAATTAGTTAGGTATCCATCCGTGTTAGCACACTCTTGACTCTGGACTCTTGACTGGAGGGTTGTGGGTTCAATCCCTGGTAGGGGACACTGCTGCTGTACCCTTGAGCAAGGTACTTTACCTAAAATTGCTCCAGTAAAAACCCAACTGTATAAATGGGTAATTGTATGTAAAAATAATGTGATATCTTGTAACAATTGTAAGTCGCCCTGAATAAGGGTGTCTGCTAAGAAATAAATAATAATAATAATATTTAAATGTGACTACTAATAATATGTGAATTATTATTAATGCATGTCACCATTAGTTCCCCGATCAATTTATTAAAAAAAAAAAAAAATCTCTGTGAGTCCTTTATCGTTAAACTGTTAACGTTTCTTTGAATTTCTATCCGGGTGAAATTTATTTTAATTTTTTATTATTACTTTTATATTACGTTGTATCTAAACTGTTAATGTTACAAAATTGGTCACCAAGAAAAAAGCAGTTTTGAGTCCTTTTGTTAATAGTTTTGTAAAAACTAACAATTTAATTTTTCTTTAACAAAACATATTGGACTTGGAGGCTGTGTGTTCCAGTGGTTAAAGAAAAAGGCTTGCAACCAGGAGGTCCCCTGTTCAAATCCCAGCTTACTCACTGTGTGACCCTGAGCAAGTCACTTAGTCACCTTGTGCTCAGTCTTTCAGGTGAAACGTTGTTGTAAGTGACTCTGTAAATGGTATCAAGATTGAAGAATTTCACAATGAAAAGAAAAAAAAACAGTTATTCAGTCCCAGGCTCTGCTTTCTTCTTGAGACTGCCAATAATACATTGCATGCCAATGCTGTCTTAGTTGATTATCATTTCCGCGTGGTCCTAGTGGAGACTTCTGTCCTGACTAATGATTATACAAATAAACTATTGAGAAGTTTTAGTACTGCTGCAATGTGAGGGGTGCATTTGCCATCATTGAAAACGTGGGGAAGGTTAAATCACTTTATTTAACCTGCCGCAGGCTGTGGTGGGGGATGGTTTCGGGATTGGAACAGAATAACCAAGAAAAGTGGCCAATATATTTGACATCATAAATATGTTTTGTGTGTGTGTGTGTGTGTGTGTGTGTGTGTGATTTATATATTTAAATTTTACCACAAACATCTAAACTAATTACATTTATTTAAAAATGTATTTGATTTTATTGAATGTAAAAAGCTAGCTAACAATTTTAAACAACACATTCTCTCTATATTACTGCCCATGTTGTCAATAGAAAATTCAAAAACAAAAGATCAATTGGTTGCTGCCACAAAATATATATATATATATATATATATATATATATATATATATATATATATATATATATATATATACCTAATATACCTACGTCCGACCCTGGAACATCAATTAGTTCTGTAACACCTGTCTAAAAGCAAGAGTGGGGCATATGAAATCACTTTATTTGACCTGCTGCAGACTGTGGTGGGGGATGGTTTTGGGACTTGTATTCATGAATATAAATGATAAAAAGCACTTCATTTGTGATTACACAATATACATTGTTATACATTTATTATTTTGTGTATTACAACATTGTACCATCCATCGTCATTTTATAATGCTGCATCTGATTTCAATTATGGTATGTCTAATTATTATCTGAGACACAGGCCTGTATTCATTCAAAATGTATTCCTAAGTATTGTTGTGGCATTGGCTGGGACCAAATCAAAACTTTGACAACCCGCTAATCGCACTTAACAAAACTGTGTTTAGTAGCATTTTCTTTTTTTGTAAGTATCTTATTTCTTCTATATACAGTTTTGTTAAGTGCGATTAGCGGGTTGTCAGAGTTTTGATTTGGTCCCAGCCATAATTTCATACAATTTCATCCAAAAAATTGCTTCTACCACACATTTGTATACAATAATTCAGGGGCGTAGCGTACATTGAGGCAGCCGAGGCGGCCGCCTCGGTAAAAAACAGCTAGGTACAGTTTTGGAAAAAAAAAAAAAAAAAAAGTACAAAAATATATCTAAAGGCAGCACCAGTCTTACCAGTCCTAGCAGTAGCAGCAGCAGTGCCAGCACCAGTCTTGCCAGTTCCAGCAGTGACAGCACCAGTCTTACCAGTCCTAGCAGTAGCAGCACCAGTCCCAGCACCAATTCAAGCAGTAGCAGCACCAGTCTTACCAGTTCCAGTTGTAGCAGCACTAGTCCCAGCTGTGTCAGCACCAGTTCCAGCAGTAGCAGCACCAGTCTTACCAGTTCCAGTTGTAGCATCAGTGTCACCAGTCTCAGCATTAACTTCAGTAGGAGTGAATCAAATGTCTCAATGGAGGTTTAAACCCATCTACTCATTCATATTTATAAGTTCTATTCTTCTTGTCCTTTTAATATCACATATTTCTAACAGTGTGAATAGGGTAATTTTAGGTTGGTGTTGTTTTTGCTTGGAGATTTGTCAAAAAAAAAATGTGTTATGAAATTTCAAACATCATCGAAGGTGGGTCACTGGGTAAAAAGAGTTAGCGACTTGTATTGCTTTGCAGTTTGCATTAATAGTCTCCAGGCTTCATAAGATGATAAGTTTCACCTTCGTAACATGAACAGGATATGCAGGGGTTTTTTTGCCTCAGTAAAAATCTATTCCTAGCTACGCCCCTGTAATTAACTACAATAACTGGAAACTGCAAGTGATTCACTACATGTTTTAGGAGTAAATAAGGTCTGTTTTTACAGTGAGAATTAACACTGCCTCTAACCGCTTCTAAAACAATTGCACAGCTCACATCCAGGTATTTTGTAAAGGTGTATGCCCAGGTTGAAACTGTTACTACGATGGGAAATATCATTTAGAAATGCTTATTTTTTGGGGAAAAAAAACATCTTAAATCATAAGGATAGCCCTACCCTACTTTACCATGTTTTAAAATACATTTTATAACACCATAACAATTTTAAGCAATACAGACAAACCTATAGGCCTACATTATTAGCCTTGTTGTGAATAAAAAAGTCGCTTTAAAAATACAGTTTGAGTATTATTTATTATAGTATCAACGGTTAGTATACAGTATTTATTTAGGCATTGTACTTCACTGATCTGTTAATTCCTTTATTACATTGCACTTTCGTGCGAGTGCCAGATAATTAAATGATCAATGCTTTGATGTTACTTACAGATGGTAGGCTTGAGATTGATTTTTCCCAATGCACACAATAACATGTAAGATTACTGTTCAAAATCACACCACCCTGCAATCTAAAATAATACAAATAATAACGATTTTAAATTACACATGAATTAAATATTTATCATTCTAAAAGTGCATTTCCAAAAAATGCTAAATTATAATAATAAACAGTTATTACAAACTTGGTAAGTGGGATAGTTTACAGGAAACAGTACAACTGAAATGGGCATTTAAGCAACACAAATTTAAATATGTTAAAACAATTTTTTAGGGGCAGTAGAATTTAACTGGAGATTAAATATATTGCACTTTCATAAATAGACAGCAATTTAACCCACTGAACAATCCAGATTGATAGAAAATGTTCTTTCTTTTGTTAAGTGATGTTAAGTGATGTTCTTTTGTTAAAAAAATGTTAAGTGTTGAATTGGTAAGAAAATAATCCACAGTTTCTAATGCCTAATGCTACTCGAAACTGAATTATTTTTACTGATTCAACACCATGGGTTGTTTATGCCACTTATTGATACTTGTTTGTTTTTTGCTCTTTTGTTACACTCCAGACAATTAAAATGTTTGTATCTCTTGTTGTGGGAATGTTGTCATGAGTTCCTCTGACTTTTAAATCCCCCTTATACAGACAACATTTTCATGAGGACTATGTTTTAGATGTGGAACATGAACGTGAAATGGAATTGATTACATTTTTATGCTTCTGCAATTTAATAGCGGCATTACTCTTACTGATATCCGCAAACCTTGTAAATCACAATATGAATTTATCCAGAAACTAATCTCTTTCACTGTTTCACGTCTGGGACTTGTGGCAAAGTGGTTGCTGATTATGTACAGGTGCAGAGGTGATGCAGTGCAGGAATAAACAGACAGAGATTTGTAATCCGGTATGGAAAAATATACGTTTTATTTTAGTTATAATCCAGGTCTGGTGACCAAATAATAAACTCTGGTTATACACAGCGATGCGTAAAACACGGAGAACAGTAACAGGGATTGCAGCCCTAAACAATAAACACAGTATCTCTCCCACAATATACAACCACGGTCACCAGTGCTGGGTGCGTGCTGTAGTGCTCGTGGTGGGTGATACAGTTTAAAGAGTGACAAATAGTGCAGTGCTGTTCCGGGTTCAGTGCTGGCTCTTAGCGACAGCTCCGGAACGTGTTAGCCGTCTATAAACACACAAGAACTACAGAACTCATTATATTTCCGTCACAGGCTTTATTAGAGACTAGATGATTAACCGTAAAATAGACATTTATAAATACTTTAAAATCACCTTATTTCTCACTCATATTTAGGACACATAAAGAAGAAGTAGTAAGGACGTAGATTATGTATACTTAAACATTATTAAAAAGCCTGACACTAACTGTGAGAATGAATTACCTGGATTTTAGAAGATAGTTTATCTCTGCATTGAAGCAGACACTGCCAGACAGTATCCCATGATACAAAAACAGGGATTAGCTTCCCATTCCTGGACCACACCGTGATGAAAAGCTGCAAAGCAAGATAGAATCTTTAATATTCTCCAATGCTTTGCAGAAGTCACAAAACATTGTCATATTAGTTTATTTTATTTTTTTGCCTAGCTTGTAGATACAAGATGTAGTGTTTTACTCTTCACTGCTGCTGATTTATGAAATGTGTATTTACATAGAAATAACATTTATCTTACTATATGTACTGGCAGGGGTGGGGCTATTAACATCCTTCAGGTGACTTCGAATGTAGTTCAACATGGGCATGATCTGTATTCTTTTGCATACAATCCATGCAAAACAATGCAAGAAGAAGAAACAGAGAGAGAGAGAGAAATAGAGAGAGAGAGAAAGACTAGACAGGACAGAATGCTGCCAAGTTGCTGCCAAATTGCTCCCATTTTTTAGTTGGTTTTTGGCCCTTGAGCCATTGTTTCTTTTGTGTTTTGTTGAAATAAAACATTTAACCGTATTTGATAATTTTGTTTCGTATCTTTTGGAATAGGAATTATAAACAGTTTAAGTCAGTTTAAGCTGACAAATTTCTCTACCAAGTGGTGCTTGCGCCCCTCATGCACGTGCACAAGCGCATGCACTGGTGAGCAGCACACTCTTTAAAGGGATGCCGCCATAGCCTGTGTGGACCAGTGGTTAAAGAAAAGGGCTTGAAACCAGAAGGTCCCTGGTTCAAATCCCGGCTCACTCACTGACTCACTGTGTGACCCTGAGCAAGTCACTTAATCACCTTGTGCTCAGTCTTTCAGGGGAGACGTTGTTGTAAATTACTCTGCTGTTGCATAGTTGACACACCCTAGTCTCTGTAACTCGCCTTTGTAAAGGCGTCTGCTAAATAAACAAATAATAATAATAATAATAATGTCTGACAGAGATGGAGGACTACTCTTTCCGGTATCAAGATGAGTGCCACAAATCTTTATTATTATTAAACCTTTATTTTACTAGGAAATCACATTGAGATTAAAACCTCTTTTTCAAGTGAGACCTAGCCAAGAAAGGTATCAGCAGTACAATAAAACATATTGCAATACAAACATAGAAATACAAAAATAAAATACTTTTAAAACACAGACAAGTCATACTCAATACAATAACAATCAGTTAGTGACAGGTGTAATCAACTACTTAAAACAAACACTACTGTCAATTAGATAATTAATATGTTTAAGACCCTTTCTTTTTTGCATAGTTATATACTTGTCATAAGAACTCAGAATCCAGTAGGAGTAGATGTGAAATTCTAGTGTTAATTCTTGTTAACCCTCAAATTCCTTAATTTTACCATGGTAATCTATTTTTTGTGTTTTTTATCAGTTTTTGGTTTTTACTAATTGAGGTTTTGGTAGTTTCAAATGTGTCACTGTAAGAAAGAAATCTAAGTTCCACACGCAAGTTCATAACCCCTCAGCTCTGAGCTAGTGCCACTGGAAGCACACTCTGTCACTTTTTACTCTAGATCTAACCCCAGACAATGCAAAATTGAAGAATAACAGTTCGGTTAGGACTGTGTGGTACTTTAGCCTCACCAAAGTGGCCATAAGCAATGCTCCAATGCATAACAAATGCAACTTCAAAAATCCAAAATCTGCGGATACTAAAATGTTTTGCTTGATTGTTGTAGATCTCATTAACATCTATCCAAAAATATATTTTGGTGATTGGAGCCCCCCAACATGAGTTATTTCAGCCTAAACTTGGTAGAAATACCAAAAATTCAAATTTCAGAGGAGGTTAATGACCAGTGGGGGGACTTGAAACCAAAAGTGTTTCACAAAATTTGGAAGAGTGGACCCTAAGGTTCTTACAGCAATACTAACATTTTAGGACCCACATCCCCTACAGGGTAAAGGGTTGGGCTGAGGTTCGAATAAAACTCGTCACTTACCCCTTATCTGGCAACTTGCCAAAAGTGAGTTAGGTGCTCCTGGTTTTTCTCTCGAAAGCCCTGTTCATTATGAGTCGAACGAGATGCTACACATGATGGTAGCGTCTAATTTGAGCCCAGGGTGATTTTTCTAGTCAGGGTCACTTTTTCACATTAGGTTGACCTTTGCCAGGTCACAACTCAGAGGAAATACAAAAAAAAAGGATTATCATTTCTGAACTCAGCCGACCCGAAAACCCCCAGGTGAATTTTTCTTGCAAAACTGGGCAACGGCTCTGGTTGAGTTGGTATGGAATGACCCTTATGTCACATAGTAAATGGTATGTGCTTCCCTTTTGTGTTTACAGCCCGAATCATCCATCAGTGAAGATTGATATTAATTTATTCTGCCTTTTATATTTGTTTGTTTTGCATATTGTAGGTGTGCAAAAATGTTTAAACAACACATTTCTTTACTATTAGCCTACATGGCCCTGCATTATTTGTACTGAAGTTGTGAGATAAGCATTACTTAACACAAGATTGCAACGGGGTAACAGGAGATAAGGAAGTGTACTTCTGTCTCAGTAAGATGATGATTCTTCAGTTTGTCCCTTGAATTTGATCCATGGGACTATGTCAGATGTACCAAACTGGCACTGGCGTACTCCCTCCAGGTGTTCCACGCTTGCAACGTGCATTTCCAAAATCTTGAAAAGTATAGTACTATTATGGTAAGATGACATCCGAATTCTAGAAAAGAATGTTCCATTCTGCGTGCCAAAAGTCATTGTAAGCCATTGTTGGATTGTCATTTATTTGCCCCCATCGCAATGCACAGCTTAGATTTAAGTGCATTTATTGTGAAAAGGGTTTTGATTGTCCCACAATGTATTACAGATTTCATAGTTCATATCCATTAGAATTTAGTTACCTAGGCAGAGCCGTTTTATATGCTAGTTTTTACAACATACCATTATTATTTAAATATAATGCACCTGATTTTACAGCATTTTAAAGATTTTCTGTGAGTTATATGAGCATTATCGTATATACAGTGCCTTGCGAAAGTATTCGGCCCCCTTGAACTTTGCGACCTTTTGCCACATTTCAGGCTTCAAACATAAAGATATGAAACTGTAATTTTTTGTGAAGAATCAACAACAAGTGGGACACAATCATGAAGTGGAACGAAATTTATTGGATATTTCAAACTTTTTTAACAAATAAAAAACTGAAAAATTGGGCGTGCAAAATTATTCAGCCCCTTTACTTTCAGTGCAGCAAACTCTCTCCAGAAGTTCAGTGAGGATCTCTGAATGATCCAATGTTGACCTAAATGACTAATGATGATAAATAGAATCCACCTGTGTGTAATCAAGTCTCCGTATAAATGCACCTGCACTGTGATAGTCTCAGAGGTCCGTTTAAAGCGCAGAGAGCATCATGAAGAACAAGGAACACACCAGGCAGGTCCGAGATACTGTTGTGGAGAAGTTTAAAGCCGGATTTGGATACAAAAAGATTTCCCAAGCTTTAAACATCCCAAGGAGCACTGTGCAAGCGATAATATTGAAATGGAAGGAGTATCAGACCACTGCAAATCTACCAAGACCTGGCCGTCCCTCTAAACTTTCAACTCATACAAGGAGAAGACTGATCAGAGATGCAGCCAAGAGGCCCATGATCACTCTGGATGAACTGCAGAGATCTACAGCTGAGGTGGGAGACTCTGTCCATAGGGCAACAATCAGTCGTATACTGCACAAATCTGGCCTTTATGGAAGAGTGGCAAGAAGAAAGCCATTTCTTAAAGATATCCATAAAAAGTGTCGTTTACAGTTTGCCACAAGCCACCTGGGAGACACACCAAACATGTGGAAGAAGGTGCTCTGGTCAGATGAAACCAAAATCGAACTTTTTGGCAACAATGCAAAACGTTATGTTTGGCGTAAAAGCAACACAGCTCATCACCCTGAACACACCATCCCCACTGTCAAACATGGTGGTGGCAGCATCATGGTTTGGGCCTGCTTTTCTTCAGCAGGGACAGGGAAGATGGTTAAAATTGATGGGAAGATGGATGGAGCCAAATACAGGACCATTCTGGAAGAAAACCTGATGGAGTCTGCAAAAGACCTGAGACTGGGACGGAGATTTGTCTTCCAACAAGACAATGATCCAAAACATAAAGCAAAATCTACAATGGAATGGTTCACAAATAAACATATCCAGGTGTTAGAATGGCCAAGTCAAAGTCCAGACCTGAATCCAATCGAGAATCTGTGGAAAGAAATGAAAACTGCTGTTCACAAATGCTCTCCATCCAACCTCACTGAGCTCGAGCTGTTTTGCAAGGAGGAATGGGCAAAGATTTCAGTCTCTCGATGTGCAAAACTGATAGAGACATACCCCAAGTGACTTACAGCTGTAATCGCAGCAAAAGGTGGCGCTACAAAGTATTAACTTAAGGGGGCTAAATAATTTTGCACGCCCAATTTTTCAGTTTTTTATTTGTTAAAAAAGTTTGAAATATCCAATAAATTTCGTTCCACTTCATGATTGTGTCCCACTTGTTGTTGATTCTTCACAAAAAATTACAGTTTCATATCTTTATGTTTGAAGCCTGAAATGTGGCAAAAGGTCGCAAAGTTCAAGGGGGCCGAATACTTTCGCAAGGCACTGTAGTATACTATAATGTTTTTAATTGGTTAGTTCACATGAGATACATGTTATAAAAGGCATTATACAGAGGGTGCATGTTATATCTTTATATAAAAGATATATAAAAGAGTTATATATTCAAAAAGGTAAAGATAAGCTCTCTTATATATTATTTATTTAATCAATAGCACATTACAGGGATGACACCACATCTCAGGTGGATTTGCCTTGTGTTTATATTTCAAAAGAAAACATAAAACTTGCTGTTTAACAAGAAATTTCAAGAATCTAAAGTCCTGTGAGCTTTTAGAGGGCATCTAAATGTGGGATAATGACCACTCTACTCAGAAACATATTGGCTGAGATCTGTAATGTTTGCGGTAATCGTTTTTTAAATGTATCCTTTCACCAGTGCAAAATAGTCTTTTGCTTTAGATGCTATCACTAGACCAGAACAAATAAGACAGTTTTAGTGTATTTTTGGAGACTTTCTTTTTTATTTTTATACTTCAGTTCAAATGTATTATTTTGTGTAAAATCAGCCTCTGCTTTCTTACATGTTTTATAGACACTATATTATAATTTAATGATTAAAAATATCTGTTTTCTTGAGTACTGTACAAGAATCACACACTGCACCTTTGCTTCTTTTTTCTACATTACCAGGGCCTTGTGAAATCTACAGAAGCTTTTTGAGATTTTCTTTTCTATAAATTAGTCCTACAGCTACAACATGTCAGTTCAGTCTTAACCTAGGTTGTATTTGCAATTACTAAACATATTGGGGGTGATGTAAGTATCGGCACAGTGCAAATAATTGCAGATGCAAAATTCAAATTGCATGGCGCTCTATAAGCATAAGAGCACACATACATAATGATCCGCAATTATGATAACGAGGGTCTCAATGAGCGCATCGGCCTATTTAGTGGCCGCACTTGCAGAATTAAGAGTATAGAGAGCAGTAGTCACTGTATGACATTTGTGGAGCACGAAAATATTAAACAAAAAATATCAGAGGAAGGGCAGCAAAGTCCTCTTGGCACACAGAAAAAAAAAGTTTTCTGAGAAGGAACTGAGAGTCCTTATGATTGAGGTCACTCAGCATGAAACAGAGTTGTTATGAAAAGACTCAACCTCAGTTATGCTAGTATCCTGAGGAAATTATATGTATTGGCCTGCCCTTTTTAGCATGACATCCAGAAATGTGCCTAGCACTGGAAAAGGTGGATTGGGCTATCCCTCCAGACATTCCAACTGTGCTCTGAAAGGAACCAGAGGCCAGGTAGTGCAGAGAACACAGCACTTACACATGTGCAGAGATAGCGGTCCCTAGATTGACGCAGGGGTCTAGCTCATCCCTCAATTCAGCTATTAGGTCTAGGTTGACCTGCAGAGTGAGACGATAATGCTTTAGCACCGCATCCTCCAGCATCCCAAGCAAAGTGTTTCCATACAGCTCTTAGTTACTCACTTCTACAATGGTTTTCACCTTGTAAGAAGAGGTGTAACGTTTTTTGGGGGTCAGCAATTGCCAAAGTGCAAGGCAAACTCCTTACATCACATTATAATGTTTGCGCCCGCTTAGTATCCAGATCCCGCCCAATTCCATGCTCTTTCCTTCATTTGAATGCATTTCAATATAATTTTAATGGACTAATGATGGCAAAGTGCAAATTTGATAGCAGGTGCAGAACGCCAGGTGAACACCATTCTTTACATACACCGCATTTTTATCAACCGGTAAAATCAGACTTTACGGCTGCTAAACACGATTTACGACAGCATTATGGGGGTTTTGCACCCGCAAATCACTTTGTGCGTATCCTTACATCACACCCATTATTTGCAAACAACTATGACATCATTGATTCTCACATTTAATATTTTAAAGGGTTACTGGCACAAGCACTTTCCCAGTGAAAAAGAAATGATTGTATTTTTGAAGGAAGTCACTTTTCTTTTTTTTTTAATCATTTCCAAAGAATTCACAAGTGTAGTATCATTAACATTAAAGAAAAGAAAAAAAAATCATAAAAATGTTCTCCTGTATGCTTCATATTCATACCATAGTCCAGTTAGTTTTGCTGAATTATATTTCGGTATTTAATTTAAACATTGTTAGATGGTTATTATTGTCTTCTTTCATAGATTATTATTATTATTATTATTATTATTATTATTATTATTATTATTATTATTATTATTATTATTTTAAGCATATACCTTTGAAGGCAGCAGCTTCTGCACTTGCTAATATCTCACAAACCATTTCAGATTGCAACTTTATATTTTAGAGTTATGGAAACTTCCTTTGTTAAAATCTAACACCACCCTTTTACCTGTGACATAAAATGGCTGTCTGTGGCAGGACAGAAGCACTGCACATGTAAATAGTGTGTGATGTGTATTAAACCACCACTACAGTAAACAATGTTGGGGCCAGCTGCCACTAGACAGCAGAGTGTCCGGGTTGGTGAGGGCAGCCCTGTCTGGCTGGTCTTTGATCGGGGCTGGCTAAGCTCCAACATTCACCTCCCACCACCTGGGTTGGAGTTTTTGAAAGGGGTGAGGTGGCTGGTGGCAGCTATGTGTGCTGCTCACAACAGGGGAGGTGTGGCAGGGCACATGTAAATAGTGTGTACTGTGTGTTAAATTGTGTAGTGAAAGTGAATGCTTAGCCTACCGGTGATTATTATTTTGTTTGAACCTTTTATTTGGCCCCTGTGCCATGTTTATTTTGTTGCTTAAACTGAAGCTTTCCTGTCTCTGGGTCTAATTCCTGCCAGTACCCAGCCTTGGTCGTGTCGCTCCCCTGCCATTTTTGAGTTATGAATTTTGTTTTATTTCCAGATGATAAAGACCTAACACTTAATACTCAGTTCACATCTGTATTCTGTAATTCTCTCTGTCAAGTTCAGTTGTGGGTGTTGTAGAATATTAGTTTGTATATTGTAAGACAGCAGGGAGGGGGGTTAAAATCCTCCCTGCGTAGGACATGTGCGCAGGCACATTTTTGTTAGTTTTTGTTATTGTTAATCAGTTCCATTAATTGTTTTATTGTTTAATTATTCCCTGCACCTGGAGATCATTATTAAATTAGAACCATGTGCAGGGTATAAAAGGGGAGCAGTCAGTTTGTTCGGGGCTGCTTGGAAGAAGGACGCAGGAAGGTGTGTGCCCTGTTCCTGAAGCAGTCAAGTATGGTGTGTCGTAAGTCCTCAAAGTTAGTGTGTGGAACCTTTGCAAGACTGTGTTTGTTTTTCAGCCGGTAAACAGCCTAGCTGTCCGATGCTAGTTTAGAGTCCCTGTTTTTGTTTTAGTTAGTGCTCATTGAGGAGCTAGGTGTTTATTTTGTGTTTTGTGTTTTTGTTTGTTTTATTAAAAGTGCGCTTAAGCGCTGAACCACCTGTTTCTGTGTCTGGGTCAATTTTTAAAGGGGCAAGAACCGTGAGTGGTGCCGGCCGGTTCACATTTGGTGTCAGAAAGTGTGGGCGCCCCTACGACCCAGAAAATGGACGCAAATTTAAAAGTCTTGATTGCAATGATCAATCAGAACACCGCTGCTCAAAAGGAGCAGACGAAGAGATGGAGAGTGGAGTCAGGGCTGCTGGAGCCGGAGCCTACAGAACTGGACCTGCTGCTCCAGAAATGGGGGGTGCAGCTGCCGTCCTGAGAGCCAGAGGGGGTGGAGCTGCCGTCCCGAGAGCCAGAGGGGGAGGAGGTGGAAAAGATACCTCCACCACAGCCCCGACCACCACCCCTGAAAACCAGTCCGGTGCTGCTGGGTACGGTCCCTTGCCCCTTGCTCCTGGACACCCTGCTGGTATGCCCAGACCTCCTGGCGCTAGACCTGGAACCCAGGAGCCTACACCATCAGCCACAGTTCCACACCTGGTTCCCCACTCCGCTCTCCCCGATCACCCAGACGTCGCTGGGCTGCTGCCAGACGTTGCTGAAGCTCCCCCTCTTCGCTGCTTCGCTCCCCCTGGGTGAACGGACATCACTACGCCGGTCCCCAGGCGAAGACCTCTGCCTGCTGCTGCAGTCTCCGGTGTCCCGGTCGTCGCTGCAGTCGGCCCTGTCATCCCGGTGGGGTCCCGTGTCGCCGGGTCGCGGTCCCTTCCTGGCAGCGTCGGAGGGACCGACCCACCCTCAAGCCCGCCCGTGGAAGAGGGCGGCAATGGACATTGCTGGACTTGAGTGTGGTTGGTCTTTTAAGGGTGGAGGGAGGTGGCCGTCGAATGGCCGGTGTCTTGAAAAGACAAGGGGGGGGGGGGGTGGTAAAATCCTCCCTGCGTAGGACATGTGCGCAAGCACATTTTTGTAAGTTTTTGTTATTGTTAAATTAGTGTGTGAAACCTTTGAGAGACTGTGTTTGTTTTTCAGCCGGTAAACAGCCTAGCTGTCCGGTGCTAGTTTAGAGTTCCTGTTTTTGTTTTAGTTAGTGCTCATTGAGGAGCTAGGTGTTTATTTTGTGTTTTTGTTTGTTTTACTTAAAGTGCGCTTAAGCGCTGAACCACCTACTTCTGTGTCTGGGTCAAGAACCGTGAGTGGTGCCAGCCGGTTCACAATACATTCCTTGGTATGGACCACACATAATTTGTAATACAGAATCTGATAATAAAGCCCTGGTCAGCTTATATTTCTATTTTGTAGTTGCCTGTTGCAACCTTAATTCCTTGACTGTTGAGTCTATTTGCATGCCCAGAGTGCTACAGAAAAGATTATATATATATATATATATATATATATATATATATATATATATATATATATATATATATAGTTCAGACATTGAACCATACATGATATTGTTTCTTGCAGTTGCAATTATAACAATTCTTAATTAGTGGCCAAATATTTTGATGCCACCTGTATTTACTACATACATGAGGATGGGCTTCTATCCAAGTCTTCGCTCTGTTGCTGATGACTAAGAAGGGATTCTGTGGACATCATTAATTGGCCTTAAGCTGACATTTTAATTTACATAATGACTTTTCATGAATTAGCACTGTGCAACAGACTTCAACACCATTCACATCCATCAGGAGCCTAGATGGATGTTTGAGCAAATCCTAATGTGATCTGTTGATTAATGTACTTTCTGTGCTGGACTACAGTATGTGCTCTTCATATTTCTCTCTTTTGTGGAGGGTTTAGTTGTTTACTAAGGTTGTTTTAGTATGTTGGGTTCTGCTTTTATTTCAGAGTTCACTGCAGTATTCAATGCTGGTTAAGTGATGTACATACAATCCATATAGTAAGTATTCACCCCCCTTGGACGTTTTCACAGTTTGTTGTGTTACAACCTGAAGCCTTGGTGCATTTAAATGGGATTTTTTTTCCTTTGATTTACACAACCTACTTAACACTTTGTCAGGTCTTAAACAGTTTCAGATTTCATGTTAGCTATAACATTTTATAAGTAAGTTGAACTCTGCAACTGTTTCAGAGTTGAAAACAATTACAAAGGTCTTATTAAGCAAATAATCAGTTCAATTAAGGGTCTAGTTAAGTAACTGAGCGCTCAGTTGGAATGAAAACCAGCAGACACAGGTGTTCCCCAGGACAGGGGTTGAAAACCACTGCAGGAAGAGCAATAAAAAAAACATAACAATAAGTGCTCTGGCTTTTCTGTTCTGTACCTCATCGTGGGTTGTTATTGCTGTGTTACGTGTTTGACAATGTGGGCAATAATCCTTACACTATCAGTGCACTAAGCGGACATTTTGAAAATAGCTTTGAAACAGAATTTAATGTTATAAGTATAAAAAGTTGTCATGATGTTAACAATGAAAAGCTAAATTACTGTTACATTATTTAAAGTCGTAACAACACGTGCGGACATTCTTTGACAGATGTTTTGACAGAATGTCAGTGTTCCCAATGGCAGATGATTTAGGAATGAGTAGAGTCATTATGGTACTAATGTTAAGATAGTAATAGTAATGTTCACTAAGCCTACTATAAGTATCGCCCATTTGTAATTCATTTGTAATCCCTCTCACTTCACCTTGTCCTTATTCAGGGTAATGAAATGAAATTAGATTTTTCTTCTCTAATCCCTTAATCTTATTGGTGTCAGTTTCTGATTTTTGTTTAAAGTTTAATATTCTGTGAGAATACTCCATCAATCATACTTTAAAAGGCTAGAAATAAAGTTTAAACTGCAACGTAAGTTCAGAAAATTAATAATGGTAATCTACTATAGGGTACAATATGAATCCCCTTTAAAACTATATTTATACTTGTTTACATGTGATAACATTAAAAAAGGGAGACTTTGGGCTCCCGAGTGGCGCATCTGATAAAGGCGCTCTGCATGGAGTGCAGGATGCGCCCTATAACATGGACTTCGCCGGTTCGGGTCCAGGCTATTCTACTGACGACTGTGGACGGGAGCTCCCACAGGGGAGGCTCACAATTGGCCGAGCACCAATTGGGGGCTTAGGTCGGCCAGGGTGTCCTTGGCTCACTGTGCACCAGCGACCCCTGTGGTCTGGCCGGTCGCGTGCGGGCTTGCCTGTAAGCTGCTCAGAACTGCGTTGTCCTCCGATGCTGTAGCTCTGATGTGGCTGCATGTGGGCCTGCAGTGTGTAAAAGAAGCGGTCGGCTGACGGCACACACTTCGGAGGACAGCTTGTGTTCGTCTTTGCCACTCCCGAGTCAGCATGGGGGTGGTAGCGGTGAGCCGAGTCTAAAAATAATTGGCTATTCCAAACTGGAGAGAAAATGATAAAAACAATTGGCAACTACTAAATTAAAAAAAGGAGACTTGCACTTGAATACTGCCACTTCATATTAGAGCTATTCACTCAGTGTTGTCATGGAACAGATAGGTCAGAAAGTCTGGAGCTGCATTTTCAATGCTTCAAGCTTGTACACATTTGTGATATGCTTAACCTTGATCGTTCAAAATCAATACTTTTTCTGCAGTTCAAACAATAAGCTATCTTTCTGTCTCTATCTGTTGATTTATTCATTTGTCTATTTATCTATCCATCAATGTATTGAAGTATCTGTCTGTAAGAGAGAATAAATAGAAGATACATGATGTGTTTGTATAGAAAACTCTATATTAGGGCATATTTTGTATGTGTATGCAGTTTGTTATTTCATCTTTGTGACAATGGAATTGAATAGAGCATACTCTGTAACATTTTTACCATCATCAGGCAATGAATGCAGTGGGTTACACATTTTCCATTGTCGTGAGAATGTGACATAGAACGCAAATATCACATCACACATATTCCTCACACTATAGGAAGTGTGCGTAAAAAACATGATACGACTGAAAAAGGTGGATACATCGCCTTCTCACGGATACATGTCAGAAAGTCATGCCTTATGTTCACGAGGCTTCAGCAGTGACGAAACCTCGTGCCACTTTCTACTATAACTAAAGGCCATACCAAGCAATTCTTTATTAACAACTGAGATCTGCTAGTAGTGTATATATATATATATATATATATATATATATATATATATATATTAGACAGACGTGCTCAAATTTGTTGGTACCCCTCCACAAAAAACGAAGAATGCACAATTTTCTCTGAAATAACTTGAAACTGACAAAAGTAATTGGCATCCACCATTGTTTATTCCATATTTAACAGAAATCAGACTTTGCTTTTGATTTTTTATTCAACATAATATTGTAAATAAGAAAACAAATGAAAATGGCATGGACAAAAATGATGGGACCGCTAACCTAATATTTTGTTGCACAACCTTTAGAGGCAATCACTGCAATCAAACATTTTCTGTACCTCTCAATGAGACTTCTGCACCTGTTAACAGGTAGTTTAGCCCACTCTTCCTGAGCAAACTGCTCCAGCTGTCTCAGGTTTGATGGGTGCCTTCTCCAGACTGCAAGTTTCAGCTCTTTCCATAGATGTTCGATAGGATTCAGATCAGGACTCATAGAAGGCCACTTCAGAATAGTCCAATGTTTTGTCCTTATCCATTCTTGGGTGCTTTTAGCTGTGTGTTTTGGGTCATTATCCTGTTGGAGGACCCATGACCTGCGACTGAGACAGAGCTTTCTGACACTGGGCAGTATGTTTCGCTCCAGAATGCCTTGCCAGTCTTGAGATTTCATTGTGCCCTGCACAGATTCAAGGCACCCTGTGCCAGGCGCAGCAAAGCAGCCCCAAAACATAACCGAGCCTCCTCCATGTTTCACTGTTCATTTTTTCGTCTGTGAACATAGAGCTGATGTGACTTGCCAAAAAGCTCCAGTTTTGACTCATCTGTCCAAAGGACATTCTCCCAGAAGGATTGTGGCTTGTCAATATGCATTTTAGCAAATTCCAGTCTGGCTTTTTTATGTTTTTCTGTCAAAAGTGGAGTCCTCCTGGGTCTTCTTCCATGGAGCCCACTTTCGCTCAAAAAGGGACGGCTGGTGCGATCAGAAACTGACGTACCTTCACCTTGGAGTTCAGCTTGTATCTCTTTGGCAGTTATCCTTGGTTCTTTTTCTACCATTCACACTATCCTTCCATTCACTCTGGGGTCGATTTTCCTCTTGCAGCCGCGCCCAGGGAGGTTGGCTGCAGTTCTATGAACCTTAAACTTCTTAATAATATTTGCAACTGTTGTCACAGGAACATCAAGCTGCTTGGAGATGGTCTTGTAGCCTTTACCTTTACCATGCTTGTCTATTATTTTCTTTCTGATCTCCTCAGACAACTCTCTCCTTTGCTTTCTCTGGTCCATGTTCAGTGTGGTGCACACAATGATACCAAACAGCACAGTGACTACTTTTCTCCATTTAAATAGGCTGAATGACTGATTACAAGATTGGAGACATGTGTGATACTAATTAAAGAAACTAATTAGTTTGAAATATCACTATAATCCAATTATTTATTATCTTTTCTAAGGGGTACCAACAAATGTGTCCAGGCCATTTTAGAATATCTTTGTAGAATAAGCAATAATTCATCTCTTTTCACAGCTTCTTTGCTTTATTCTATGACATACCAAAGGCATGCAAGTATACATGATAAAATAGCTTTTAATTTCATCACTTTTCAGGAGGAATGAAGCATTATTTCAATGAGCTGTAAGGGTACCAATAAATTTGAGCACGTCTGTATGTGTGTATACAGTGCCTATAGAAAGTCTACACCCGATTTCAAAATGTTCACCTTTTGTTGCCTTATAGCGTGGAATTAAAATGCATTAAATAGTTGTTTTTTTTCATTTATCTACACATCCCGCCCCACAACTTCCTAGTGAAATTTGTAGAAAATTAATTAAAAATAAAAACTGAAATAGCTTGGTTGGATAAATGTCCACCCCCCTTGTAATAGCAATCCTAAATTAGCTCAGGTGTAACCAGTCGCCTTCAAAATCACACACCAAGTTAAGTGGCCTCCACCTGTGTTAAATTGTAGTGATTCACATGATTTCAGGATAAATTCAGCAGTTCCTGTAGGTTCCCTCTGCTGGGTAGTGCATTTCAGCGCAAAGACCACCAAGGCACTTTCAAAAGAACTCCGGGACAAAGTTGTTGAAAGGCACAGATCGGGATGGGTATAAAAAAATATCAAAGGCCTTGAATATCCCTTGGAGCACAGTCAAGACGATTATTAATAAGTGGAAGGTGTATGGCACCACCAAGATCCTGCCTAGATCAGGCCATCTCTGGATGACCGACCAAACTGGATGACCAAGCAAGAAGGAGACTGATCAGAGAGGCTACCAAGAGGCCAATGGCAACTTTACAAGACCTACAGGCTTTTATGGCCAAGACTGGTCAAAGTGTGCATGTGACAACAATATCCCAAGCACTCCACAAATCTGGCCTGTATGGTAGGGTGGCAAGAAGGAAGACATTACTCAAGAAAGCCCATGTTGAATCCCGTTTTGAAGTATGCAAAAAACACTCAGGAGATTCTGTAGCCATGTGGCAAAAAGTTTTGTGGTCTGACAAAACTAAAATTGAACTTTTTGACCTAAATGCAAAGCGTTATGTTTGGCACAAACCCAACACAGCATATCACCCAAATAACACCATCCATGGTGGTGGCAGCATCATGTTATGGGGATGTTTCTCATCGGCAGGGACTAGGGCACTTGTCAGGATAGAAGGGAAAATGAATTGGAGCAAAGTACAGAGAAGTCCTTGAGGAAAACCTGCTGCCCTCTGCAAGAAAGCTGAAACTGGGACGGAAGTTCACCTTTCAGCATGACGACGACCCAAAGCACACAGCCAAAGCTACACTGGAGTGGCTAAGGAACAAAAACGTAAATGTCCTTGAGTGGCCCAGTCAGATCCCTGACCTAAATCCAATCGAAAATTTGTGGCATGACTTGAAGGTTGCTGTCCATCCTCGCTCCCCAAGGAACTTGACAGAGCTTGAACAGTTTTGTAAAGAAGAATTGTCAAATATTGCCAAATCTAGGTGTGCAAAGTTGGTAGAGATCTATCCCAACAGACTCACAGCTGTAGTTGCTGCCAAAGGTGCTTCCACCGAGTATTAACTCAGGGGGGTGAAGACTTATCCAATTATGATCTTTTAGTTTTGTATTTGTAATATATAATTTTTTTCTCAATAAAAACTTTTTTCCCCTTAACAGTGTGGAGTATGGTGTGTAGATAAGTGGAAAAAAATCCTCATTTGAATGCATGAAACTCTGAGGCACTGACACAACAAAATGTGAAAAAAAGTTCAAGGGTGTGTAGACTCTCTATAGGCACTGTATATATATATGTACAGTTGCCACTGCTTAGAACGGGCGCGTTCGTGTTAACCTGATTCACCTGCAGTAAGTGATAGACGGTATAAACTCCAACACAATAACGTGACATTCAAAATGTCCCCCAATCACTAGTACAGTAATCAAAACAAAGAAGCGTGTATGCGGTTAAAAATCTTTATTAAGACACTCATTATACTAATAAAAAAGATGTATTAAAACCTATGAATGTAATAAAAAGTAAGTGCAAAAAAGTCATGCAAGTGCAGAAATGTACAGTACAGGTAGGCTACATTACTGCAAATTGTTTCCAGCGAAGAACTCTGTGATACGCATCTGGACAATCTTTTTTTGCAAGTATGGACGGCAAACCTTCAGCGTTTTCAAAAATATCCCAGTTCGGCTCTATATCCGGATGCTGCTCCATATTAGCAGTGTTAATAGCGCAGCACACACACTTACGTCATCAGTGTCTGTTTCAGGCAGAGCATCCTGGTTGCTAAGGTGACACAGCTGAGAATTCTTCCTCTCACATCCCTTCTGGTGTTGTCAGAGTTTCAGTTTCGGTTGTATTTTCGTTTGCACTCTCCTCCTCAACTACAGAACCCCCAGCTTTTTTGAAGCAGCGTTGCATTGTTTGTTGACCAACAGTTCCAAGCATGCTTTAGCAAGCGCACAGTATATAAGAGAGACATTTTATTTACACTGAATTTTTTGTGCTGATGCGCATTGCTTTTCTCTTTCCAGCCATGCTTGCTGTTGCAGTCAGTGCTGTTTTTTCAAACTGTAAACCCATCACTGCGTACAGGGATTAAATAGCCAAGGTACAGTACAGTAACGAGGTGCAAACAGCTGAGTGATTGGATCTGCCAAGCTTTTACTACAGTAAAGTGCTCCCTTTTGTATTGACATCTATGTGAATGGCAAGGTAACAAGGTGAAAACAACTGATTGCTAGATCAGTAAGAGCGATTACTACAGTAATAAGCAGTGCGTTTGTTATTTAAATCTATGTGAATGACACATAACGAGATCCAAACAGCTGAGTTTGCCCAAAATATACATCTCTGGCACTGGTTCTGGCGCAGGCAGCTCCGGTTTCGACGCAGGAAACTTCGGCAGCAGCAATTCTGGCAGCTACAGCGGTTGGCCTCTTGCTGCACAACTGTGGCTGTTTTAAGGCCCTTAATATTTCTTCCCAATCCATATTTATTTAATTTATTTTTTTGTCAGTTCTCCACTGGGTCTGTAGAGGGCGCTATCTCACCCTGCCACCATATGTGCCAAAGCCCCCAGCCAAGGTTGGTTTGCGCCCATCAAATAGTTGACACAGAAACTGTAGTTTAGTGCTTTCCTACGCACTTTTATTATTTACAACCAAATTATAAACAAACTAAACAAAAGCCTAACTCCAGTTGGGAGCACTAACTAAACTTTTGTTTCCCTAACTAAGTGGTTGGGACGGCTAAGCTGTTTTCCCAACAAAACCATGCCTTTAAACTACGAGGCTGGGCAAAGCCTTCATTTCTGGGGTGGTTAAAGGCATGGTATATATCATGGGAACCGCATGGCTCGTTGTGGATATATGTGTGTGTGTGTAGCAACATTCGACTGTCTAGAGCCTTGCACTGTCCCTGCGGAATTCGGATTTAGGTGTTTATTATTATTATTATTATTATTATTATTATTATTATTATTATTATTATTATTAAGAATATTATGTAGTGGGAAATGTATGGAAAGCCAAATTATCATTTAGAAATATCTCAAATTAAATTTATATATATCTCTAAATATTTGAAGATATGTTCAAATATTTAAAGATATCTAAAATACATTTAGAGATATCTCAAAATGGTTCCCAGATATCTTTAAATGGAGCTTTAAATGAGATATGTAAAATGCATTTTCTTTTAAATAATTTTAAGATATCTCAAAATGTTTTTGAGACAGCAATGTGTATTGCACAGTTTAAACCACAGGGTACAGTCCCAAAATAATAAACACGGTATAAACACACACAGAACACAAACACAATCACAAGTCCAGAGTGAGTGCTTTGGTGCAGTGCTGTCTGGTTTAGTGCTGGCCTTTAGCGACAGCTCCCGGAACATGTTAGCCATCTAATAATGACAAACAATTACAATTAGATGGGCAAACAAACAAACATGAAACACACGGCAACTTTACGGTCCTTCAGTGGTTCTCTCGCAACCATAACAAATGAGCAGTTCACTTGGCCACATCCCCTTTTGTACCTTCAGCCACGCCCCCTTGGTTAGCGAGTGCAATCGCTTTTCCTCCAGTCCGTGATTGCCACATCGCCTCCTGTCTGGGCTGATGACTTGGTGGGTGTACTGTTGCTCCATCCCCTTTCTAGATAGCCAACTTCCACCTTTCCCTGGAATTAATTGCCAGACCATCCAGTCCAAGGCACACTGTTCCCTTTACACAGAGCCCTCACAGGTAGGGAGGGAGATTTATAATCAGATTCATTCTTTCTCTGTCACATATCCCACCGCTCAGAGTGGAGCTGAAGGAACATTGACTGAATCTACTTTCCCCATTACACCCCCCTCCCGGGAAAAAACATCTGCATTTTGGTGGTCTTTCCCTGCACGATGTATCATGTGATATATGAAGGGCTGCAACGCCAGATACCATTGAGTTATCCGGGCATTGCTGTCCTTCATGGTGCTTAACGATAGGTTACAGATGTAACCCCGGTTCCCTGAAAGAGAAGATGACCTCCAATGATACTTTTGGGATATGCCTGCTTGTCAGGTATTCGCTGAGCAGTTTATATCAGAGCTGCCGATAGGCCCTACCACAGAGTGATGTCCTCGGTCCCGCCTCACCGAGGTAATAAATAGTCACTGCGCGGAGATGTCAGCCTCTTTTGCATTGAATCCGCGAGTGCGAGTGATGCGACCTCACAAGGTTGGCGGTCATCTTCTCTTTCAGGGAACCGGGGTTCACCCAGAAGCCCTTGGCGAAACTAGATTGGCCCGGGCAAAAATACACTCACCAGACCACGGGTTTCGCCCTTAACGTATATATGTGTATAATAGGTTTATAATGAATATAAATGCAGTCAAAAATGTATAATGTATGGATAGTACACTGTGCTTTCTTGGTATTTTTTATTATAATTTTTTATGTAACACTATGTCTGGGTTTTTGTTTTGTTTCCCTGGCTTTTTTTTTATTCTATTGTTTGGTGGCCTAATAAGGCAGGCTTCACTTGTGGTTCTTCAACTTAAAACTTTGTGGAAACCCAGTTTAAGAAAGCTGTATGTTATCAGTAGTCACTCAAGGCAAAACTGGAATGCAGACAGAAACATTTAAATATACCCTCCCTTATTTTAATGTTAATTAAGATGTTTGCATTTAGAAGGACAATTTCTCTCTCTCTAAAAGAAAACAACATGGAAACCAAAATTACCAAAAGGTATTACCAAAATAGCGGGAGACTTATTTTTTTGTAGCAGAAATCCATGGGAATATAGTAATTTCTTGTTAGCTAGGAGCAGATAATTTATATAGTCTATAAGCTATCCCAATGAAAAAGTTCCTTTCCTGCAGCTATGTGACCCAAATGCTGGTGGATTTTGTGTTGATACTGTATTGTAGCTGCATAGATAATATGGAACATGGCTCCAGGGTAGATCTGGTCCACAGGTATTTTTGGCACTTTTTTGTTCTTCAACTCCTTGAGATTTTTTGATACCTAGCTGGGATTTAGCGATGCAGAAAGTTCCTCCAGCTTGGGCTTCTTGGCAATGTAGGTCAAGCACTGCAGAGTCGTCTTCTGTTGAGTAGTTGAGTGGCAGTGCTCACACCATCTGCCTGACTTGCCTTGCTTGTCAGAAAATTAATTTTCTATGTGTGTCTATGAGTTGATCTGGAAGCATTGTCTAAAAACACGCACTTCTTCCAAACAATTGTGCACTGTAGCTCGAATACCTCAAATCTTACACATCTTTGTATGCAGTGAAACATTATCTGAAGTTGAAATAAAGCTACATTTGCCAAATCTTTGCAAATTTTAGAAAGTTTTAAGACATTACATAATACGGTGCCATTTTAGGTAGGCTTTGCTTTTTTCTACAAAAACATCAATCTGTTTGTAGCCAAGTTAAGGTCATGTACACTGAAGGTTATATATTTTATAATGAATCTTAGCATACAAATATACTCCCCAGTTACAATTTTAAACTATATTCTTCTTATGATTGTAATAGTCTTAACAATATCTAAAGAAATAGTCAGTAGTATAAACATTGCTATGTTTATGTTCACTGCTTGTAGTAGTCTGTGGGGAAATCACTTTCAACTAAAGGTGGGATCCAGTGCATTAGAGTTTGTAGTAACTCTGTCAGTAGCTATCAGATATGATTCCAAGGAGCAAACAGTTTAAACAAGTAATCTTTTCTCATACAAGGCCGTAGCCAGCTATACTTATACAGTAATCTGTCGCGTATCCGACTGCAGTAAGACCAGAGAAATGGCGGATATGTAATAAGTCGGAAAATTAATCCTGTTTTAAATACAAACACAGCTGTAACAATTACTATATTCACTCAATTATTGTTTTGAGATTCAGCTTTTATTAGGGAGCCCCTGTAAATCCCTTGTTTAGAAATATACATGGTATTGATGCTTGTGACAGAGTAGCCGTCTGCTGAGTGGGTGCGTGCATTCACTGATGAGTGACAGGCAGGAGATCAAGACGGAGGTTGAAGTTGATACACCCTGCAGGCGAACAGGATTTATTTACATATCAACACACCGAACAGCTCACGTGACACTACCAGCAACTGTAATGCACAGAGTACATACAACGCAGTGTGGAGTAGTGGTTAGGGCTCTGGACTCTTGACGGAGGGTCGTTGGGTTCAGTCCCAGGTGGGGGCACTGCTGCTGTACCCTCGAGCAAGGTACTTTACCTAGATTGCACCAGTGAAAACCCAACTGCATAAATGGGTAACTGTATGTAAAAATAATGTGATATCTTGTAACAATTGTAAGTCGCCCTGGATAAGGGCGTCTGCTAAGAAATTAATAATAATAATAATAATAATAATAATAATAATAATAATAATAATAATAATAATAATAATAATAACACATTGGGATCTACAATCTCTGAACTAATCTTCTCTGTTCAACAATAAACCAACGTTGCTGAAGAGCTTGATCATGGCGGATATGTGACGGGTGGATACATGACGGATTACTGTAATGATTTAAAAATGCTCTCTTACAAGTTGCTTTGCCACAAAATAAAATGCATGTCATCCCTCGTTGTGTGCATACATTAATTCCCAAGTCCCACTGATATCTATAGCCTCTGTTCTCTTCAAAATCTTTTATTGTCATTGCAGACTGCAGCGACACCGCTCAGTTCACACCATCATAGCCGTTAGTTAAACAAGGCTTATTAGCGACTTACAAGGTGAGGCAAATTAATAATGTTGATTAGAAAGAAGTACATGTCAACCTAATAATAAGGAATAATAAACTCTCTTGGTAGTCCGCAGTTTAGCAAGCACATCTTATTAATATTCCAATTCTAAACCACTAGTAGAAGCAGCTTGTAAACTGCAGGTTAGGGAACCCAGTTTATGCAAATTTTAACAATTCTATACAATAGTTTAGAGCAGTGGGTCCCGTGCAAATGGCATCAGGCCTTGTTGGACAGTTCCGTATACTCAGATTGAACGTGTAACCAGAAGACAGCCAGATTTAGCTGCGTGAAGACTAACTTTAAAGAGCTATTCCTCCTTTGATTTCAAGTTTGTGTGCATTTCACTGTCAACATTCATGAATGGGTTTGTAATCCACTCATTTTTGGAGTCAAGGTCACTGTTTCGTTTCTAAGTGGCGCTGAAGATTGGCTGGCTTCAAACTTTCAACAACACCTCGTAACATGCAACACATAGCTGTTGCGGCTCCTCTTCGTTACCAGTCCAAGTAAATCCCATTTCCATGTATGTATCGCTGTACTTCTGCATTTTGCGTTTAGTCTGTCTCTGTTGCAGGGTTTCACTTGATACTCCATGTGGCAGGATAGTTTGTGGTGTGACATCACAGACCCGGATGATACACACACACACACACACACACTCAGACAGCACTGGGGTAAGAATACTCTGCTTGCACATTTTATTATAAATAAACAAAATAAAAGGTTTGAACAGAAACAAAAACTTCTCACAAAACAAAAGGCGCGATGGTCAAAAGAAACAAAACATGGAACCAACCAATTATAGTGCTAGTCTAAACTACATAAGAACATAAGAAAGTTTACAAACGAGAGGAGGCCATTCCGCCCATCTTGCTCGTTTGGTTGTTAGTAGCTTATTGATCCCTGAATCTCATCAAGCAGCTTCTTAAAGGATCCCAGGGTGTCGGCTTCTAGTACGCGTAGCAATTTCTATTTACTTCTCTGTAACTCACGACTCCGAACACACACTTCCTGTGCAGCCAAAGCTGCAGGTCTTTTATATTATGGCCTAGGGATTAATTTACTATTAATTATCTCATTAACCCCTCAGCCATAGTTTGCATGAGTTTAATAAATCTGTGTGACTGTCAGCTAATTAAATAATTACTAGCCGGCAGTCACGCATTCTCATGAGATGTAAATAATAAAACATAAAACAATAACAAACAATGGAGGATGGCACTTCGCTCGCCCTACATTTTAAATAATCCCAAGAAGAGGAGCCATTGGTTTCCTGTTGGTCTCTCTTTCTTTCCGGAATCTCCATTGGCTGTTTCACGATCTTTCTTTTTCAGCTGAACAAGTAATTTACTTTTAGTACGTCAGCCATTGGGTGGGGGGTGGTAATAACTATTTTGTGATTTGTGCCTCATCTACCAAACAAGTCACGAGCCGCCACTGGTGGAGTGTGATGGGGTACACCCTTCCACTGTGCATATTACGTTTGGTATTATTTTGTATTTGTATTATTATTTAAAATGTATTCAAATAATAAACTGTAGTCGCGATGTAAAATATACCCCCTTCAATTAAAAAAAGCAAAATTACTGTAAACAACACACAACTTACAGAACTGCAGATACAAGTTTTTATAATCAGTTGGCAAATCAGAACCTTGGAAGTTTGCACCCCTATCAGGCAGAAAACCACCAGGGAGATAGAAGAGGGTCAAAACAGCTGGGTTCAGATAGGCAGAGACAGGAAAAAAAGAAACATAGTCAAACACAACCACCAGAAATTAAAACGTCAAACAAATTTGACCCACTTCAAAATTTAGATGATTAAAACCAGCATCAAAAGAACGAAAGGAACACCCATAAACGGTGCTGACCAGGCAGTAAAAAAAAAGGGAGGTCATGATTGTCGGGGACTCCATATTGAGAAACACAGCAAGTTCAGTGTGCAGTCTGGACCCCCTTACTACAACAGTGTGCTGCCTTCACTGAGAATATCGGTACAAACAACATTGGAAGAGACAGACCAAGATCCCTGCTAAACAAATTAAGAGAGCTAGGAAGGAAATTAAAAGACAAGACTGTGGTATTTTCTGGGATACTGCCGGCACCTTGCAAAGGACCATATGGACAGCTGGAAATAAATAATCTAAATGCATCGCTGAAATCGTGGTGCACACAGGAAGGCTTTGCCTTCTGTGAAAATTGGACCACATTCTACAACTAGGACTATCTATATAGGCGGGACGGACTGCACTTAAATAAAAAGGGTACCGATCTACTTGGAGAAAGGATCTTGAGGAGGTTCAGAAGCAACTAGAAAGGAAGGGGGAGAAATCAACAAAAAAACAGAAAGGAAACTACATCAAAACAAGAGTAACACCTCAGGTAAGACAGACATTAAATGTATTTATCTAAATGCTAGAAGTCTCAAAAACAAAATGTTAGAACTTGAAGCTACTGCACTAACATGTAACTATGATGTGATAGGTGTTACAGAAACTTGGTTATCCGAGAGTGATGGAGACGAATATAATATTAGTGGGTATACACTGTATAGGAAAGACAGGCAGGACAGAAGAAGTGGAGTGGTAGCGCTATACATCAAAAATAGTCTTGAAGCCCAGGTGTTAAATCTGGAAGAAAAAAACAACACAGAATCAATATGGGTCAGAATAATGGACACAAGTTCAAAGGAAATAATAATGCAAAAGATCACCAAATTCAGATACCGAGCAAAATCATCTGTTATACAATTACATTAGAAATGCGTGTAGCAAAGGAGAAGCCATACTAATGGGGGATTTCAACTTCCCCCATATAAAATGGGAAAACCCAGTGGGGAGCATGACATGGTAGAAATGACTAATGACTGCTTTCTAACGCAATTTGAAAGGCACCAACTAGAGGGGGGGTATACCTTGACTAAGTCTTTTCAAATAACAAAGATAGAATAACTAAAAACATAGGTCAGAGTACCATTGGCAAACATCACAACATGGTTTCATTTGAAGTGCTTTTTAAAACCCCAAAAGTAACGACTAAAGCTACGGTTTACAATTTTAAAAAGGGAAACTATGAAGGAATGAGACTAACAGAAGTAGACTGGAGTAAATAGAGAAAACATCCACAGAGAAAGGATGGCTATTTTTTGAAAATGTAGTACTAGAGGCGCAAAACAGATACATCCCAAAAGTAGACAAATCAAAATGGCCAAAATGGTTTAATAGATCGATTAAAAAAATATTCAGAGAAAAAAGGCACTTTACAGAGCGTTTAAAAGGGACCAAGAACAAAGAACACAGAAAGAGTACTTGAAACTGCAAGCACAAGTCAAAAAGGAAGTTAGAAAGGCCAAGAGACAGATAGAAATCAATACTGCTAAGGGGGCTAAAACCAATTCCAAAATATTTTTCCAAATATTATAACAGCAAGAGAACATTCAAAGAGGTGGTTAAATGTCTAAGAGACACAAATGGCAAAATCATAGATGAAGAAAAAAAAGCAAATATATTAAATGATTACTTTTCACAGGTTTTTACAAAGGAGAACAACATGCCCCACATGTCAACCTGTTCCTATCCAGTTTTAAATAACTTTAGCATAACAGAGGCAGAAGTGTTAAAGGGACTAGGAGCTCTTAAAATAAACAAATCCTCTGGCCCAGATAAGATCCTCCCAATAGTACTCAAAGAAATGGAAGAAGTTATTTACAAACCTTTAACTAAGACCATGCAACAGTCTCTTGAGACAGGGGTTGTACCGACAGACTGGAGAATTGCAAACGTAATACCGATCCACAAAAAGGGAGACAAAACCGAACCAGGTAACTACAGACCAATAAGCCTGACGTCTATTATATTTAAACTTATGGAAACTATAATAAGATCCAAAATAGAAAATTACCAATATGGTAACAGTATCCTGAGAGACAGTCGGCATGGTTTTAGGATTGTGTCTAACTAACCTGAGTGATTTTTTTCAGGATCCAACATCGACAATGGATAATTGCAAAGCATATGACATGGTTTATTTAGATTTCCAGAAAGCTTTTGACAAAGTCCTGCATAAAAGATTAATTTTCAAACTGAATGCAGTAGGGATTCAAGGAAATGCATGCACATGGTGGTTAACATGTAGAAAACAGAAAGTACTGAAGAGCAGAATTATTCCTGGTTTAAGAGGTATGTCATATGCAGGCAGGCTAAAATAATTTAATCTGTTCAGTCTTGAACAAAGAAGACTACGCAGTGATCAAGCATTCAGAATTCTAAAAGGTATTGACAATGTCGACCCAAGGGACTTTTTCGACCTGAAAAAAGAAACAAGGACCAGGGGTCACAAATGGAGATTCGATAAAGGGGCATTCAGAACAGAAAATAGGAGGCACTTTTTTACACAGATAATTGTGGGAGTCTGGCATCAACTCTTCAGTAATGTTGTTGAAGCTGACACCCTGGGATTCGTCAAGAAGCTGCTTGATGAAATTCTGGAATCAATAAGCTACGAACAACCAAACCAGCAAGATGGGCTGAATGGCCTCCTCTCGTTTGTAACCTTTCTTATGTTCTTATGTATTATTTAGTTCTACAAGTCATTATATAACACCAACATGGAACATTCGCTATAAAGACACAAATACAAGATCACAAATTCAAAATGAAAAGGGCAGCTTGTCATGTCGTGGCAAGACATTGACAGTTTTACATCCTCCATTAAAAGAGATGTAACCTTGTCTTATTTAGACAGAAAGAAGGAAACATGGCCAACAGTAGTTTGTTCACAGCGCTGCCTTCCATTTTATGAACTCTTTGCCGCGTTCGTTTACTGTCTTTCTTCAAAATCTCCAGGGCTAGTGTTATTCTGCCATCCTTAACAACTGAATGTCTCTCTTCTTGGGATCTTACTGTAAAACTTATTTTCCTCAGGTCGCATATAATATCAGATTCAACTAAAGCCATTATTGAAAAAATAAATAAAAAAACGCACAAATTCGAACTGCTCCAAATCCAGTCGGTGCCTCATCAAGCTGTGGTTACCATAGCAACGCCTTCAGAAAGGGATCCCAGCATGGTGAGTTGCCATAGTAACAAGCAGCTTTGCAAGGCACTCAAGATTTGTGCCTCACGCAGCAGTGCGGCAGCACTACATTATTCCGGCATTCTGGCGTTGCCCTTTCGCTACTGATGAAAGCGAGTTGTGACTTTTAAATAATGTCTGTGCTTAACTGTCTTGGCTTAACTGTGCTTAAATGTGTTTATATTTCTCTAAATAAAAAGAATATGCAAAATGTTTTTTTAGCCTTTAGGAATTCTTGGCGAGGCCATGCCTCACTTGCCTCGGCTGAGGTCACGTCATACGCTGCAACTCTCCGCACATTTAGCCACACCTATACAATGTGTTCTTACTGTAATACAGCGGCAGCCGCTACGTTCTGCCGAAGATGATTTGCGCTGTGAAATTGGGGACTTGCCGGTGCGAGGAGGCTATTTTTATTTAGTTTTCCCGCTGACCCCCTCCTTAGGGGTCAGTGGACCACAGGTTGGGAACCACTGATTTAGAGGACCCAGGTTGTAAATGGTATTACGTTATTTTAGGTAGGGGCTTATATACACTGTAACTTACTATACATAAATATAGCTTCTACATTTAGGGCCTTCTGCAGTGTGGCCACAGCTTGGTCCCAAGACTCAAACATTGGGCTCCATGAATAGGCCAATACACAGTTGAATTCGAGTGTATAAATGATCATTTTGTGACGAGTCAAGCAGTGTGCAGCTCGACATACTGTATGCTTAAATTGTGTCTGATGTCGAAACCTGTATAGCCCTGTGGCAAAGTGGCTGCTGATTAGAAACAGGTGCAGAGGTGATGCAGTGCAGGAATAATCACACAAAGTAAACTGTGATCTGGTTTGGAAAAGGGGTGTGTCTTATTTGTGAAAACTCCCAGTCTGGCAACCAAACAATAATCCCCCGGCAATACACACCAATGTGTAGAGCACGGCAGGAAACAATAATAATTGGTTTTGCAAACCAAATAATAGTACACGTTATCCATCCCACAATACAATACAATAAACCAGTCCAGGTGCGTGCAGTAGTGTCGGTGGTGGGTGATAACAATTTAAACAGTGACTGTAGTGCAGTGTTGTTCCGGGTAGTGCTGACCCAAGGCGACAGCTATGGAGACGTGTTAGCCGTCTAGTGAATTTACAAAACAAAAGATAATTACTAACAGCGACAAAAACAAACAAATACTGCTCACAATAATACACAGGGGATCTCTCCCGGTCCTTTCAGTTTCGTATCTGCTCTGAAACCCAAGAGAAGGAAAAGATTTATGATTCTCCGGCCCCTTTATGCCATTCCGCATGACCCCTTGGTAAACGATTGCAGCTGTCTTTATTGTCTGCAGCTGCTACATCGTTTCCCTTCCAGGTCAGTACGTTCCTGCAACAGAGTCTTGCCTTCTTCCAGACTGACCCACTTCCCGTCCCAGGAAAAGAACTGTTAGGCCAGCCCGTCCAAAGCCTTTCCCTTTCGCTGCTTAGCGCCCTCACAGGTCGGGAGGGAGATTTACAACCAAAACTCATTTTATTTCTGTCACAAGCCCCCACTTCTCTCTTTTTGTGAGTGGCAGGTAGTGTATACAGACAGTTGCTTTGATTTGATGTGTTTAGTACTGTCTGTATTTCAATTTAATATCTGTATTTAAATTATATCCAGAGTTTCTGGTTTTGGGGTTTTATTTCTGATGAATGTACATGCCTTTAAATGTTTTTTGTTGACTCTTTTATTAGAAAGTGAAACGAGACGATTAACTAAGGGCCTCATTCACTAAAGGCTCTTATGCTTTAAGGTGCGCTTTATCCTTGGATAAGGTGTGCGCTATTGAAATCATTATTCATCAACCTAGGTAAGATGCACCTTAAAGCATAAGGCGCATGTTAACACACACGCCTCAAAAATGGTGTGTATGTATTGGTGCATGGAGTGTGGGTTATGTAGCATGGGTGATTTAAACTGTATTACGATTCTAAGTCGCCCTGGATAAGGGCGTCTGCTAAGAAATAAATAATAATAATAAATAATAATGTGTAGTTTTTTAGGCACGGGTATTGCACAATCACTTCACGTGCTGGGATTCAAGTGAATGATTCATTAGTAATTGAATCCCAGCACAGCTGTTTATATAGATGTATGAAGCACTCACTCGGGGTTGTGTGTTCAGGAGTGGAGAACGGGAGTAGTGAGTAAAAGAAAACAATTGCTACGCGTGCAGGTTCAATACCAGCACAATACTTATTTTAGTTATTATTTGTTTGTCTGTTTGTTTTGGCCAACTTGCCATTTTGTTTGTGTTTAGTGTTTTTGTTTCCTGTATGTTCAAAGCTTTTATTTGGTTCATTTCTTATTTACAATAAACTCGCGCAACAGCCCTTCATTTACTCACAGTACTATGTGTTTCTTCCTGGCCTGACGTCTCCACCTTAGTAAATACCAGCTTACTTGTAGAATTAAGGTGCATGTTAATGGATTGTGTTAACGCTCGCCATATTTCATCTTCTAAGAAGGTTTACTGAATGAGGCTTAAGACCTTTCTACATGGGCAAGTGCCTCAGTGATTTTTCATAGCTGGCTATGGCCCTGTCATAATAGTGGGAATATATACTTTACAAAAATTACGAGCTTAATATCATCAAAGAGGTTAATTGACAAATTAGAAATATGTTGAGTGTGTGCTTTGTTTTAACTTTTAAATCATGGACTTATTGAGGAGAGAAAGATAAGTACATTAAAGGACACCAATAAATTCAAAGAATTAAATTCTATGTATCCATCCAACTCATTGTTTGAAAATATCTGAAGAATCGCTTTTCCAATTGTAAAGTTGGCATTACCAGTGTTTAGCCTGTGTTTCTGAGAATATAAGATTCTGGGGATATAAAAGGGAGTCTGTCTGTCTGAACATCCGGGAATCTGTAGGTCACACTTACATTGTTGCATATCCACTTGTCATAAAACTTGGTATTAATAATGTATAGCATAAGTTATTGAGAGTATCCAATTCTGGAGAAATATAATGTAGCCACATTTACAAAGCTGCATATATCTGGAGAATCACTTACACATTAGTTTACAATGCTGCATATATCTGGAGAACCACTTACACATTAGTTTACAATGCTGCATATATCTGGAGAATCACTTACACATTAGTTTACAATGCTGCATATATCTGGAGAATCACTTACACATTAGTTTACAATGCTGCATATATCTGGAGAACCACTTACACATTAGTTTACAATGCTGCATATATCTGGAGAATCACTTACACATTAGTTTACAATGCTGCATATATCTGGATAATCACTTACACATTAGTTTACAATGCTGCATATATCTGGAGAATCACTTACACATTAGTTTACAATGCTGCATATATCTGGAGAATCACTTACACATTAGTTTACAATGCTGCATATATCTGGAGAATCACTTACACATTAGTTTTTGTTCTGGTTGTTTTTAACCAGCTTGTGATTACCCCAGTATAAATATGCAAACAAATAAATCAAAACAAACTCCCTGGTGATGGTTTGCTATATTCTTCCACAGTTAAAGCTGATTTGCACTGCAGACCCAAGTGTAGTTTTAGCTGTAATGATTTTTAACAGATACAGTATACTACTAATCGAGAGTGAATTACCTCTGGCAAAAGCGCACCACTTAAATACTTTCTGACAACGCAGTTTAGAGCAATGGAACTCAACATAATATCGATCCACAGGTTATATCATGGATTAGATACGGTGTGGGGGTTCAGAATAAAATGCAGCAATGTTTTATTGTATTTTTATTGCAGTAATGCATACAGATCTCAGTGCAGAGTTGCTTTGTTTGAATGAGAGATCATAAAACAGGCAAAGATACGGAAGCTCAGTTATGTAAAAAGGAGTTCATATCTACCACATCATGCTTTTAAACTTTAATTTCCACAGAGCCGCATCCTGGTCAAACTTTACTGGCGACATCTTTCATTCATTCGTGCAGCACTTCCTCTCTATTCCAGTTGTAGGCTAAATTATATATATATATATATATATATATATATATATATATATATATATATATATATATATATACACACATATACATATAGATAGATAGATAGACAGATAGATAAATATCTACAACGTACTGTATGGAAATAGAAACTCAAGCAAGTATCCACACATGACCCATAACCTGCCTGGCAACAGACACGTCAAGATTATGATAATTATAATTATAAGTGGTAGAGGCTAGCTGCAAGCTTGCATCATGTAGCCAATACAAATACAGATGGACAGATAGAGGGTGATTGCAGGTGGAAGACACACAGAATCCCACTATTGCGCAGCCCCTGTTGACTTGTAGAATCGATGCCTGAGGTGGAATGCAATTTGGAGTAAATGTGCCCATATTTACAGGACTGAAACTTTGATAACAGCTATCAATGATGCCACTTTTCAAATCGGAAGTTAATTCAGCGATTCGCTCTTCTTTGTGCTATCTATTAAAGAATTGCTTAGTAGTTTAGTTTGTTTAGTAAACATTAGGAATTAATTTAACATATTTTGTGGGAGATAAATACAGTTTAATTATTATAAGTCTCAACAGTGCATTTATTGGTTTTGAATGCTTTAGAGGAATGTATTTCAGAATAGACTCCATTAGTTGTCCTTTCCCTTTTTTTATTATTATTTTCAGGTATCAAAGACAATGTTTGTCTGAGCTATGATAGGGTAGGGTTTAGTGAAGAAACAGGAAAATACCGAATTTACTGGTATCCATTTACCCATCCAATCGAGTCCTGAAATCTTGATAATCTATCATTCACACACACATAACCATGTTTATACTTGTGTTGTAAATTGGTGCCTTTTTAATACTATACAAGTTTATAATACAAGTAAAGCATATCTCTCTTTACAGGCAAAAGCGCAGAGTTTGCAAAAATCTGTTTCCCACAGAATGGACAAATCTACACAAACGGAAATCATTGGTCATGATGTGAGTACAAATGCTTTTATTAAACTCCTTATTGTTATTCTGCTACCAACCTATTTACACGTGCTGCTGTCTCCTTCACTTCTTTAATAAGATTAAAAGCAACACCATTCATCTTTTGCTCTTAAATGATTTGTGGACACTCTCTGCAATAATAAAAAGATAATTAGAAATGACAGCATACACGTATCTATTTAATTACTTGCTTAAACAATCACTCATATGCATTGTCTTGTATGAGCTACTTGCAGGGACGTGATTTATTTTGTCTTTATCTTGCAGTTTGAGATATTACTTACCCACTAATTACACGTCTAATGATGGCTGTTAAGGATATAATTATTGTTTTCACTGCAGTATATTTTGTAATGGAGTCAGACACACTGTCAGATACAGCTAACTTTGCACTTCTGTAGACACATTTAAAGAACTTTCATGGTTGTTTCCTTTGTGGGACCAGTGTGTTCTTCATTATCTCATTTGTTGTAGCATTTACTACATATTTTCTCTTCATTTATATTCTTCATAAATATTTCATTGTATACCACGTAATGTTCCTAAAAATGGTATTTAAATATAACCAGGGATAATTGAGGGGAGTCCTGAAAAAACCTAACCCACAATTTCATTTTCTTTAGATACTCTTGCGTCATATTACCAAGAGAAAAAATGTGTGTGTGGGTTTTTTCGAGTTATTTATTTATTTATTTGTTCTAGAAAATAGTTTTTGATGGTAATATTAAGCAAAATGAGATGAATCTGAAACAGAACAGTGGGATATCAAGTTTTGCAGGATTCACCTCAATTATCAAAAAAATAAAATGGCTGGAGTGCAAAATCAAATTGATTATGTTGTCCACAACAGGGATTGAGCATTATGAATCTACCAGCTACTATGGCAATGGCTTAACAACATATTGTTTAAATTTAGCATAATATTTGTTGTTGTTGTTGTTGTACTCGGGTGACAGCTTGGATTTCGGCATATTTTCTAGACTTCATCCAATTCTGTAGTTCTCTAGCTAAAAGAGGCACTTAATGCTGTATGCCAAACCATATGTATGTGTTCCTGTAGAAGCTTTTACAAATAATGAAACCACTGAACATTTAGATTGACGGTGACCAGCAACTATTGCTTAAAAGGTGTGAAAATTCTATGGGAGTGCACTGATGAAGAAAAAACAGCAATGGACAGTTGATGTTGGTAGCTTATTCCTTATGTCACTGCCTCAGCTGAGTTTGTCAGAGGCATGCTTTCAAAGTAAATAACTTCTGTTTTTTTAAAGGAGAAGAATCAATTTTAATGAGAAACATTTTGTTTAAAGTACATAGAGCTATTTCCATTGTTCCATAGGTCTCATATAGTCCTATAAAAAGACAAACACAATATGATAAAAGTGATTATAAAAATATATACATATATAAATTAAACATATATAAACAGTAATTTACATATTTTGTGCCAGAGCTGTGTTTTTCTTCACTTTTAAAAAACAGTACAGAGGGGTGAAAGCTAGCAAGTGGAAAAAATAAATTTGAAACTAATAAAAAAAGGAAACTGTCAATCAACGTTATATGCAAACTGCGACTTCTGAGCTCAAGCTATTCATCCATTCTTATTAATTAAGCTCTAATTGTTTATGGTTATTCATCCATAACTGCAGCATCATTCAAATCATATCCAGATACAAAATGATACACTGATAGCAGTATGTTACAGAGGACTTATATTCAGTATCTCATCAGAATTAACTATTTGATATAATGATTATATTATTATTATAGTTTATTTAGTGATTAAAACCAACTAAAAAAAAGAGAGAAGTAAATATTATTTAAAATGTGGTTGTAGAGCATTTGGTATTTTCCAAAATACAAAACACATTTTATGACCAGGTTAACCATATGTAGGTTGGTGTCAAAATTACATATATCAACAAAAGTTTGCATGTTAAAGTTTTTTTTTTGTTTTAATAAAAGACATCACTAATTGGGCATGTACCTTTTGATGGACGTAAATCTTTATCAGATCATTTTAACATATCTTCACTTACAGGTGATTTATGTAATTTCCATTACACAAGCTATCCGTAGGTAGGTGTTTTCATTTAACATGCAGTGTATTCTTTGGCCTTTGCAAAATGCTTGAACAAATGCTAAAGCCCTCCAACCCAAGAGATAACAGTTGTTTACTATTTCAAACCAGCAAAAAGCTGCTAATTGAGTCATCAGCAGGCATAATTATGTGCTTATTTAAAATCTTTATTTTAGATTTCTTCCAAGGGAAGTATAAGTGTTGATAAGAAGAAAATGACATGGCTAATATATTTTAGCGTAGCTTTAAACACAGTTTCAGATTGGAAAACAAGGCAAAGCAAAGACATATGGGTATATTTTAATGAGCAGAACAGCTTAAAGAGGTCCAACAGTTAGGCCAAAAAGCGCACATCCTCGATCTCCAACTTGTTGAATGTTGTATATTCACAATCATTTTGCTCTCCAAAAGTAACGGCTTGTGTATAGAAAAAGTTTTAAAAGTTACAAACTGCAGCCGGTCCTGCACGCTCTCTCAGCTTCCAGTAATCCAGCCTCAGCACTTCCAGGTTATGGCACACACACAGATGTCTTCACCCCTCCAATAGCAGATAGCAATCGGTAACCTAGCAACAACAGCCCTCGCAGCAATCAGCAGCCTTCTAACAATGCAATACAGACCCCCCCCCCCCAAGCAAGCTAAGCACTAGCCTTTTATGTCTCTTTTCCACTGTAGAACCGAGCCACGCCGGGGCAGTACCGAGCTCTCACGGTGTGGTTAAGGGGAGTCTGGGTTGTTTTTCCACTGCCGAGCCGAGCCATGCTACTGACGTCACACGCAACAAAAGACAGTTGTTATAAATTACTGTTATCAATAACTCAGTTTGCCAAAAGATGCACAAACAAATTGTATCCAAAAATTAATAGACCAAAGGTAAAGCTGTAGACAACCCGTGCGAGCGCAAGGAGAGCCATAGTTGTATGTATGGTACAGATGTATTTTGTTTTACTATAGTTTAGAATTTTATTTTCTGCATTTTTTTCATTTATATCAATATAATAAAGGTCAAGGAAGAGAAATGTGGTAGAATTTTGTGTTTTTGCATGTGTGAGTTAAGAGTACCATACCTGCGGTTCATGTCCATTTGCTTCAGAATTTCTGACGCACGACTGCAGATCTGCCTGAACACTTCTATCTGCCCACACAGAAACTAGAGGCTGCACTTCCTAAGCGTCCCAAGGCTGTACTTTTTTCTCCTCACACTCACTGCCCGCCATGTTTGTTGTTTTTCTTTCTGGAGTGTACTGACTGATACAATGAAAATCCTTAACCCCACCCCTGGCCCAGTTTGGCTCTGAGACAGATTCAGATGTCTTGTGTGGCCAGAGTTTCACGGCTTGGTTCTCGCTTGGCTTGACAAATAGCCAGTGGAGAAGCACTCGTACCCGTACCGTACAGAGCCCTCATGGGTCGGATGTACCAATAAATAAATAAATAAATACATTTGGGTATGGTGGCTTAATTGTTGTGACTAACCAAGCAAGATTCTGGAATTCATAAATACAAAACTCAACTTACAAGGTCAAAAAACAATTTCTAGTCGCAAGCAGATGTTTATAGATACTTATAAGTTGATTTGTGAGGAGAAAAGTTCAATAGATGAAACTAAACATTACCTCTTTTTTTTTTTAGAAGGGCTGCTACAGAGGCATCATTGACAAGCACCTGATTTTAGAGGGGCACAGTTGAGAAGAAAAATCTATTAAAGTGATTAAAGAAAAACAGTTATTCATAACTAGATTTTAATAATGCATTTACATTTACTACAGATATATTTTGCTTGGCTTAATAATTAATATTTTCTAGGAGGTGGAGATGTTCAAATTAGATTTTTCCTCTACTGCCCTAATGTTTGAAACTGCATATTAATACTGTTGTAAAAATTGTTTGATAAAGGTACCAAACTGAAAAGCAAAATAAAAATTTCTAAGCACTTATATTCTTTCTTAAAATTATTGAATAAAATAATAAAGTAAGAGGTGCTTGAGGCTTTATACAGTAACTAAAAAATTGGTTCATGTTTATGGATGTTCAATTGCCTCAGCTTACACCATTTTTTAACGTTTCATAAATTGCAAGGCAGGCAAAAATGTTTCTATCTACATGCCTTTGAGGAGAAAGAAGATACATTTAAATAATATTTTTATTGAAAAATGGAAGAAAAATGCAGATCAGGCAAACGGCACACTTTGAATTTCATTTTTGTAATAAACAAAAGTTTCAGCATATGATAAAGTTCTAAATGTTCACAGTTATTAAAAAAGAAGATGATCTGCTTTAAGGAGCCTAGACTGAGCTGTAATGGAGCACCAAATGTACCGTATGACTTTTCTATTCTGATATATTCTGTTTTAACAATAAAGAATAAGTTATGTTGCCATGACACACACACAAGCAGCTCTTTTTTTGTTTGTTTTGTTTGTATCAACCTGCCTCCACCACACTACTACGGCTAATACCACACAAAACCATTTAAGCTGGCAACTTCATATTTTAGGTGTTGTTGAAACCCTGCAGGCAAAGTCTAACTGTATCCTTCACTTTGACCTGTGACCTAAAATGGCCACCATATTGGGGTCATGTGACTTTTTGGTTTACCAGTGCTTCAAGATATTGCCTTTATGCCTAATGCACAGGTGTATTTGTGATTCTCCAGGATATTCTCTAGATTTCGGGTGTCCTTCAGGAACAATTAACCTTTTCTTGACAGTTTCTCAACTATTTGAGGTAGTGACTTTATATCCGCAACCATGACATTGACCTCTGACCTAATACTGCTGCATAGAGACAGAACACTTTAATTTATTGTCTTAATTTTTGGTAATCAGCTTATTGTTTAATTTTCTTACTTAAGTTCCATGACCAGTGCGGTCCAGGAAAAGAAAATAAAACCCTTACCCTGCTGCATTGGTTTAAACTCTTGCCTTATCAATAATACAGACCATGACATGGGATCGTTTTAGTTGGTACATAGTTGTATTCTATGATTCTCTTTCAAAAAGTATAGTAATAGTATACAAAAGTATAGTAATAGTATACAGGTGGTGTCCATTAACCATTGGTGCTACATATATAACCTCTGGACATATATTTTAATAATAACATCTTTTTTTTCACATTTCCATTTTACTTTATGTTTACAAACCATCGAGCTGATATGACAAACCCTAAAGATCATGCTTTGTTTTTGACCTCTGGTGAAAAAAAAAAGTTAATTCTGGTGAAACACAGGTTAATAAGATCTGAGTCCCACATGGAAGTTGCAATATTTTGCTGGATGATGGTTGTTCATGTTGTCAGGCTGTTTTTCTAATTTCCATGTTCATTTTAAGTCTAAACAAGGGTTTGTTGCCTTTCATGATTACTTTGAAATTTTCTTAATGAGGCTGAGCAATATAGTTTCCATGGTGGGTTACTTTTATGATCAAAAAACAGCTGTCCATTTTGACATGACCCCTGGATGAACATAAAAAATAACTTTAAAAATGTAAAACAAGGTACAAAAAAAATGAATACAGGGAGTTTCATGTTCTGTATGGAGCGCTAATGCGTCTCCCCTACATTAAATCTACAGGGTTGTGGCAGGTTATAGGGTCTTATAGGTTAACTGATTTTATAATATAGAGGTTAGAAAATGTTTAAATCCATATATAATGGTACAGTAGTTGGACAGATTTTTTTTTAAAAACCTTTCAACAGGGTATACAGCAAACATGGGAAGCAATGATGGCACTGATTCCATGATCAAAAAGGTACAGCATCATAACTCAAAGCTATTTGATACAGCTAGCAGATGTTTACAACGTCTTGTTCAATTTTTATATTATGTTAAAGACTGGTCCAGAAAAGTGGTTGGACTTTTATTTGGCTAGAAAAAAATCACAATATAAGGTAGTCAGTTTAGCCTCTGTGTTTTCCAGTGGCCTGGGAACAAGCATGGATAATTAAAGAGAAGGCCAAAACATTGCTTAGAAAAATAACCACCTCTGATTTGTTAAACAGCATCACATGGCCGTGCGTATATATAGCGTATACCATGAGTCGCTTCATACTGAATAAATCACAACGCACCACTACATTTTAAATTCCATGACAAACTGACATTTTATTTTTTATTAGTTACAAAAACACTGCCAGAAATGAGTGACATTCCACCCATGTCCTACAATATTTAGGGTTGAAACTCCAGATAACTGGTACAACACCAACTTTCTGAGTGAAGACAGCAGTCCACCTGAAAAAAAATAAAAATAAAATAAGTGCGCCAGCAACTATCAAGAGTAGACACATAACAGAACAGCTAAATGAAATAGAAGAAAACAAAGATTGAAAAAACACAAAAAATACAACATGGGCTGTTAATGAGCTTAAAGAAAAAAAATATGGACATTCATTTTAAGGAAATAAGTAAAAAAAAAAAAAATCTCAGCAACATAAGGGAATTTTATGCCAGTGCAAGAAGTTCAACTGGGGACCAGTGCAAGAAGTTCAACTGCTGACAGCGACTTTAAATCCAACAAGAATGTATTCTTGGCAGTCATGAAAATTTTTAGAAAAGCAGGTAAAGACAAGACCAGACTCCACCCCCCGAATTACCAGCTTGGATTTGAAGCGTCTGCACTGTTCCCTGACATCGCGGTCGGATTGGTGCGTAAAGTCTGGTTTGATTTTCAACTTAATCTGGCACAACGTGGACACAAGGGTATCCGACAACTAACAAAAACATCTTTTGAGTTCCGAAATGATGAAAACGGACCTGAATATGTGTGCCTTGCATATAACGAGTACACAAACTCACCTGCAAATACAGCTTCAGTATCCATGGCAGCTTTTCCCCTTACTTCCTCGGTGTCATTTGAAACTCCACCCATCATAAGTGTGTGTTCAGTTCTCTAGTTTCTAGTGAGATGACACTTTCAATGCAGAAATTCACAATAAAAGGACATGTGCAATTTATTTTTAATAAGCGAACAATAAATTAAATTAAATTAAATTTGGGGCTATATTACACTGCAGATATATACACAATAAAAGTTTCTGGTTTTGTCTTGATTTATAATCAGTTTTAATTATTTGGATTATTTTTCATCCCCCAATTGACAGTTAGCTGTGTTATAAGCAGTATAAACCACTTTGGGTTGTGCGGTTCCGGTGATATATACCACTTCAGGCATGGTATATACCTCTGGCAAAAGTGCAACGCTTAAATACTTTCTGACAACGCAGTTTAGAGCAATGGAACTCAACAAAATATCAATCCACAGGTTATATCATGGATTAGATACGGTGTGGGGGTTCAGAATAAAATGCAGCAATGTTTTATTGTATTTTTATTGCAGTAATGCATACAGATCTCAGTGCAGAGTTGCTTTGTTTGAATGAGAGATCATAAAACAGGCAAAGATACAGAAGCTCAGTTATGTAAAAAGGAGTTCATATCAACCACATCATGCTTTTAAACTTTAATTTCCACAGAGCCGCGTCCTGGTAAACTTCACTGGCGACATCTTTCATTCATTCGTGCAGCACTTCCTCTCTATTCCAGTTGTAGGCTAAATTATATATATATATATATATATATATATATATACACACACCTGTATATATGCCCAAATATATGGCACACAGTATATATACAGTTAAAAAGGCAGACTCACTGTGACCTACAGAGTATGTTGTCAACACTTTGTCAGAAGTGCTATCTGTCCCTAACACATCAAAATAAAAAGCGTCCCATTTTCTGAAACTAGAATGACCTTCCTAATAATCTTAATAGTCCAAATCATCTTTAATATTCATGTTGATTTTATATAATGTTATTATTATCCAATGGTACTTACAAGTATAAACATATATTTAGAGTGGGTTTCTGTATTTTAAGGTTGATCTTTTTTTAATCGCTTACCCTTGCTTTGTATTTTGAAGCTTGATGAAAGTAAGACCTTGGTCCCAATAAGAATTTAAAAAAAGAATGCCAAGAAATTGTGCCATTTGTGGAATAATACATGTTACCCACGTCACATATTATATTCAAATACTGAAAAGTGTTACATTTAGAATATGAAATCGAATAAATCGAATTTGTATACTTTTTGGTATTGCTCCCCTGTATTACATTTTCATTTAAAAATATACAATCTTGTAAAATCAAGGCCCTTCTTATAGAAGCGACACCAGTAGAAGTGTGCAATTCTGTATAAAAAACACCATATTCAAACTACCTAAAGCACGTGCTGAATTCATTCTCATTTATGTTTTCAACACTTGATGATCATGCATTGTTTAAGCAATATAACCCTGATTGGAGGGCATTATCTGCTAGGGCAGCAGTGTGGAGTAGTGGTTAGGGCTTTGGACTCTTGACCGGAGGGTTGTGGGTTCAATTCCTGGTAGGGAACACTGCTGCTGTACCCTTGAGCAAGGTACTTTACCTAGATTGCTCCAGTAAAAACCCGACTGTATAAATGGGTAATTGTATGTAAAAATAATGTGATATCTTGTAACAATTGTAAGTCGCCCTGGATAAGGGCGTCTGCTAAGAAATAAATAATAATAATAATAATAATAATAATAATCACCTGTTGACCATGTCTGGAAGGTAAGAGCTAACGTACAGAAAAGTTCAATTACCAGGCAATAATACCCGATAATTGGGTTTAGAAACTGGTAAAATATTAGTTTTTTAACTTTTCAAAGGTTTATTGACATTTACAACGTTTTGCTTTCTTTTCATTTCGTTTTTGATGGAAGCCAGGCATTCTACAGTATCTGGAAGTTCTGTGGCCAACTACTGTGCAGTAGTGCCCTCCGTTGCAGCTTCCAGATTGAACTAACCGTCTTCCTTATTCCAAATGAAACACAATGTCACAATGTAACCTTTCAGCTGCGTTTAACCACATGCTCTCTATCTATATGTAGAGTCGGTGGGACTAGCAGTTGAAAAGTCATATTGTGATATGATTTGAATGGAATGAGGGAGGCTGTCCTAGCAGTTAGGATAATCCTAGCAAACTCAAAGCAAACTCAAAGCCAGTTAAAGTGACGTACTTCATGGCAAGAGTTTACACATAGGCAACGCAGGGCTTGGCCAAAACACACACACACACACACACAAGACAAGAACGCCATTATGTCACATGTACACAACAGCATAATATCAAAACTGTCACAAGGCAAAGAAAAGTCACAGTAAAAAAATGAAATGACAATTGAATAACTATTTAGCACTTGTATTGCGTCTGGCTTCATTATAATTGCGCCAAACGCAGGGAAAACATTGTGCCAAGACAAAGCGATACAGACATTAGAGTTGCATTTGCATAGAGTTTAGTAAACCAGCTTCTTTGTTGCATCTGTATCTCACCACACTGTCACAACAACAAGCTATTATTATTATTATTATTATTATTATTATTATCAATATTTGCCTTCACTTGAAACGTCTTGTAAACACCAGATGTTGCTCACGCATTTCCGACAAATACGCGACGCTCTTTCGGCATGTTCCGTTTTTTGTAAGCACCAAATAAACCAAAAGAACAAGAATAACAGCACAGCACATAAAGTATTTTCCATGTTGGGCATGATGGAAAACGTTTTTCCACTTCCACTCTAGTAATCAGCAAGAGAGTGTTTGGAAAAGTGCAATGTGAAACCAATAGAACTCTAGTCTGGATGAACCAAACAAACTAATTTGAATCCACTATAAAATAAACTGAAGTCTGCTTGAATTTTTCTGGTGTGAAACAAACCAAAGCAAACTGGAAAAAAAAGTGTGTTTGTTTGCAAGTGTATTTGGTGGGAAAGTGCCCTTACTTTTGGAGAGACGCCTATAGTATAGTGGTCATTATAACACACTTTCAACTGCAGCTAGTTGTCTGTTGATAATTACATCATCTCTTCAGCTTACATCATCCCTGCCAAGAGACTCTTGTACTGAACAATATATGAAATGCTAATCAATTTATTCTAGAGAGATTGTTTTAAGCAGGTAAGATCACATAGCAGCCTCTCATCATTAATCAAAGGATTTTAATTTCCTAAGTATATCCAATTAAAAGTTCTTACAACGTATCCTAAATATGTGTTTCTTAGCTCCTTTTTAATAAAACAATGTACCTTTAAATGTATCAAGCATTTCACTGTTTCACATTACTGCATATGTCTGTCTCCTTTAATTCACATTATTAACATTGCTCAATTCAACACTTCCCTTGTCAAATCTGATCTCAGGACTGCAGTCAGTTCAATCCATCAGGCTGGACGAACGTCACTGCTCAAATCAGTAATCATACCCCCAGGCCCTCTGATAACTGATTTTAGCCTAATTTTGCCAGAAAATTGGAACAATCAGCTTCAATATTAAGTAATCACGCCCCAAGGCACTTCCTCCTGCACGCTCCAGAGAACCATCTCCTGATGCTTTCAGAAAACCTCCCTTATTGTATCACACAGCCCTTTAGAAATGTTGAGAGAATTTCTCAGTGTTATTGGGTTGGTTTGTATAAAATATACAAGGTGCACAGAATACACAAATAACAATATTCTGTGCTGTCTGCTATGGGAGGGGGTTTCATCCAGGGCCCTGGGGCTACACAGAACAACAGAAATGCAAAAAATAAAAATTGTATAAAACGGTAGTATATATTAAACCACTGTGCTGAAATATAACATTTTTGTTTAGCAGCTCAAAGGTTATAGTCTGACTACAGTTTCAGAATTATCATCCGGCTGTACTAGTACACAGGTGAGATTTCGATTGAGTGTGTTTCCACTCTGTGATATTAGGCGCGGCTGCCTGTTTAGTAACAGCAATTATATAGCGGCTAGTTGGATTTGTTTTCAGTGTTTAATAAGAGTTCATCCAGATTATCCTGTGTATCGTTTCTCGAGTCAAAAGAAAAACGAAGGAAGTAAAGAATCTACAGAAAGTGCAACACGACAAAATATACCTTTCCTTCAGATAATTGTTGTTGTCTTTAATAAAGAAGTTTATCATTGTTAGTTATTAGTTCTATCTTGAGGTTAATGTTTTTGATGTTGTAAACATTTTAAATGGCACACAATTATTATTATTATTATTTGTTTATTTAGCAGACGCCTTTATCCAGAGACTAGGGTGTGTGAGCTATGCATCAGTTGCAGAGTCACTTACAATTACGTCTCACCCGAAAGACGGAGCACAAGGAGGTTAAGTGACTTGCTCAGAGTCACACAATGAGACAGTGGCTGAGGTGGGATTTGAACCAGGGACCTTCTGGTTACAAGCCCTTCTCTTTAACCACTGGACCACACAGCCTCAATTATGCTGAGATGTGAAGTAAAACGTAATGTGATAAATAGTTACAGTGCAGACTATTTTGGATTATTTTGCCAAATAGAAAGCGAACACTGGTGTTTGCTGAAGAGCTTCCCAAATACCGTCTTTTGATTCTGTGCATCCAAAGACTTGTAATTTAATGTTTTAAGAATTACTGCTTGGTATGCTGTCCTAAACTAGCTGTTTGTCAGTCTCAAACTGTTGTGACATAAATTTTATATATATGTTAATCAGACTATTCTGCCTTTTATTGCAACTGTGGTATCATTAAGTAGAGCGGAAATTGTAAAGCGGTACTTGAGCTGAAACCTCCAGACAGAAGGGGTACAGTTTAAAAAAAAAAGATTGAAAACCACTGTGCTATGGTGTTTTTGATTGTTTACAAGGGCTGCATGTTACTGTGCAATTATATAAGAGGTGCACATTAAACAAGGGAATTCTTAGCAAACCGCAACAAAAACGAGCATTGCATAAAATCACGAAAAAAACAAACAGAAAAATTGAAAATGTTATTTTGTTTTTATGTATCCATTTTCTAATAACAATAGAACCCTCATAAGAGGGCTTTATAAAGCCCTCTTCTTTGGGTTATTATTATTATTATTATTATTATTATTATTATTATTATTTCTTAGCAGACGCCCTTATGCAGGGCGACTTACAATTGTTACAAGAGATCACATTATTTTTACATACAATTACCCATTTATACAGTTGGGTTTTGTTGCTTAAATAGAAAATGAAATAAGGCATTCCATATCATTACAGCACAATACAATACAGTTTATCAAAAGAAGTAGTTATCAGTGTTTATCTGTGATTTTACTGTATATATTCCTCTATCAAATGACATTTAGATATGATATATTTAGAAACATAATTTCCGCAACCACTGTTCTAAACCAGGGCTACTTAAACTCGGTCCTGGGAACCCCCTGTGTCATCTGGTTTTCATTCCAAATGAGCTCTCAATGACTTAACTAGACCCTTAATTGAACTAATACATTGCTTAACTGGACCTTTTTAATTGTTCTCAGCTCCTAAAAAGTTGCAGAATTCAAGTTGGCTGTAACATTTTATAAGTAATTTGAACTTGAATTCTGCAACTGTTTAAAAGCTGAAAACAATTAAAAAGGGCTAATTAAGCAAATTATTAGTTCTATTAAGGGTTTAGTTAAGTGATTGAGAGCTGAGTTGGAATGAAAACCAGGATACATGGGGGGTCCCCAGGACCGGGTTTGAAAAGCCCTGTTCTAAACTAATGGTTTTGCTCAGTGTTGTGCTGGTTGCAATGCATACACACTATACTGGAGGTGGATGAGCTGGTTGGAGGGGCAAAGAAATATGGACTATTTTATAAATATGGATATCAAGCTATTTGTATATATAATGTCGTTTTCTCCAGTGCAAAATATAGTCACACCATGGTACAGTATTTGTTTGTCTATAACAGGAGTTTCCAATACTGGTCCTGCAGGGCCGGTATCCCTCCTGGTTACTTAACAAACTGACTGTTCATCTGAGTGATCTATTCCAGGAGTTTATCAGTGATTACAGCTTACGAAAATTTGTGGTACCAAATATTTTAAAATACCGTTGGTAAAAAGTGCTACTGGAAGGAAATCTTTTGCTTTTGCTGCATTAATGCAGGAATGCATTGCCGATGGGACTTAGATCTGATCGTCAATTTAAAAATGTGTTGTTTCATTATCTGAAGAAGCCCTGTGTATCTGAAGAAGCCCTGTGTATTTATATGATGTTGTGTAGAGTTTTAAATGTGTATTCTGTGTGTTTTATATGATTGTAATTTGCTGCTGGATGTCATTGTAAATGAGCTAATTATAGCTCATATGGCCTTTTTCCAATAAAAATGTTAAATGAATGAAACTGACCACTGAGAAGTGAACATACGTGGCGCACAGTTTAAAGACCCTGGCTGACAAATTTGTACACAGCCATAGTAATGGCATACATGGCACAAATGGCAAACAGGTGGACAAAGATAGAGGAGGATGGACTATGCTGCTCTATCCAAAACACAGGAACATGGTTTAAGTTTGTAATTCATCACAGCTCGTGTTATTTATTAATGTCATCACACTGAGGTTTATTTCTACTTACAGTTTAACTTTTTATTTTAAATTGAAACAGTGAACTTAAAACAGCAAAATGACCTTTGTGCAAAAATATAGACATCAATAAAAACTAAATACATTACCAAGAACTTTTTACACAATTGTTATACCAAATGAATCACGATATCGCATATCACACAGACTCTCGCGTCTCTATTTATCAATGTTTCAAAAACTCACTCTTGGTCACATTTTACTAAACATTTTTAAAGTAATAAATTAACAATTTCTATAATGAACTATAACATATTTATCATAGTAAAGTTAAGTTATTATCTGTAAACAAATTCATTGTCTGGAGCTTGGTGTACATTATCGTCGATACACTACGGTTTGAGATTCAAGCTACATCTGCATATTTCAAGTGGATGGAAGCTGAAATTACTTTTTAAAAACACCCTTTTCTTATACCAATACAGTACTGGCATCATTTTAATAGCAAAACTGTATTTATCTTAAGTATTTCAATTGTGGGGAAACCTCAAAGTTTCTATAAATATATTTCAAGGGCAATTCTCATCCCTCTCATGAAATCTGCATTATGCCACACTCGCTCTAGCACTCAATGCTGCCTCAGGGGCCGGTTAAAGGGATCTAATCTAGGATCCAGACTCCGATCTGAGTGGCTTCAGTGCTCTTTGAAGACTAAAGTCATGACTTTGGAATTCCATGACTCAGAAGTGACTGAATAATATAGCTATTTGCCACACTCATCAGTCACGACAACACTGGGCCAACAATTTATTGTTTTGAATGATTGCCGCAGGAGAGAGAGAGAGAGAGAGAGAGAGAGAGAGAGAGAGAGAGAGAGAGAGAGAGAGAGAGGCCCTTCATTTAAAATAAACTTTTTATGCATGTAGTAACTTTGATACTGTTTTCAGTTTAACACTATTATTATTATTATTATTATTATTATTATTATTATTATTATTATTATTATTATTATTATTATTATTATTATTATTATGTATTTATTTGGCAAATGCCTTTATCTAAGACGACTTAAAGGTGTTATAGGGCAGTACAGGGTTACAATGCAAGTTAATATGTTAATATGCTTTAAATATAAACAACTAATATCACGCAATAAACCCTTTGCAGTCCATAGAATTCTGCGCCTGTCAGGCTCGTCAGGTCCAATTGATTTTACACAAGCTGTTTATTTTACACACTCTGTTTAAAAGTAATTTTATCCACAATTTTCTTTTTGAGTGCTGGATGCGGAAGCAGCCATCTTGGTTGTTTATGTCTGTGGTGAAGGGACTATGCGTTTTGCTCAGATACGCCTCCTTTTTTTCCCGGCTTTTCCCTGCTTCACTCGGCTGCTCGGCCACTCGGCCATTGAAAGCTTTTCACAGCTTTTATTGGAGAAAAGCAACTAGAGACCTGTGAATGACACCATTTTGACCACAGAGTATTAAACTTTTCTGTGCTAATGCAGTAATGTCGGCAGTTTGAAATGTGCACAAAAAGACATGGACTAGACTTATCCATATTGAGAATGAAATTAGATTTATTTTTACTTAAATATGTATGCGTGAATGTAGCAATGTGCCCCGCCCCTGTGTGTATTTGTGTGTTATATGTTGCGTGTGGTGTGTTAATGTTGGTGTATAGATATTGGTGCACGGGATGTAAATGGGTCTGTGTAGCACGAGTGATGTAAAATATATAGTTGTATTTAGGCATGGGGATTGCACTTCACGTGCATTTAAAGTATTTAATAATATGTGAGCACGGGATTGCACAAATTAGTTCACGTGCTGGGATTCAAGTGAACAATTAATTAGTAATTGAATCCCGGCACAACAGTATATATTGATGCACATTTCACTCACTCGGGGTTGTGTGTTCAGGGCGAAGGAACGGAAGAGAGTGAGGAGATAAAAATAGTAAGAAGCAATTGCTACGTGGTGCTGGAGGACCAGCACGGTACTTGTTTATTTGGTGTTCGTCTGTTCGTTTTGGTTATGTCTGTTTATTTTGGCGTCAAGTGCCGTGTTCTGTTTTGTTCAAACCTTTTATTTTCTGTGTGTAATAAAACACAGAGCGCCGCAGTGTCTCAGTTTCACTCACCAGTACTGCCTGTCTTTGTGTTTCTTTCTGGCCTGACGTCACCCCTACAGCCAGCCTGTTCACAGTGAATCACACTGATGTAATAAAAATGTGTCTTTTTGTACAGGGATCCTTTTATATATTTCAGGTATCAGATTAGTAAAGAAGGGTTTATAGGTTACAGCAATGGCCAAAAATGTAGCATCACTCTATAAAATTAACTAATATTGCTTCCACAGCTGCAGCGTGGTAAGTGGCTGCGTGGGAGAAATGCTTTGTGGAAAAGTGCAGAGCAGTTTAAAAGTAGTAAGGAGAAATTAATAACTGCTTTAATCAGAAAATACAGTAAATTGGGAAATTACTGCAGCTTAAATTCTAACTGCTGCATGTCTTTTTCTGATAACAAGCTGAAACTCAGGCCAGCTGATTACTTTCACATTCAAACTCGGCACCATTCTGAGAGAAGGGGGCGGAGCTAACAAAGCACGAACAGGCTCACACACAAAGGCAAGACAGTCCACAGCAGCAGCATCCTGCATGGGAGAAGTGTTTCATGGAAAAGTGCAGAGCAGTTTAGAAGCAGTTTGAAAGCTGCAGAAACTAAACTTAAACTTACAAAAAATGAACATGGTTTTCAGCCAGTAATCTGTGACACCTGCATGATGTGGGAAATCTGAGAATACCCAGCAGAGCTAAACCAAGTGCAGCAAAATCCAGGACTTGCTTCAACAAGTATGCTAGAAATGAAGCTGCATGAAATGACAGAGCAATAGGAGTTTGAGGAGCTGGCACACCCGAAATTCTTGGAAGTTTGCACCCCTGACATACAAAAAGCCACCAGGGAGATAGAAGTGTGCAGTAGTGGTTAGGGCTCTGGACTCGTGACCGGAGGGTTGTGGGTTCAATCCCAGGTGGGGGACACTGCTGCTGTACCATTGAGCAAGGTACTTTTCCAAGATTGCTCCAGTAAAAACCCAACTGTATAAATGGGTAATTGTAAAAATAATGTGTAAAAAAAAATGTAATTGCATGTAAAAATAATGTGATATCTGTAACAACTGTAAGTCACCCTGGATAAAGGCGTCTGTTAAGAAATAAATAATAATAATAATAATAGAAGAGGGTCAAAACAGCTGGGTTCAGATAGGCAGAAAAAAGAAACGTGAGGTGGAGGGGTAGCACTATACATCAAAAATAGTCATGAAGCCCAGGTGTTAAATCTGGAAGAAAAAAACAATGCAGAATCAAAATGGGTCAGAATAATGGACAAGAATTTGAAGAGCATAATAATAGACGCATGCTATAGACCGCCAAATTCAGAAACCAAGCAAAATAATCTGTTATACAATGACATTACAAATGTGTGTAGCAAAGGAGAAGCCATACTAATGGGGGATTTCAACTTCCCCCATATGAAATGGGAAAACCCGGTGGGGAGCACGACAGCCGAAATTGAAATGGTAGAAATGACAAATGACTGCTTCCTAACACAATTTGTCAAGGCACCAACTAGAGGGGGGGGGGCATGCCTTGATTTAGTCTTTTCAAATAACAAAGACAGAATAACTAAAACAGGTCAGAGAACCATTGGCAAACTCAGATCACAACATGGTCTCATATGAAGTGCTTTTTACAACCTGAAAAGTAACAACTAAAGCTAAGGTTTACAATTTAAAAAAGACAAACTATGAAGGAATGAAACATAGACTAACATCAGTAGATTGGAGTAAAATAGAGAAGACATCCACAGAGAAAGGATGACTATTTTAAAAAAAATGTAGTACTAGAGGCGCAAAAAAAATACATCCCAAAAGTAGAAAAATCAAAATCTGAAACAAAATGGCCAAAACGGTTTATTAGATCAATTAAAACTATATATTTAGAGAACAAGGCACTTTATAGAGCGTTTAATATGGACTAAGAACAAAATGCACAGAAAAAGCACTTGAAACTGCAAGCGCAAGTCAAAAAGGAAGCTAGAAAGTCAGAGAGAGAGAGAGAGAGATAGAAATGAACATTACCAAGGGGGCTAAAACCAATTCCAAAAAGTTTTCCCAATATTATAACAGCAAAAGAACATTCAAGGAGGAAGTAAAATGTCTAATACAAATGGCAACATCATAGATTAAGAGAAAAATTAAATGATTATTTTTCACAGGTTTTTACAAAGGAGGACACAGACAAGTGTCCCACATGTCGACCTGTTCCTATCCAATTTTAAATAACTTTAGCATAACAGAGGCAGATGTGTTAAAGGGACTAGGAGCTCTTAAAATAAACAAATCCCCTTGGCCGGATGAGATCTGAAAGAAGTTATTTACAAACTGCTAACTAAGATCATGCAACAGTCTCTTGAGACAGGGGTTGTACCGACTGGAGAATTGCAAACGTAATACCGATTCACAAAAAGGTAGACAAAATCGAACTAGGTAAATTAAGACCAATAAGCCTGACTTCTATTATATGGAAACTATAATAATATCCAAAATGGAAAATTATCTATATGATAACAGTATCCGACAGTCAGCATGGTTTTAGGAAAGGGAGAGCGTGTCTGACTAACATGCTTGTTTTTTTTGAGTATGCAACATCGACAATGGATAATTGCAAAGCATATTATGGTTTATTTAGATTTCCAGAAAGCTTTTGACAAAGTCCCGCATAAGAGATTACTTCTTATACTGAACGCAGTAGAGATTCAAGGAAATGCATGCACATGGATTAGGGAGTGGTTAACATATAGAAAACAGAAAGTACTGATTAGAGAAGAAACCTCAAAATGGAGCAAAGTAACCAGCGGAGTACCACAGGGATCAGTGTTAGGTCCTCTGCTCTTCCTAATTTACATTAATGACTTAGATTCTGGTACAGTAAGCACACTTGTTAAATTTGCAGATGACACAAAAATAGGAGTAGTGGCAAACACTGTTGCAGTAGCAAGGTCATTCAGAATTATCTAGACATCATCCAGAACTGGGCAGACACATGGCAAATGACATTTAATATAAAAGAGTGGAAGGTACTGCATGCAGGTAATAAAAATGTCCATTATAAATACCATATGGGAGATACTTCATCTTCATCTAGACAATGTGGGGAAGCTATAAAAAAGGCCAACAAAATGCTTGGATATATAGTGAAAAGTGTTCAATTTAAATAAAGGGAACCCTGGGATCCTTCAAGAAACTGCTTGATGAGATTCTGGATCAATAAGCTACTAACAATGAAATGAGCAAATTAAACCTGCTGAATAATGTTATGTTAACATATTGAATTACATACCGCTCTGTAGTTTTACATACACTTAATGAAAAACAGAAAAATTGAAAAATTTGACATTTTGAAATATAACATGAAACTGTAATACAAGTATGGCCTCTGGTAGACTTTTGTAATATAATTTTGTAGTTTCTTTGATTACATGATATTAAATAAAATATCTTAGTTATGTTCATATAGTTCTTTTTGTAAATATTTCTCAATCCTAAAATTCTAGGTGATGCAAAACTTTTGGCCATAGCTCTATCTATCTATCTATCTATCTATCTATCTATCTATCTATCTATCTAATGCTTGTAACTATAACGATAATAATCAAATTATTTATTGATTGGGACTCCACGATAACAAATCGATAATATTTTAATGAAATTGAATATTCCATGAAATTAAAAACGTGTCTTGTATATAATAACTTACTGTCAAGAACGTAATCTGTGTTATTGCTTCTAAAAGTTACTGAGAATATGTGTCTGTGAACAAAACAAACAGGATGATGATGCAGAGATCAAGAGTAACCTGCTTTGTTAATGTATTTTATACATATTATTTTGTTTTAAATCAGTCCCAACTGTAGCTGTCTGTCTTGAGCGAAACTAATGATATTTAACATTACTACGCTGTCACGTGCCGTTGTTTCAGAAAGCTTTTTTTTTTTTACTTTTTCATTTTGGTTGCCCATATCTACCAATCAGTGAGGACAGCCCAAAGTAGTACATATTACAAATATATTTTAAAGTGCAGAAAACACATACATTATATAAATTACAACACAGATTTATGTATGTATTTATTTGTTTTTATTTAGATCTTTTATCAAAGTTCTTTACAATGCATACAACACATAAATCCTACTACGTTTACATTACTGTATCATTAGGCTTATAGGTAAGGTGACCAGATTTTTAAGTCCTTAAACTGGGACAGTATGGAAATATTGTGAAGAACTTCCAATGTCCAAGCTATGGGGAAGCTCTTGGGTTTTTATTTTCTATTGGCAATGTTTGATCTGATATCATAATGAAAGTGAATGCAGAGACTCATGGTGGTATTCAGAGTGGAATCTTTTACTTTCAAAAACTTTTTTTGTGATCAACTGTTTTTTTATTTTATTTTCCAAGAATAAATAAATAAACATTCATTTGAAAACACACAGCAGTGAGAGAGAATTAATAGAAATACACTCATTCCAATAGGAGTTTGGAGAGGAAGGTGGAGACCGAGTCCCATGTCTGCACCGTCCCTGGTCTTGCCCCGTTCAGTCTAGTTGTTGTTCGTTCCAGACTAAACTAAACACAGTTAACCAATAGACAGCTGCAGCAGTTGTAGGCTCAAGCCAGAGTTTAAGAATAACTTTTTTTGCCGCTGTCAAACCTGCCAGTAAAGTTTTACTGCACAGAGTTAAGACTAATTAGCAAATTATCATTAAGTAAACATAAACAGGGTTCAGGCACCAGCTGAGAACCTAACAAAACAGGAAGCACATTGGCTACGTGTTTCCAAAATGCTGCAATTACTGAGCAGTCCCAGAACATATGTAGCACAGTACCAGGTGTACCGAGGTTGCAAATATTACATGAGGAATCAGGGACAAGTTTCATACAAAAACATCTATAGGGAGTGACATATGCTCTATGAATAAGTTTGTAATGTATCAATTGATGGGCGGGGTTTTTGATCAAGGCAGTTTTTTGGTCTCTGTGAAAGGATCCACTTTTAATTGCAAAATGTATGTAATCTAAAATCCCAAATTTCCAGTAATAGTTCAGGGGGGATCCCATCTAACCCAGGGGACTTACCTTTTTTCATTGATTTAATAGCAAGTTTAAGTTCATCCAATGCTATTGGGGTATCAACCTGTCTACTATCTTCAGCTTCTAGTTTAGGAAGATCCAAATTATTTAAAAATGTTTTACAATTATCATGATCAATCTGTATTTCAGATTCATAAAGGTTGTGATAGAATGTCCGAAATGCAGCATTTACCTCCTCTGGCTTTGAAACTAAAACCTCTTCTTTTGTTTTTATTGCATTGATAGAGGCCAGAGATTCAGAGTTTCTTAGTCTCAATGCCAACAACCTGCTTGGTCTATCCCCATGAAAATAGTATTTCTGTCTAGTGTGATGCATAATAAATTCAACCCTAGATAGAGACATAGAGAGTGCATTAAACTCCCCCTTTAATACACTCATTGTTTTAGCTCTGTCTTCTAAAAAATCTTTTTTTCTGTGCCTTTTCCAAAACCAGCAACTGTCTTTCTATGGCAATGATATGTTTATTCCGAGATGAATTAAGATATGAAGAGAAAGAAGTGCAGTTGCCTCTCAAGAAGCATTTAGTAACCTCCCAGAGTGTCTGTGGATTCTCTGCAGAATCTGTGTTAAACTGTAGAAATTCGGCTCGTGAGGTTTTATTAATACAATCGAAATCGTATAGTACCGGAGAATGATCTGATAACGCAATTGGAAGGATGTCAGTTTTAAACACAGAACCAGTGAACTCTGAAGAAACAAAAATGTAATCGATTTGGGAGTATGATTTATGTCCGGAAAAAAAAAAAGTAAAATCTTTAATGTTAATATTTCTCCTACGCCACACTTCTATCACACCTAAACCATCTATAAAATTGCACAGGGCCCGTGATAAAAGAGTCGTAACAGGATCAGAAATAGATTTATCTAAATTGGGGTCTATCACAGTTGCATATGATTAATCTGAGAAACCAAGCATCATATCAGCAATATTGGCTAAAAAAATCAGCAACATGTTCGTTGGGAGCATAGATTGAACAGAAAGCTATTTTAACATTATTTAAAGTAACAAGCAAATATACAAAACTGCCCTCATCATCACCTCCAAATCCGTTAATAGACAACTTAAATTTCCTATTTATAAGAAGAAGTACGCCTCTAGTTGTATTCATAGCACAGGAGTATGCAGCAGTTTTATAAAATGTATTTTGAAATCGAAGAACATCACAAGATTTGAGGTGTGTTTCTTGCAATAAAGCTTTATTTACATGTTTACGATGCAGAAAGTCAAGGCATTTTGTGTGCTTAATAGGTGAGTCCAAACCCCGTACATACCAAGACAAAACCTTAATATCAATTTTGGTAATAATTGCAGAATTGCAGGAGACCCCATCCCCGTGAAGGTAATGCAAAAGCAAATATGTAATAAAGCATTGTGTTCTTGGCTAAACAGAAAAAAATAAATCATTTGTACATCACTCATTTCTACATCATTCGTGGTATGAGCTCTAAAACCAACAACATAACAAGAACTATAAACATAAAACAAGAACCGCAGGAGGCATACAAAACCAACTTCCCTGGTTCTTAAGTAACCAAAACACCTAAGGACCATGATCTTATAACTGCAACGTAAGCTCAAGTCGAGCTCCCACATGCCTTGCAGCCACAATCAACATTTCTAGAGTAGCACTGCAAATTCCACCCGTTATTTAAATTAAATACAGTTCCAAATGGTTTTCTATCCGTACAATAACGTTACAAAGTATAATATAGTAATGAGTGAAATAAAGACAGGAAAAGGGGAAGATAAATAGTTCTAAGTGGAAAGGGTAGAAGATAAGAGAGAAAACATAATAATTAAACAATACGTAATGCAGTGCACACCATAAAAGATACATTAGCTTATCCTTAGATCATTTGTGAGGCTAAGACAAGCCGAGTCCTTAAACCATGAGAGAGAGCTGGGGGATATATTCCAGTACAACTGTCCATTGCTCCAAAACTGTCAAAATGTGTTCAGGTCAGCAGGTCGCTGCACAATTCAGCCCATCTCCTCCTGATGGTCAGTAGGATGTTCGGAAGAGTCCTCAGAGAATTCGGCAGACTTCAGTGCAGGTGTTTTCATTTGAATAGAACGGGTTGGCCATCACAGATGACTTTCAGAGTAGCTGGATAGATAAGGAAAGGCCTCAGTCCCACCGCCACCAACCGTAGTTGGGAAAAAACAGCAAATTGTTGTCACCGTGTCTTACGGTGCAAGCAGACTTCGCCCTGTAGTATTAGATGTCTGTCACTATATCTAAGCATATTAAATATCAGTGTATGAGGTCATTTTCTATCGGCATCTCTAGCATTGTACAGTCTGTGTGCCCTTTGAATTTCAATCTGATGACCTGCCAAGGAGGGGATCCATTTTGGTAGCCTCGACTTCAAAAATCCGATCGGGTCCAAGCCTTCCTCAGATTCAGGCAAACCCACCAGACATAGATTGTTCCTTCGGCTCCTGTCCTCCATTTTCGTGGCCTTGTCCTGCAGTTGCTCAATCAGTTGCTTAAAAAATGTAGTGTCATTTTTATTTGACCTCACCATTGCCTGCAGGCTTTCAAATCTGGAGTACAGTTTTTGTAAGGACTTGGAGTGCGCGTCGCAATCTTCCTTAAATGTTTTAATAATGTCATTTGTGGCTTGCAGAGCGATTTGCAAAGAGCTTATCTGCAGGGTGAACGTATCTTCCAGTACCTCACTCACTTCTTGCTTGATCAAAATGGTGTTTGTCAGTTGCTCCTCGTAGAAGACCAGAGAAGGTGTTTCCCTGAAATTATTCTTCAAGGGAGAGCTCCCAACCCCCCGTGACTCCTGCCATTGTTGCTAACAACTTTTGCTTTAAAATCGGTTGAAAAATGTTTTATTTTTAAACCGGATATATGAGAGCTGCTTGAGCGGAGCCCCAGCTTAAGCGCACATCCCAGTCAGAAGGTCACACAGTCATTCAAAAACTTTTGTTGTGAATAAATGATCTTATTGTCTTTGTAATTTGTGACCATGATAACTGCCTTGATTTTGAACCAATCTTCACCAAGCTTTTATTTTATTATTCAATCTTAGCCTCCTATGTATGTTTCGGGTTGTATTTCACTATACTCTTCTCTCACTGTCCTCTTGCTGCCTGATTATGAGGACCCTCTCTATATGCATATTAACATTGTAACTTGTTATCTCACAACATTGCAAATTTGAGCATTAGCATGTGAACTGGTGACATAAATCCAATAATATACATCTTGGTGTATTGGTGTAAAAATAATTCAATAAAAATATAATAAACTTTAAAGATTATCTATTTTTTGTGTTATCTATCAGTTTGTAGTTTTTAAAATGCAACCAATTGAGGTTTTGGTAGTTGTGTTTAAAATGTGTCACTGTAACAAAGAAAGTTCCACACGCAAGTTCATAACCCCTCAGCTCCAAACTAGTCCCACTGGAAGTACACCCTGTCACTTTTTACTCTAGATCTAACCCCAGCCAATGCAAAATTGAAGAATATCGCCACTTTGGTAAGGACTATGTGGTACTTTTGCCTCACCAAAGTAGCCATAAGCAATGCTTGAATGCATGAATTACAGGCTGTGTGGTCCAGTGGTTAAAGGAAAGGGCTTGTAACCAGGAGGTCCCCGGTTCAAATCCCAGCTCAGCCACTGACTCATTGTGTAACCCTGAGCAAGTCACTTAACCTCCTTGTGCTCCGTCTTTCGGGTGAGATGTAATTGTAAGTGACTCTGCAGCTGATGCATAGTTCACACACCCTAGTCTCTGTAAGTCGCCTTGGATAAAGGCATCTGCTAAATAAACAAATAATAATGACAAATGCAACTTCAAAAATCCAAAATCCGCGGATACCAAAATGTTTGATTCTTGTAGAGCTCATCAACATATATCCAAAAATATCTTTGGGTGATTTTTTCCTTTTATTATTCATTTTCCATTGGTGCACATAAACATTAAACAATTGCTTTCACCCACCTCGTGTTTTTTTTTTCTCAGTCCTGAGGGGGACTTTTTAATCTTTTAACTGACATATCAATACACAACAAACTCTTGCTCTTTCCTTTTTTTATGTTTGCGGCATTCCGGAAAAAAAATTGCACAGGCAGGTTGCAGGAAAACTTCAGTCCGATGCCTTGCAGCACACATACGCCTCTTTGGAGTATGCACCAGCAAACTGGATTATCCTAGCCAGGCCGTCACGCAAGCTCAGACTTGACTTGCTTCAGTCCCAGCAGGTTATTAATGCCATTTAAACCAGACATGATGTTAGTCGTAATATAATTAACCGGCGTTTGCAGTTCTAACTCATACTGTTGAAGCTATACTATGTTGAAACGCTAATGTCTTTTTTTATTTTCCTAACACACTGTCATCATCATAAAACCAGGGGCCATCTGCGTAGTCTCCCTTGTTTTTCTCCTTAACCGCCACAACATACACTCAACACAAAGCCAAGAGAAAAAGCCTAGTTTTGGGCGGAGCTTATCCTTATAACGCCGTCTGTCAAAGGTGGGACGTGCAGGTGATTCACCTTCCTGATTGGTGCTCTGCATTGATTGACACACTGCAGTGTAAAGTTCAATCCCTTTGGGTGCGAAATTGCATTATGGGGCGTGTAGTTTTTCTAATGCAGTCAATAATAACAGTGGCCACAATCGCAGATTTTTAAAGGGGCCTACACTCTCCCCTCACTAAGAATTTCCGTCATGCCCCATGACGGTTCCTGTAAAGAAAGAGGGTTATGCATACAAATATTAACTATTTACAATTTTTGTTGCAAGATTGGCATGAACATGCTGATCTAACACGAGGTAAGTGTTTTGGTAAGCTAGTACATACTTTACATAGAGCTTGATTATTACACCACCATGTATGGCACAAAGGTCTTACTTTGGGTGGCACAATAAGTGTATCAGTTCCAGGTGGAAAAACACAAGTCCTTTTAACAGTCACTGTGTCTTTCCTAACTTCTCCAAGGCAGTCATACGTAATTTGTATGGGTGCCCTTCTTTCTCTGTGTGATCTCCTTATGGCAGGAACCTCTTCCTCCTTTTGACTCGTGGGAATGAAGTTCTACTTCTTCGACAGGATCACCATTTCATCCTGGTATCACGTTCAGTAGCAGTAGTTATCTCTGTATCATCGTCTACCTCAGCAAGATTGGTTTCAGGATGACTTACAGAGGCTGTAGGCATCTCCACTGTCGACTCACTAGACGGGTCAAACACAGGTGCTTCTGGATTTAAAGGTGTAGTCCCAGTCGAGCTACTAGGCAGCAACGTCTCTTCTAATTGAACAGTGACCTCAGTCATCACAGAGGGATTGTCAATTGATTCATGAAGACTGCAATCTTCTTCAGAATCTGTTCTTTTGCTCGCCTGCGTCTGAGAGCCCTCAGACAAGGTGTAGGCATTAGGTCTATTTAAGGATCCACCATTACTTGTTGTCCCAGTGGTAGTATATGATTTCTGTGCAAGATATTTTTAAGGACCTTCTCCATTCTCAGGTTTCAAATGGTATACTGGAAGCTGTGACATCTGGCTTTCTACAATGTAATCTTCGATTTGCAAGATTGTGCTTTCCTTTAAATCCAATATTCCGGATCAAAACTTTGTCTCCAGGATTTAAACTATGATACCGTACTTTTTGATCATATCTTACTTTGTTCCCTTCATTCATTTTGTCAGCAGTAGCTTGAGCTAACTTATAGGCAGCTTGCAATTCTCGTCTCATGCAAGATACCTATCGAAGGTAAGAGGTGTTGGATGTACCATCGGCAGCCACTCCAAAACATAAATCTACTGGCAATCTGGCTTCACGCCCCAACATGAGAAAGTACGGTGAATAACCTGTAGCTTCATTTTGTGTGCAATTATATCCATGTTGAGAAGTGTTCTATTAAATCTCTCTGGTTGCGGATCCCCTTGAGGGTGATAAGGTGATGTCCTCGATTTCTTTACTCCTAGCATAGTCAGAAGTTCCCGGATTAGTCGACTTTCAAAGTCTCGGCCCTGATCCGAGTGCATCCTTCTAGGCAAACTGTAGTGGATGAAATACTTCTCCAAAAGAACCTTAGCTACAGTTGATGCTTTCTGGTCTTTGGGAGGAAAGGCTTGGGCATATTGTGTAAAGTGGTCAGTGATGATTAACACATTGCACACATTCTGGGTGTCTGGCTCTATGGAGAGAAAATCCATACAAACTAAGTCCATGGGTCCATCACTGTGCATCTGAGCTAGTGGAGCGGCTCTAGTGGGCAAAGTTTTCCTTTGTATGCAGCAAGCACATGTTTTACAATACTGCTCTACCTCGATCTTTGTACGTGGCCAGTAAAACCGTTCACGTACTAAACCATAGGTCTTGTCAAAACCTAAATGTCCTAAGCTATCGTGCAAAGACTTCAGAGCAATCTGGCGAAACTGTCTAGGTAACAGCAGCTGTTTTCTGTCAGGTTTGTCTGATAGTTTGATAACCCTGTACAGTAATCCTTGTTCAAGTGTAAGTTTATCCCATTCTCTCATTAGAAGAGGAATGTCAGCATGGGTGGTCCTGTCAACGCTGTCCCGATCTCTCTGATTGACTGCTAGCCACACTTCTCCTATGCAAAGATCTTCTTTCTGGGCAGCCTGTAATTCTTGCTGATTAATATTAGGCAACTGGTTTGTATCCAGGGCAGCTAGTTGACAGTATGCTCTGGGTACTGCAGACATAGGAGCTCCTAATTGTTCAATGACACGATCAGGTGGTATTTTGTTTGTTCTTTTATCTGTAGATGCAGTCTGACAAAGAGCTCGGACCCCTGGTGCTGAGATCTCTTGCCATTCATCATCAGGTGTTGGTCTAGAATGAGAATGCCTTGACAGTGCATCTGCATCTATATTTCTCCTCCCAGGTCTGTACTTCAAGCTGAAGTTGTAGTTGCTTAGGGCGGCTAGCCGTCTATGCCCTGCAGCGTCTAGCTTGGCTGAGGTCAAAACATATGTCAGGGGGTTGTTATCTGTTCTCACCTCAAACCGTGCCCCGTACAGGTAATCGTGCAATTTATCAACAATGGTCCACTTTAAGGCTAAGAATTCCAACTTGTGAGCTGGGTAATTCTTCTCGGACGGTGACAGACTCCGGCTGATAAATGAGACAGGGCGCAGTCTGTCTGACTGTTCTTGATACAAAATGCCACCCAACCCGTCTAGGCTGGCATCTACGTGCAGTACATAGGGTTTCTGAGGATCCGCAAAAGCTAAGACTGGCGCCTTGGTTAAGCAGGTCTTGAGCTTTTGAAAAGCATCCTCACACTTCTCATCCCATCTAGGCCCAAAAGGTTCAGAGGGTTTGTAGTAGGTCTTATCAGATGAGGAATCTGTAGGTTTGGTCCCATTCTTCCTAAGGTGAGGTGGATAACCTTGCAGTAGTTGGATCAAAGGTTGACTTAAGCAAGCATAATCCTTCACAAAGCAGCAATAGTAACCGCTAAAACCTAGAAAGGAATGAAGGGCAGATAGTGTCTGGGGTCGAGGCCAGATGGCCACAGCTTCGATCTTGGAGGGATCAGTAGCTACACCATGCTGCGATACAGTATGGCCTACATAAGTGACTAATGTTCTACAAAACTGGCATTTGTCCAGGGACAATTTCAAACCTTCTTCCTGCAGTCGATCCAGAACCCTGAGCAGCCTCTCTTCGTGCTCTTCTAGAGTTTTGCCAAAAATGATTAAGTCATCCAGGTACACTAACACTTCTAAGAGATTCATGTCCCCAACCGTTCTCTCTAACACTCTTTGAAACGTGGCAGGGGCTCCACATATGCCCTGTGGCATACGCTCAAATTGGTAGAACCCCAGGGGGCTGATGAATGCATTTCTTTTTATCTGCTGGACTCATGGGTATTTGGTAGTAACCTTCTGAGATCTAGGACACTAAACCAGTTACTCCCACTTAGGCAGTTGAGAGCATCCTCAATCCGGGGAATGGTGTACTGATCCGGAATGGTGCGTCTGTTAAGAGTTTTGTAATCTACACACATTCTCACCGCTCCAGACTTCTTCTGTACTACCACTATCGGAGAGGCGTAGGGGCTTCTAGATTCAGAAATGATGCCAGCAGCTTTGAGATCTTGCAAATGTTGCCGCACATCCTCCACATCTGCAGGAGTCAGTCGACGAGACCTTTCTCGGAACGGTCTGGAGTCATTGAGCCTTATTTCATGTTGAGTACTTTTAGAACAGCCCATGTCCCACTCATGACATGAAAATACTCCTCTCCTTTCCATCAATTTCTCACACAGACGTTGTTTCCACTGCTCTGGCATAGATGAATCTCCAAAGTTAAAGGACGATGGAGTCAACTTTGCACACGACTCTTCAGCGTTAGGTATGGCTGGCTGGGGCACCAAGTCCACCGGAAATAGGTGGGCTATTGGAGTCCCACGTTGCAAGGTCACTTCTTTAGTAGAGATATTCCTAATAGTAATAATGATTCGTCTGGCAGACACTACAGTGGCAGACTGAACTTCCAGCCTCACTAGTAAACCTTCACCTTCACCTCTTCAGGCTGGTCTACCAGCAGTATCTGGTCTGTGGGCTTCCCAGGAAACTTGGGGATGCCAGTGATATGGCAGACTCTTCCTGGTTGTAAGGTGAGGGTCTTTCCCCGGCGATCATACTCTTCCTGAGTGTCTCCTGCAGCTTTTTGAATGGTCTCATAAGCTTCTTTGATCACTGGGTGTATGGTCAAAGTGCTCAGAAAGTGTTCCCCCGCCTCTTCTTGACAGGATTCGAAGAGCCGCTTCACCATGCTGGTGCTAGTTCCAACTAATATAGACACGTTACTCGTCTCCATAGGGTCTGGGCACACCAATGCTAAAGTATCGATTTTCCGGGGTAGTCCCACAATGGTTCCAGGAAACTCGATTTTTAGAGGTAAGTAGCCATCATACGGGTATTTGTGAGAACTCAAACCCCATATTTCCAGGTTCTCAACAGGTTGAATAGGTAAGTGCTTCAGGTAAGTGTTGTAAAACTTTCTGTACAAGATGGTAATCTGGGAACCGGTGTCCAGTAGAGCTTGCGTATATATGCCCTCTACTTGTACAGGTACCACTGATGAGGGTCCCACTAAACCTGGAGGTAGTTGAGTCTTTGTTCTGTAACTCTGTGTGTTACACTTGGTGGAGCAGAGTTCTCTCAGAGCACCAGTTTGCTCCTTCACCAGGCTCCGAAGGCATTTCCCTACAGCCGTCGAGACTGGATCAGCTTCTGATTAGCCTTCCTCAGGTCCTCCATGCCTTGGCATTGTCTCTTCATATGGCCATCCTCCCCACATTTGTAGCAGAAAATCCCCCGGTGGGCTGCTGTAGCTGAAGGGACTTCAGGTGTGGAAGGTGTAGTGTTAGCAGGGGTGTCAAACACTTGGCCTGCAGACCTTCTATTCTTAAAAGATGAAGGCCTTTCTTGTTTTGGAGTCACAGTAGCCACAGTCAAGAGGCGGGTGACCTGACTAGCCAGGTCCTTCACTTCTCTCTTAAGGCTCTCAAGCTCAGAGACAGCAGCAGCTGGTTGAATTATTGCAGCAGCTACTGAGGCCCTCACAGCATCTCTAGAGGAAATTAGGTCTTCCTCCTCCTTCACTTTGCGCAGTAGTTGTGAAAAAGAAGGCGGTTCACGTAGTTTATGAGTCATTCGAAGTCTCAGGGCAACCATGTCTTGAGTAAGGGCGCCCTTAACGACTTGCTCCATTCTAGCTAGGTCCATATCCTCTAGAGCGATTCCTTCTTTCAAAAGTACTCTATGCAGTAACTTATCTAAACGATACAAATAATGAGAGAGCTTCTCTACCTCATCTTGATATGTGCACTTGAACTTCACCATTAAATCTTGTCCGCTCTCAGTTGTGCCATATGCAGTCTCAAGAGCTACCAGGTAATCTCTGGCAGTAGCAGAGGGGTTCCCAACCTTCAGAAACATAACAACGTCAGCAGCCGGTCCTTTCAGGCTTTCAACGATACGTTACTTTTTGGTTGAATCAGCACATTTCCATTCATCTATCATTTGAGTAGCTTGTGCAATCCAGGCATCGTATTCTTCTTCTCCTGCAGGCGTGGGTTTCATTCCTGAAAACAACCTCAACTTTCTATAATTATGTCCTTCAGCAGACACTTTGTTACACCTGTCTACTAATTGGCCTATAGCATTAACCAGGTCTTTACTTAAATCAGTAGCTGGAGAGCTGGCTGGATTGACCGTTGCTTGTACATCCGCCAGGGTCTTGCCTTCCTGCTGCAGAAGGGACAGTAGTTTGGTTTGAAAAGCGGTGTCTCTCGCTGGGGGAATCTCCATGGCAGTTGCATTTCCAACTAGGAGCACAGCCCAGGGGCCTACTTCACCCTCAATACCAACTTCCTGGGGCATCTTCTGGGGGTCAAGGTCAACAGAAGCCTCCACTAAAATGAATCACCACAGCACACAAACTGACAGTTTAATAAAAATGACGACCAGAAAATATTATTAATGAAGCCAGACGTGTTCGTTGAAGATCAGGAAAATGCTACCACATGAAAAAATAATATCCCTGAAAGAAAATGATGAAAATTAATCAAATACCAGTACAGCAACTCGACAACATACTGGCGAAATTTATCCTGGCATTGAAGCATTAAAACAGAGAAGAATTTGAACCGCACACCCTCCACGGTATACGGGATGCGTAGACAGGTATTTAAAGCAACACAAATATGAAAGTTAATTAGAATAGATATGAGATTTCCTTTAACCTGAAAGGTCAATACAAGGGCCTTAATCTCTAGTAAAGGATCTTGAATGTTATTTTTCAAACTGTGTTTACTCACTGTTCCAAATCAATCCGCTGGAAAATACGTAAATGCAGTATTCATGTTTTTTTCTGTTTGATGAAAGAAAATCTCCATTCCAGTACATAACACACCTTCTGTCAATGTGGACCTGTCCTATCTATACATACAATCTATCTATTTAAGTTTAGTATAGCAAATAAAGTTAAAAAAAAAATGGGAATAGTGTTTGCTGTCAGCAGCACTACAGTAACCACAATAGTAATAGCATCCGGTTTGAATGACGAGTTGAAGAAATCAAAACAACTTGATGAAGCCTGAAGCTACCAGAGCACAGATGGAATTCTAAGCAAACCTCTTTACTCATGAAGTAATCAGGAAAATGTTTGTATTCAGTAGCCACAAAAACTAGTACTGTTAATGTTCAATTTATTTTTTTTACATATACATCTAATAGTAATAGAACCCTCATAAGAGGGCTTTACCGTATGAAATGGCCTCGCCTTCGGCTCGGGACTTTTAACGACACGAGGCGGGCCTTACCACAAGGTAAAGCCCTCTTCCTCTGGTTCTGTTGCTTAATTAGGTTATTTCCATTTGGAAGGATAATGTATCTGACTAAAAGAAAACTATATGGAAACCCATACTACCCGAAAGGTACTACAAGATAAAACAAGTGTGTTGGTGTTGTTTGTTTATCTTTACAACATCATGTTCCACAAGTATGTCAAAATACTTACATGTAGTGAAATGTAAATTTAAGCAAATGCTGGAAGATTAAAATATGAACTCAATCCCATATCAAAACATCCATAAGAAGTCTGTGCAAATACCTCCCTCAAAGGCCAGACACTGTAGATTTAATCCTTACTTTGTGCATGAACCAAGGGAGAAATTTGTATTCCTTCAGGGCATCATATTTCAGTGAGCTCGTGTGTGGGCGGAAAACATACTTGATGCCTGCAACTCACTCGTAACAAACATAAATATTATTACAAAGGGAACCCTATTGCAAAGCTGCTGCATATTTTATATGGATTTTCTAGTTTCACCAATACTCATTTTGAAATAACCTGGGGATACAGGATGGAAAACATGTTCTTTTAAACTGTCAACTGTGGCCCATAGTCCTAATGACTGTGACATTCTTTCAAATCCCATCCTCCTTGTCAGTGCAATGTTGGCAACAATTTATGATAAAACAGAAGTCATAAAAAGAGGCATGGCAAGTCTCATGTTCTATTTCAGTAGCGTTTGATGTAGGTGAATTAGCCTATTCCTGCTAAAATTGACTTGCTTTGATTATTTTCTTGGTAGCAAATCTGAAGGAGTTCTATTTTAGCCACCCAACATGCCGTTCGGCTACATTAAACCTTTGAGCTATATAAAACTAATGAGACAATTCCTACCTTTATGTTGAAAGAAAAAATATATAGTTTACATTTTAACCATTTGTTTTTGCTTGTGAGTACAGTTGCTCAAATATTAAATATTATTGCTTTTTAATATATATATTTTTTAAACACATTTTTAGCACTAAAAAAAATCTGGAATCCTATTGACTAGTGTGACAGTCTGGCTCGCAGTGGTGATGTGTGATAACGTCACGGACCAGGAAGTACAGAAACCAAACAACAGTGGATGGGCGGGTGAAGCTGAATGCTATTGCGTTCAGCGTATTTAATTAATCAAATAAACAAAAACAAAAGATTTAAACAATGAACAAAACACAAAACAAAAAGGCGCGATGGCCAAACAAATAGAAACAAGTATATTTGTTTAAATATAGCAATTGTTAATTTTATATGTTCTCGCGCTCTCTCTCTCCGCTCTCCCGTACTCTCCTCTCTACACTCAACCCCGAGTGCAGAGAGCTGCAGGTTTATATACTCTGGCCGAGGGATTAACTAGTTGTTAATTATCTTATTACCCCTCGGCCAGAGTCTGCACGCGTTTGGTAAGGATGCATGACTGTCAGCTAGTTAAATAATCAGTAGCTGATCAGCCACGCATCCTCACAGGGTTTTTGAATATAATAATAAAAGACGCCGCGCTTTTATCCGCGCCGCAAACAAAAATACAAATAATAATAAATAGGGGCGGGACACTCCGCCACACTAGTTTAGCATAATTTTCCACTCTGCTGCTGAATCTGTTTTCAGACTATAGATACACTTATAACAGTGCAGATGATATAATTGTGTTAGCCCCCAAGTAGTCCATCATAATACAAATACAATTTAAAAAACTTTAAAGCATTCAACTTTTGAAAGTGTTTTCCATCATGACCTCCCACTAAACAGCCTTTGCTGTGAAGGAGAAAAAATACAGCTTGAGAATTATGTCCAAGGAGAAATTATGTATCAGAGAAAGAGCACTCTAATGAATCATGTCTGAGAAGTTTAAGGTCTGTTTTTTATCGAGAGTGACTGAATCCAGTTACACTTCTATTTGTGACAATAATATTTTTCTGGTTGTAATTTTTATTAAACTGTCAGTTTGTGTGCTGTTGTGAAGTCAGTTAAGATGCCTATGTGACCTGTACATAATAAACCTTATAATCAGCTGTACATAATAAGACTGTAAACTCTGGGAGTTCTAAATACTACTGATAATAATAATAATAATAATAATAATAATAATAATAATAATAATAATAATAAATACTTGAATCCAAATTCCACAGGGACAGTGCAAAGCTCTTGCAACTGGAATGTGGTTATATATAATTTTTTATTGTTTTGCTTTTTGTTATTGGTTAACCAGTTCAGTAGCCCAAACGATTTCAACACATTTCTCAGTAGATGCTAATCAACCTATGACTTTCTGAAACTGCGTTGTTATGTTAGTCATGCAGCAGGCTGACGTTAAGTCCATTATTTGTCTGTTTTAACAGATTCGTGGAACCAACAGTTATTTGTTTTCTTTTTCATGTTTTCATTCTTCTAAAACAAATCTTGTTCAATGAAGTAGGTTTAAGATATTTTACTTCAATTCTAGATGGACGCTGAAGCCTGGTGCTGTCGGTAGGCAGCAGCAATAATAAAGCCACTGTCAACGAATTCCCAGCTATGCTAATTTATACATTTTGGGGGTACAAGCAATAACTTGACTCACCAACTACGCCACCCAGCTCCTGGTCCAGGCCCTGGTACTCTCCCGCTTAGACTACTGCACCACCCTCCTGGCTGGCCTCCCTGCGTCCGCCACCCGTCCGCTCCAGCTCATCCAGAACTCTGCTGCTTGCCTGGTGTTCTCTCTGCCTCGCTTCTCCCACGCAACTCCACTGCTCCGCTCACTCCACTGGCTCCCAATCACCGCTCGCATCCAGTTCAAGACTCTTGTACTAGCCTACAGATGCCCTGACCAGACTGCACCCAGCTACCTCCAGACCCTCATCTCTCCCTACACCCCCACTCAACCTCTCCGCTCCTCCTGCACTAGAAGACTGGCTCTACCTCCTCTACGCTCCCCTGCCTCCAGAGCCCGCTCCTTCTCCACCGTCGCCCTGCAGTGGTGACTTATTTCTTTAGTCACGTTCCATTATCGATCTTGTTGTATAAAAATGAACCACTGCCACATTGTTTTAAGTAATGATCATAGAATCTGCAAAAAGATAGGATTGGATAGAGCCAACCCAAGCACAGTGCATCTACCAAATATGGCCTTATAAAAGCATTAGTCTTAAAAGGTATATTATTTGAATATGTATTTATCATTCCTAAATCAAGTCAAGTAATATGTTAAATTACTTTTTATATTAAATTGAATGTTCCTTTCTAAACCTAAATAGTACAGCTGCAGCGGACATTAATCTGTTTCTTTAATGCAAATTCTGATGGCTTTCACTAATTGTTTTGCAATCCATTTTACATCTAATGTATTACAAATGTATTTGTAAACCCATCATGTTTACCCTTGAATTCAAGCAAATGAAGAATGGAAAAAAGAAAGATAGGATGGCAAAGATTTATTTTTAACGCTGTTGGGTTTTCTTTATGTTTAAATGATGTTTGCATTCAAATTATAAGAGAACAGTTTACTAGTTTGTTTATTCATTTATTTATTTATTTTCATTTATCAGTTCAGGTTGGCGTTCATAACCTTTTTGCACCAGTAATATATAACCCACAGTGTTATATATTATCTTAACTGTAGAGGCAGAAGATTACTAAACTACTTGGAATCCACTGCTCATCCTCCACTCCAAGTGTGGCTCCTTTGAGATCTACAGTAGTAAAATGTATCCACAAGCAGAAGATATTGTTGTCTGTGGTTAGAAGTCATTGGCATTAGAAGGAGTATCCCTATAAACCTTTATTGTCAAGGCAGATGGACACATGCTGTACATGCACAACATTTGAGCAAGTCAGGGCGAGTTACACAATAAACCAAAAAATGCCTCCAATGTATTTCTAAGTGAGTTTCCACATTACTCCAAGGTGACTATAGTTATTTATTATAAACAGCAAAGCAACTTTCCCAATCACTCTGCACATCCATTTTTCTGCCCTAACTACTGCCAATGTAAATTGTAGCCAATCATTATGAAGCTATAACGTGGAGATGGATTATCAAACATTAATTACAGATTATTTCTAAGTGCTAAACTGACCTGCACATGGGCCACAGTTAAATATTGTATTGTAGCAGATCATACTTAGTCATAACAGTACAAAGCCACCTAAAACAAGCAATGGTGTGACTCACTTTGTATTTAAAAGTTCTGTATTCATTTTCTGTGTCTCAGTATAAAAATTCCAATAACATTTTGGAATTTATAAAAAAAAATGTGTCATCAAGTAGGGCATTCATGTTGTTCTTGAAACTGAAATAGACATGGTCTATATAGGTTATTGTATTGAGGACACATAAATCTAACTTACAGTGAAATCTTTCAAAGTGTGTCAGCAAGTAGGTCAGGGCTATTTCCAAAGCTGACAAGACTTTCAGAGATGTTCTCCACTTTATAGAACACCCCGCCTTTATTATGGATATCTAATTAACTGGAGGCTTTTAAGACTGGGAGACCATTTGGCAGCAACAGTCAGCAGCAGAAGAGAAATGAGTAACAGAGCAGCACACCTTAGGGACTCACCTGGCCTCCTTTACAGGGCTGCCTCTCTCCTCTGAGTAAAGGAACAGAACCTTGAAGGTGAATGTTTAGGAGAACCAACTGAGAGTGGGATTCTTCTCTTTATAACTAGGATGCTGGGGAGTGTTTAACTGGGTCACAGAAAAGATAACCCATGCATATAGCATGCTGTTTGCACATTGCTCTTACTGAGTCACAAACAGTGATACTCTAATTCAGGTGGAATGATTCTGTATCTTAATTTAATTTTAAATTGCTGGCTATTTAAGAAATATAGATCATGGCATTGCTCAGATATAATAAGACAGCATATAGAATATATAAAATATAGAAACTGCACAACTTTTGAATGTCTTTCAGAAAATGAAAGTCAGATGCATAACAAGGTTATTCTTGATCAGAATTTATTTTAATTATTGTGCACAACATATGCTTTACAGAAAACAATGTTACGCTTTAGCAAAGAAAAAGTATTGAGATTTCGAATCCAATTCTAAGCAAGCGTTTGCTGTCCCCATACTTACTATTTATTGGACCAGGTTTAAAAGAGCTTTTAAAAGCTTCACTGATGAATGTATAGTCTGCCTTAAGGCATTAATGATAGTCATTTAAATGTAAAAACACTTAGAAGACAATTTATTCTGCATTTCCTCTTACTGTGGCTATGATAAAGTTGTGTGTGCTCCTTTTTTTGTAAAGCTTAGTTTTAGACATAAATCACTGTTAAGAAAATGACAACAGTAAGAAAGAATTGATTCAATGAATACTTACCAGAAAAAAAATCCCCATAACACCAGTAATTTATTTTATGTATTCAAAGTGGTTAACTGTGAACTCAAGCTCTCCAGTGGCAGGGTAATAAATGACTGTTGTACTTGTGTTCAAATGGAGACCCTGTTAATTAACTTTTTCATCATTTTGTGGACAAACTACTTTTACGGGGAGAGCAATGTATTAATTAAAAAATGCTAAGCACATGAATTTTGCTGTGTTATATACCTGTATACAGCAGGTCTCTAAACTCTGCTATTTAATGTAGCATTATGACAGATCTGTCTCTGAGTACAGAGGTTAGAAGTTAGTCTTAAATCATGTTCAGGTCTGTAACGTGACAACATTGTATATTTGAAAAACACCAACAGTTCTTACTTTTCCCTATTTATTAAATATCAGCCCATCCAGTTCTCGGTGTGTTCTAAGGGGAAATTATTTTTCATCTTATAAATTTGATCTATTTGCTATACAACATAACATATTCATTATTTTTATACTTCAATGGAAAGATCCCCTGCACTCTGATTGCACTCTACAGGGTTATAATCCCTAGTTGATTGTAACCGCATCACAATAACAAATTAAACAAGATCACTTCACCGGTTTTACTTCAACATTTTTAATAACATGTTAATTGAAGAATGTGTAAATCAAAACTCCCCAGAAAATAATACATAATACACTGTCAGACAAACTGAAAAACCTACTACTAGCAGGATGGTCAAACATATTTTTAGATTTAAATAACAAAAACAAAAAATCTAAATGGATTTTATTAGTCAGTTTTAACCTAAAGATGTCTGAAGCAAAAAATATGTTTTTAAACCATTAAAAAGCCCTTTAAATGCTCATAAAAGATTATTATTTAACCAGAAGTCCATCTTGGATTCACTGTGAGTTTTAACCCCTTCTGTGCTAAGGCCCTGGTAATTCCCTGTGCTAGAGGCATTTTGTGAATTTGCGACTCTCCTGTTTTACATCAAAATTACTCTAGTTTCCTTTTCAGATACCCCTGACAAACCATATATTGTTTTGTTTTTTTTGTCAGACTCTGAAGTTACTTGGTGCTAATTTTTCGTGGTTTATTTAGTCACGTGACTAAAAAATACATCTATTATTGTAAAAAAAAAAATAATAATTGCTTTTTCACAAAATGTATTATACCTGCATCACATTTAGTCGCTATAATGGAAATGTTTGGTGGAAAATGTAGAAACTTTTAAGCTGCTGGATGAGTCTGTGCCAATGTGAAAATCTTTTCATTGGTTCTGGGGGGGTTTACATGCTCCAGACAGACACCAGGGCACTTTGAACTTTCACCTTTGAAAAACGCTGTCCACAGTCCATTGTACCCACCCTAATTTCAAATGGCCACTACTCCACCAAAGAATGAGGTAAGTATGCAAAAGTATACCTTTTCTGAAACTGCACAAAATAAGGATTTTAGAAATGGGTAACATGACCTTGTATGACAATGGGGTGTTACCCATAATCCTTCTGCAATTTGAGGCAATGCAATTTTATATAGTAAAAGTCACTTGTTTTTCCTTATATTTGGTCCTGTAAATTTCCGATTTGCCCCGAGTGTCCCGAATTCAGAAATACCAAATATGTGCACCTTTACATAGTTTGTAAGGTATTGACATCAAATATTGATTTATTGCATGACATGAAAACCAGTCACTTTTACAACGTTTGATTACATTTGTTAGTGTTTATGGTGATTTATTTAATTGATTTCTAATACTCATGTACCATGTGGTATTTTTCAAAACACTCCTCCAAACAGAGGGCTGGCCAAGAGGGACAGGTTGGACAGTAGTACTATGTATCCCTCCGCATGCCCTTGCGGAAACACACACAGAACTTTTTTTCTCGGACGGTGGCAGCATCCGTATAAAATGTCGTTCAGTCAATCTTGCTATTGTTTTCAATCTTTCTGACTCTGGCATTTGTTGTTCGTACTGTACACTACATGGCTGTTGTACAAAGAAATCTGGACCATGTACATGGCAAGTTTTTTTGTACCATGCCATGGTCTTCCTGGCAGAATTGTACGGCTCCAGCATCTGATCCGACTTATCCATGCCTCCCATATTTTTATTATAGTCCACAACACACTTGGGCTTGATTGTGTGTGTGTCCTAACCTCGCACAAGAACTGGTATAGTTGCCTCATCATGGATGGTGCTGAGGAGGTACACGTCTTTTTTATCAGTGTATTTCATTGCCAGCAGTTCATCACAGGGCAGAGTGCTGGTTTCCCACGGTTCTGTTTCTTGGCTACCAATTGTCGAGGAAATCCCTTCCTGTTTGTTCTTATTGTGCAACAAGCAAATGTTTGGGATGTGTAGAAGGCCCTTAACAGAGGGATTCCTGTGTAGAAGTTGTCTATGTACAAATGGTAGCCCAGATTTAGGAGGGGAAAAAACAGATCCCACACAATTTTCTCAGTGGTCTGGAACCATGGGGGGCAGGCAGGTGGCTCAATCTGAGAGTCCTTCCCTGTCTACACTCTGAACCGATGAGTGTACCCAGTGGAGCTCTCAAAGTTTGTACAGTTTAATTCCATAATGGGCACGTTTGATTGGAATGTACTGTTTAAAAATTAACCTCCCCTTGAATAGAAGGAGGCACTCATCGACAGATATATTTTGGCCAGGGATATATGTTTCTTCATATTTATTTTCAAGGTGGTCGATAAGAGGATGTATTTTAAAGAGTCCCTTGGGAGAGCCTTAGAATTATCATTGTAGTGTAAACATTTTAAAATGAATTGGAACCTGTCCCGTCATTGTAGCAGGGAAAATTGGGCAAGCGTGGATAGGGTTAGTGGACCAATATAAATCCATTCTGGGTTTATCCACCAGTCTCAGCAGAAGGGATAAACCCCAGAACTTTTTCATTTCGATTACATTAGTGGGGACCCACTTGCGCATCCTAGAACATGGCCCCAGGTTGTCCCCATGTTGTGCCATGAATTGCTGCACATACAAATTGGTTTGGGTAACCAAATACTCAAAAAGGTCATTAGTTATTGTGGAAGGGTGGTGGGTAATACACTGATACACACGGGAGACAGAAGTTTTTTTGAAAACACCGCACTGGTGCCCAGTTTTATTATTTCAGGTGTTTTTTCTTATTGCCTGCAGAGGCACGGCCACCCGAATGCATAACCTAGCGCAGTACTTATGGGCCGAGCAATCCCCCAAGGCCCGCCTCTCAGCCACTCAGAGAGAGGGAAAGCCAACACACCCTCTTCCCCACCTCTCCGTGTCACTGCCATGACTGACAGGCGGATCTACGAGGCTGCTGCCCCCTTCCTACAGTAACACACATGCGCCAGATAGTCAGCACAGATTTCCCCCCCGTTACAGTCATGAACAACTGGTAAAAGTTAATTGGAGTAAATCCAGATGTGTTTACCCTGGTACCTTGTGTACTAGAAAAGGGTGGATTTTGAGGCTGGATATTGTTAGGGGGGTCCAGTGATAGAGTGGCTGAAATCTACCAGCCCTTGGTCCAGGCCTGTACTGCAATATTTACAACATATCAAAATATGATCATTACATGTACAGTATGAGTCCCCAGTGATTCAAACTGCCCCATCAAGTCACTGTAGAAATATATAATGAAATGTCCAAAGAATCCACCAGCTTTTTATCTTTATCCATGAACCGGACTAGATCCAACTAATGTGATTGATAAAAAAAAATACATCTGGTATACTTGCAGGCCATTAGGAAAATATAAAATCAGTAACAATGGCAATTTTTGGAAAACACTGTTTTACACTTATTTTATAGAGAAGCTCATAGTCAATGTTGTTATAATGGAGGACTGTATTTTGTAGAACATTCATTTTAGAGTCCTTATGTGGAAGGATACATATAAAAATAAATACAGTTAAAATAAATAAAAAATGATAATGAATTGTGCTGTAACAATTAAGTATAAAAGCAATAATACCCTCCACATTGGGCATTACCAGGCAATGTCCTCTGTGTCAGGTCTTATTGCTTATATATTATTAATGTGATTATACATGTGAGTAATAAAAAATATATTTTATATCTTTAAAACAACTATTATATCTGCCTATCTTGCAGATTTTGGAGTCTATCTGTAGATGGAAGTGGCTCAAAATACTGTTATCATTTACATTTAAAAAATAGGACTGGCATTTTACATGAACTGATTTTAGATTTTCATAACCTTTGCCAACACATCAACCTATATCCCGCGAGAAAAGCCTGTGGATTTCAGTTGCCAACATTGCTGTTAAGTTGCAAACGTATTTTTTATTAATGTCTGAAATTGGTTTACAGGTAATATTTTAACTCTTTATTTGCAAGAAAACCTTTTCCATGATACTGGACATGAAGCAAATAATGGCCCACACTGAAAAAACAATAAAACATGTTTACTGTAGACTTGTGGTATTGTAACAAGACCTGTATGTCTCTGTGGGTTTGCTGGAAAGTGGTTGTCCAGCTGTTGCTTCCTGCTCTTGATTATGTTGTTTATTCAACTGTATCTCAGACTTGTCTTCAGAAGCTAGGCATAGCCTATAACGATTTGTTCTACAATGCAATTGAAAGACACACACATAAAATGCATGATGCATATTTGAGGGAGACACATTTGCACTCCTCATGTACAGTTTTCCATAAACCACATATTGAGTTATATATGTGGATGGGTGTTGTTGGATATGTAGTACTATGTATTAAAATGTTTGAATGAGCTCTGCAACTGTACCTCTTGCGATTTCCCCTGGACACCTTTATGAACAAGATACTTCATCTCAATTGGTTTTTCTAGTTAAATATTTAAAATAAAGATATAAATAACTCAAGTGGTTATTTGGGATTATCATAAATTGAACGCAATCCAGAATTCTGTTAAATGCTTGTTATTATTATTATTATTATTTATTTCTTAGCAGACTTACAATTGTTACAAGATATCACATTATTTTTACATACAATGCAATACAATAAAGCGGTCCACGTTAACATTCACAACAATTTAATCGTGATTACGCTTAATCAGGTAGCGAATGGTTTACTCTAATATTACACTATTAAAAGCTGCGTGCTGAAACAACACAGGAGTGCCACGTTTATTATATATAAGAACAATCTGCTCTCTTTAGAAAGATGTGTTGGCTCTGAAAAGAGCCTTTGGGTTCATTGTTACATCGTCGCTTTAACTGCTCACTTCTTTTTAGGAGCCGCCTTCTTCGCTGGGTAGCATGCACTTCCCCCCCCAAGCAGAAAACCTGGTCGTTTTTTTTTTTTTAATTACTAAAGAAATATACCTTTATTTAAATTATCTAAGCAGTGGTGATATTTACTGTTTAGATCTATTGAATAGACCCCACTGACAATCAGAGAAGTGATGAATTTTCTTTTGAATTGAAAACTCAGAACCAGGAATTAATGTGTGATCAATTCATGCCAATAGTAAATGTTTTTTTATAGATTCATTTCCCATTCCCTCATACTCATTCAATTTAATAACACAGCATTACATAACAACATGTGCCTTTGATATAAAATGACTTGATTAGAAAATACACAATGAAATGTCATTTTCCTCTCTAACGTGAAATAGACTGTCTAAAATAAAAAGACAGTAAAGGCTATGCATTAATAGTAAAGTCATGTTGTAAAATAGAACCTGATTGTACAGCAGGCTAAACTGTAGCTTGGTTTACCTTTTAATACACACAACACATATCCTTCACCCCAGTACTGTCTAATATGTGCTTCAAATATTTTCCATAGAACTAAACAAAGGGTCATAACAGCTTTCATAAAATGTTCACAAGAAAGGTTAGTCCTCAGGTCTTGACATGACCAAAAACTATACAGAGCTTTTGCACAGTACAATGTATTAACATGAAACAATCATGTTTAGGCTTAAATTATTGCAATACATAGCTGTACTAGTAAAATATGGAAATCTTGTACAAAGCCTAAAACTGGAATAGCCCGCTGTTATTGTCTGGAATGGGAACTTATCTTTTAACTCTATACATTTAGAATTTCATAATATTTTTCTGTTGCATCCTCCTATAAAATGAAATACATTTTCAGTCACTAAACATGACAACTCGCTACATAAAAATTAAAATCCTGGAACGCACAGGTGCAACAAAACAAGTCAAAAACTATAAAAACTGCTGAAGGCGAGGCTCATGCTTTTTTTTTTTTCATTCATCCTTGAAATCAGTAGAATCAGATACAATATTCTTTTTTACTGTTTTTCTGTAAAAAAAATAGATTTTTTTTTTTCTGATTGACTATGGAACATTCATCTCTTATTAAAAAAAAGGCATCATTTTTGCTTAACAGAAATCTGCCCTGACTCTGTTCAGCTACCCTTTAACATCACAGTGCCAGCATTTTTGGTTTATAATAAACAAATATATATAATTAAAATGGTCTATTCCCTGTAAGGCAATGCCACACTGAATGGCCCTCAGCTTCATCTTGCACCATTAATGGACCTACTGTACAAGGAAAGGAAAGCTTTGAGTTTGTTTAGTCAGAATGGTATCTTCCCCTAATGCACTCTTTGTCTCTCACCGAATTTATTTTTTATGAAGTGCATGATAAAAAGGGGTACGACCCAAAGGGGGTTCCTGGCATTATGGCGTTGACAGATGTTTCATTTTTGCTTTCTTTCATGGAACTCTTTCACAGGAATCAACCTGCTTCTTGAAATGTAATTAACTCTTTTACAAGGCCCGATTTTGCATAAATGAGTGTAATGCATTTTCTTACTCATCCACCCACTGTGCATTTTATCATACATAGATACAGTAAGATACAACAGATAAATCAGCAACAGCTGTAACATTACTAAAATCTGACTTGACCTTTTATTTACAGAGTTCCCAGGTAAATGTGTGAAAGGACTAAAATCCTTTCAGGATATAGACAGCCACCATGGATGCCAAATGCAGCTCCTACAGTTAGGTGCACTGCAGCCAAACTCCCTCAATAGAAAAGCCTTGCATTTGTATGATAAGGAGGAACACTTTTTGCTTGATTGCATCATTGTTGACCTTTCAGATATTGTTGCATACAGCCTTTCTGCCTGTGCAGGGTTTTAATGCACTATTTTCTGAGGAAGGCTTAACGCCTCTTCATAATCAAATGGTACAACCAGCACTCCAGATAAGGTTTTGGGTCTGGGAGTAACCTCTAATTTTAACACTGAGAGCGTGTAATGTATTTTCAAGGGGTAAAATGCAACATTACCTTGAAGTCATGAGTAATCTCTATAAATACTGTACAACCTTCCACTTTAACTGCAATGCTACTTTGAACTACTGTACAACCACGTGTGTGTTCTACAAGGTTCTTTATCGGCTCAGCACATTTTTTCCGAGGTATCACACTGACCCTGCAAATTAATTACATTACTTATATTTCAACATTAAATTCTTAAACTCAGTGAGCATGTTAAAACTTCAGTATAAAGCCATTCAGATTAATAAAAAAAAAGGAAATGCATTAATAAGTTTGTTTAATATTAAAGCATCTTTTTTTAGGTGTTGCCCCTGACGACAGTTCCAGTTGGATTTGTAGCTGGACTGGGGTGTTTATGCTTCAACCTGAGTAGCTTTGAATTGTTCTTATTCTTACTGTGATTGGCTGCGAAGACAACAGGGCTAGCCAGAGATTGGATAATGTTTGTTGGGTTGTTTTTTCTTGTGTACAGTTTCCTAGTAAGTGAAGACATTTTATTACTATGCTCCTATGCTATGTGTATTTTTACGCATTACATTTATAATTAGTGTGATTTCTGATTTTTTAATGCGTAAAAACGGCAGGTATTCAGCTTATCTAGACTGCTGGGTACAACCATTTTCAGAAACATGTCAACTACTGTTTTTCTTACTGCAGTTTAACAGGTAAAAACTAGTAAAACAGAATAGGTACTCAAATAACAAATATAATGCATCACCCTGCTCTTGCAAAGTAAACGCATTCTCAGTCTCAGAACCTTGAAGGACTGAGCGAGGTCAACACAAATTACCTCTGACGTATTACCCCTACCATAGAGTTAGAAAAAGACTTGTAAGGAAATTTCAATGTTACCTCTAGCCAGGGGTGAAATTCTGCCGGTACTCGCCAGTACTCTGTACCAGGATTTACTTAATCTGCTATTCATCCAATGCAGATGCATTCCATCCACTCACACAGTCCACTAGCGCAACGTTTCTCAAACACGCTTTCATTCAGCACGGTTCGTGCTGCTTGCATTCTGTTTCCTCATACTGCTTCTGTTTCTGTTAGCTGCTATTGGCCACCATTAACTTCAGTATAATCACTGCATGTTGATTGGCCGAGCTTTCATTCTGAAAGCATTCATTTATCAACAAGAGAAGACTTTAGCAGTGCAATGTGAAAAAAGTGGTATGGAGTAATTCTCATTATTATGAAGTAATAATTATTTTATTTAGTGTGGCGGAGAAACTATCAGAAATATTCAAAATGAATATTGCTTTACATGAATTTGAAGGCAAAAATCCACATCAGTGTTCGCCATAAATTACATCGTTGATAAATACTTATCAAAACGCATGCACCTATTTACCACATTGTCAAAATTTATGCAACAGTTTCTAAAATGGCACGTGATGTGTGGGACCGTAGGGATTAACATAAAAAAAAAAAAACAGGATCAAAGTGCAGCTTCAGATTTTGGTAAGCGAGTCAGAATCGGGATACAGATAGAGGTGTGCGTCACGCTTTTTAAACACTGGCCCAACTTGCAAGGTACATGATAAGCATAGTGAACAATGTTTTGTTTTGTTGTGATCCTAGCATTTTCTTTTATGAGGACTGTAATAAACGAAAAACAAAATGGTGAGGAGTTTTTTCTTTGTACAATGCTCCCTTTTCTAAAACATTTTGAAGAGTTTATTTAAGTTAAATGTTAAAAAAGGCAGGTGAACCACAGTAATGATATTACTTTATGAAAATGTGACTTTTGCCACTTTGTTTATTGTGCAGAAACCACAATACCAGCAGTATATATATATATTTTTTTTTAAAGTCTACTTTTATACTGTTTCTGTCGGAAAATATATATTTCTGGAATAGATTATGGTAATTAATCTACACAGAAACACAACAGAGAAGCACACAGAACATATTATTGTAAACCAAGTAATAAGTACAAAATAAATAAAAGAAACAGAGATATATGTTCTAATCCAAGGCTATTATTGTAGCATGGCCAGATCCTGTTGTAGGTGAGTACCCAGGGTCTGGAAAGTATGGGGATGAGTGTGGAGGCAGTGTGGTCCAGTGGTTAAAGTCCAGGGCTTGTAATCAGAAGGTCACCGGTTCAAATCCCACTCTGCCACTGACTGACTCACTGTGTGACCCTGAGCAAGTCACTCCTCCTTGTGCTCCTGTGGATGAGATGTTAAATCAATATAATGCACAGTTCACAGCCTACCTCTGTAAAGTGTGTTGAGATGGTAGTCCACTATGAAAGACACTATATAAACATATTATATACATCATTAGTAGTAGTGCCTGTTACATAATACATTAGAGGGGTATTTAGCCCCTATTTTGCATTGTTTGACTTTTTGTATAATTTTTTTCATAGCACAGTTGATTTTTTTATAATATTATCCTTTTTTTAGGATATATTGAAACAAAACCCTCTCTAAAGCAGTTACGGCATAGTGCAATATCTCTTAATGCTCATTTAAGGTTTAACTTAAGTGTTATATTACAGTACAAAACTGAGTGATACATGCAGAGGATACAAAGCTTTCAGTATTTTCAGCTTCCTTGTTTATGGTGAATTGATTATAATTGATCAGTTATTTTTTAAGGCTTATTTTGTAATCATAAGTATATCGTGTATCAATATGTATACATTTTAAAAGTATTTATTCATTGACACTCAGATTGTCTCAATTTTTAAAATGCTTACACCCGGTTGTGCATACGAGTACCTGCACTTTTTTGTTGAGAATTTCACCCCTGCCTCTAGCAAGTGTTGATAATGGAATTTAAAACAATCAGAAATCAGCACACAAAAAAAGAAACATGAATGTTATTTCTAGTTTCAAGTTAAAGTCATGTTGTTTAAAATTATTCACACTGAATTATATTTCTATTAACTTTGACTTGTGAAAAGAGATCAGAGCCTCTCAAGTGATATATGCCATGATGAGCTCTGCATAATCTTGATAAAGTAGGAAAAGGATGTTCAGCTTTACAAACTCCGGAATTACCTCTTTATTTGATAACTTTGCTTTAAGAGACTGGAGTGGAATAAAATCTAGGAATTAATACATATTGTCTTGATCTTTCGAGTCATCTGCAGTTAAACCACAATATATAATAATCTATAAAAATTCAGTCTGCTACCTGTACATTTTCAGTACTTATGAATAAAACTCACTTTGACAACAGTATGGGTTTCGTTTCGGAAGTGGCAAAATCTGCGGAATTTTTCCCATCTGTTAATTTTTCCACCTGTTAACCATATCACCTATCAAGTGTTTCTTTGTATACAGTACATTTTACTTTTTGTGATATTTGTTTGTAGGTGCAGATATAAAATATAAACCACAATCCAAAAGTTCATTAGTCCTACTTTTTTTTAATTGTTAGCCGTTTTAACAGAATCTTGTATCAATAGTTTGTGCTTCTTTGGAGTTTCAAAATTAACTGTTATATAATGAATACTTAACAATATTCAATAACATTAAAAAATAAATGAGAAATAAAAAAGATCAGTGATGTTAAATGCAATTTTGGAGTAACGATCAACTTGACCTATAGCGGGTGTGCATGTTGTGATAAGTGAATCAATTTATTTGTATTATTATTATTATTATGATGATGATGTTTTAGGTAGGGATTTCCACATTGTGTGTTTCACAGATAGTAAAACTTAGGTGGTACAGGATTAACAAGATGTAATGCGTGATGCTGCAGCTTTCACTGAATAAAAAAATACCACCAACGTGCAAGGTCGCACTGGTTGCCTTCGCGAGTTCGATGCAAAAGAGGAAGTGAGCTCTGTGGAGTGATGTGGCAGGATAGCCGCAGAGGGAAGACTCAGAGTCAGAGAATGCAGTGAAACAACATACTTTAAATTGACAAAAAACACAAAATAAAAAGGCACAAGGGCCAAACAAAAGGTATAAACACTAAACAAAGGTCCCCAACAAAACACGGAACAAAATAAATCAAATTAAAAAAGTATTTATATCTATATACACACACTTCTACAGGTAACACTTAGTGTCTCGTCTCGCCTCGCCTCGCCTTGCCTCGCCTCGCCACGCCTTGCCTCTCCTCGCCTCGCCTCTCCTCTCCTCTCCAAAACAAAACAAAACAAACCACTCTAATAGATAAAGGGTTTCATCTGCCTTTTATGGTCTGTGGCTGGAGCCCAATTAACCAATAATTAACAATTAAGGCTCCAGTCACATTCTCACATGTATTTTGCAGGGAGGAATTTAACCCTCTCCCTGCCGATCCAAAACAAACAATAATTATAATGCAAATCATAATGAAAACAGTAAAAATGATAATAACACAAATTATAGGGGTGAGCTGGCACCCCATCAAAAGTGACTATTTGTTCCCTCGGAAGGCCGGACAGAGGACGTCACTCTCCAGAGGGTCCTATTGGCAGCTGTGATATAAAATGCTCAGTGAATACCTGACCTGTGGCAGGCATATCCTAAAAGTATTGTTGGTGGTCGTCTTCTCTTTCAGGGAACCAGGGTTACATCCGTAACCTAACATTTTCTCTTCATAATGCAAAATCGTTGAATAATTTAATTAAAACAACTGCATTTTTTACTTGTATTTACTCATATATTTTAAGGTTAAAAGTTTTTGCATACATTTGGCAATGCACTTTGTGATATTTTGCTTAGTCTGGACAACTTCCATAAAATAACTGACAGTGCTAAAACTAGGGCCATTTTCAGGCATTTGCAGGCATTTTGTCATACAGACCATGGCTCTGACAAAATCGTGTAGCTCCTCAATGGTAGAAAATCTGATTTTTTTATTTGAAATTCTGCAACTGCAACATCCTGATATTTTTCTATATGTAACTTAGAAAGGGGTTGAAATTGGCAGTTTTTAAAAATATTATGTATTATAAATTTTGTTATGAATCTTTTGGGGGTGCGGCTTATATATAAAAAAAATGCATTCCACAATAAAATACATTATATCATTGGAAACAGCTACGTAATACCTTTCTGTGGATATATTGGGTTTTAATTTCTGATTTTAGGTTGCCAAACTACAAGTGCTAAAACACAAAGTGGTTCTATATAGGCAGGAAAGGATTAAACGCAGTGGCTTTGATAAGCATACACAAAAACAGAACTGACACCGTGAATGCTAGTAAAATTATGGACATGTTTATAGCAAAGAATATGTGCAAGGAAGCCTACTTTGGCATGCCAAAGTCTGCTGATCTTCATCAGCAGACCTCAAACTGTCACACGGTAAGAACATGCTTTATTTATATGCAGGGTGTTATTTTGTTTATTGTTGTAAAATACTCTAAATATATTCAATTTGTTCATTAGTGTAGGACTATAATGCTTTCACAGGTCACCCGCGGGCCCCACGGGTACCCGACCCGATGCAGGACTCTAAATCACATACATTCTATACAGAGAAGCATACACTATATACTGAGAAGCATACACTATATACTGAGAAGCATACACTATATACTGAGAAGCATACACTATATACTGAGAAGCATACACTATATACTGAGAAGCATACACTATATACTGAGATGCATACAAGTGACGGTTTTCCTGGGGGTCCGCCTGGATTCCCGCTCCATGCTCGCTTCCCTGTCGGTCGACAGGGTAAGCGCATTCCAAGCCTGTCTGTCCCTTTTTCATTGCAGACAGTCAGTGCAGGTGGTGCTGTGCCAACGGTTGCTAGGTCTGCTGGCCGCAGCCTCCTCTGTCCTCCCTCTCGGTCTCCTCCATATGCGCCCCTTGCAGGCATGGCTCAATGCCCAAATAGTTCACCCAGCCCGAGACAGACACCACCGGCTGACAGTGTCTCGATCGTGCTGGCATGCCCTGAGCCAGTGGAAGAATCCTCGCCACCTCAGCGAAGGAGTAACTATGGGTGTAATATACCGGAGAGAGGTGCTGACCACGGATGCCTCCAACCTTGGTTGGGGGGCGATTTGGAACAGCAGGGGGACCTGTGGGGTCTGGACTAGCAGGTGGCTGTCCGCCCACATCAGTGTGCTGGAACTGAGGGCAGTGCACCTGGATCTGCACCATTTTCAATCAGTGCTGCAGGGCAAGCATGTACTAGTGCGCACGGACACTACCACTGTCATGGCATGTCAATCGCCGGGGGGGGGCTACGGTCCCCGGGGTTGCGCCAAGCAGTGTTCCAGTTGCTCACCTGGGCACAACCGCTTTTTCTGTCCCTCAGGGCAGTCCACCTGCCGGGGGTTTCGAACCAGACAGCAGACCTGCTGTCAAGGGGGGCTTCTCGGCACGCCTGCATCCCCAGGTGGTAGCCATGATTTGGCACAGGTTCGGCAGCGTGTCAGTTGACCTGTTTGCCTCAGAGGAGTCCACACATTGCCCTCTGTGGTTCTCGATTCAGAGAGGCGGGGGCCCTCTGGGAATCGATGCCCTAGCCCATAGCTGCCCTCAGGGCTTGCTGTATGCCTTCCCCCCTCTAGCGCTGATCCCGTCCTTCTTGGAGAACGTACGGAACGAGGGACCTCCTAGTTGCGTCGCACTGGCCCAGGAGGATATGGTTTGCCGCTCTGAGCCAGCTCATTCAGGGACAGCTGTGGCGAATCCTGCTATGCAGGGACCTTCTCAGTCAGGCTCAGGGCCATCTGTGGCACCTGGACCACGGGTCAGTCCAGCTGTGGGTCTGGCCCCTATAAATGGAGGATTTCCCAGATGTGGTGCTTGGCGAGAGACCATGACCCCACCTCCTGCCCCATGTCGGTTGTTTTGCAGTTTCTACAGGACCTCCTAGAGGAGGGTAAATCTCCCTCTACGTTGAAGGTGTACCTGGCTGCTATATCTGTGTGCCACGTCAAAATCGACTCTGTGTATCCCAGAGCTCATTTTTTGGCAGTGCAGTTTTTAAAAGGGGCTAGGCGGCTCCGCCCTCCCCTTAAACTGATGGTTCCTTCCTGGCATCTGGACTTGGTTCTAGAGGCACTCCCTTCGAGCCTCAATGGACCCTAAGTACTTGTCTTTTAAGACAGCCTTTCCAAGCAGTGTTTGTCACATTGGATAGTGGATACAATCCGGCTGGCTTATGAGCTGGCTAACCTGCCCTCTCCAAGTGATGTTACAGCTCACTCCACTAGAGGGACTATGACGTCTTGGGCAGTGTTTCATTTACCGTAACCCTGGTTCCCTGAAAAAGAAATGTCAACCATTAAATTTGCGAGGTCGCTAGATACTTGTTCCAGAATGCAACAGACATGTGCTCACACAGGGCCTATCAGGCAGCTTTTTAAATATGTGCTCAGGGCATGTGACACAAGGGTCATTTCCTAACTCGTAATGGTTGACATTTCTTTTTCAGGGAACCAGGGTTACGGTAAGTAACCTAACGTTCTCACCCCCATTCCCCTGTAGATCATTGGTTGCCTGTAGAGTGTGTATGTGTATAGTGCTTGGTATTTTCATGTTATTTTATAGTAAATTGGGTGTAAATGTATTTATTGTCAATACTTGATTTTTTTTGTTTGGGGGTGGAGTATAGTTTTAATTGTCAATTGTTTAGGGACCTTATTGTTTATTTTTGCAGGTTAACAGTAGGATTTGAAAAAATATGGTGCTATTTTAAAAAAGGAGAGAGGAAAAACATTGCCACTTCGAATTTTTCCTGGAACTTCAAAAAAGTTCTGTTGTGTGCATCAGAAACAAACTTAAAGCTTTTAATTACGATTTTCTAAAGGGTCCATATGTTCTTTTGCATTCTGATGAAGCTATTGTGGATAAGGTTCCTGGCTCTAAAAAGGAGTTTACATTACACACATTTAAAGATGCAACAGGCAAAACATTTCAAAGATTTACATTTTTCATTTGTACTGATGAAGACTACAATAGAGTAGGTAAGTGCAAAACAAATATTTGACTTTCAGTTTATAGTCTTAAAAGTTCACTTTCTGTTCCAGTTATGATTTTCTGTAGTTCTTCCAATGAAACTAAAAGCAAGAGATTATGCTATATTTGTGATGCAATCTAGTTTTGACAATATTTGCACTCCACATGTAATTATATAAATGAAATAACTAAAAACAGCATTGGTATATGTATACAAAAAAAACATACATATCAAAGTCCAGGAGAAATTGAACCTAACGTACACAGGGATTGGAAAGTCAGGCGAATTGAATTTGAAATGTATGAACAACAAGTATATGTAACGTACACTATTCCAGAGAGTCTAGATTTTGGTCTTTACAGCACTGCATAGGGACATGCATTTGGGAATTTATTTATTGCTGAAGTAAACAATACTGACTTTTTCTAGAAAATGGTGAAGATAGTGATAGTAGTGAAGATAGGTAGTACTACGAACCTGTCATCCTGTAAAAGACTTCTCTGCTTGTCTTTATGTAAAATGTTAGCTTTATATTTTTTTATTTTTTATATATAAAGGTAATATTTACCTATGTATTTTGTTTATTGAATATGATTTCAGTGAGCAGTTGGTCACTGTGGATGCAATTTTGGGGAATTTAGGCATGCAAATACAATCCACCAAAATTTCAAAGTTCAACATAAACAGAAGAGACATCTGGGATGGAGCTGTATGTGGTTTTAAGTGTAGTTCTTATGACCCTACAAACACCATGCTAGTGAAGTTCACAGATGACTCTAGCAATACTGAAGATGGAATTGATGCTGGAGTTTCTTCAACTTTTGATTCAGAAGTCGAAAAGTTACTTTGCCTCAAACTATTGCTGGAGTGGTTTCTGCCGGTGAGATTGAGGGTCAGCATGATAAAGGGGGTGGCCAGAACAACATGGTGTGGGTCTCAAACAGGAAAATGGAGTTGGATTGACAGGCTGTGTAACAGAAATAGATCAACATACAAGTTTGTAAATTAACAATGCATTGTAAATTAACAATGCATTAACGTTTTGCTTTTAAGAGATTTCTGCGGCATTTTTTTCTTTAAACTGAATCCTGTAATTATGTGGTGTTATAAAATGTGTATTCTCCTTGATGCTTGTCCTTGAAGGTTGTGTGCATTCTGAAAGGACCACCTACTCCATTTAGTTGTAATAGCCCATGCATTGCGAAAGGATCAGTAATTATGGTAACAAGCACAAAGCAAGATAAAAAGTCCCTGTTCTGTTTTAGTTTTAAATATAGAATTTTAATTTTAAAAGCATGCTGAAAAAATGGCTTGAACTGTGCAAAGTATTCTTAAAGTCCAGCCACTCTTAGTTTGTAGTGTGCAATCTAAAGGTGAGTTTATCCAAAACGTATGTAAAACTGGCTAAATATAGTAGAAAAGTAAGTCGCTGTTAGTGATGCACATTTCTCATAACCTTTGTGGCATGTAGAACTTACGGTGCAAATCATTTTAAACTGTAACAGTTAAACTGCTTTGGAAACTAAATAAATCAGTCTTGTAACATTCTTCTTTCAGAGACTACACTGAAGCCAAATGTGAACATTTGACACTTATTTTTTTAATCTTTCTGTAGATCTGATTGCTTAGTTATAAAAATAAATAAATAAATACATTATACATTATTTAATTTTGGACAAAGGGGAGATCTTGCATTGACTTTTCCACCAGTTTGTCATTTATGAATAACTTTATCTGCATGGGTCAGGAAGGTCTTCATGTATTGCATTGTGTCCAGATAAAGAGATTTTATATACTATCTATCTTATCAGGACATAATACAATTGTATCTTCCTGACCCATGAATTCATTGGATTGTGAGAAGTGTTAATTCATGCCTTATACATGTGATCAACATCATTTGTTACAAAAGAACATGGGTAATTAAATCCAACATTATTGTCCTAGCTTATGCACTATGAGTTCAATAAATCAGTTACCTTCCTTTATAAAACTTTGAGGGTTGTGCAAGAGTCTATATTGAGGAAATAAAGTAGTCGTATGAAAAAGACAGGATAACAATCCCACAGCTATCGGTTCTGTGGTCCAGCCTTTGGTTTTTGAAGAAATAACAGTTTTGTAAAGAATTGCAGATGGGTTCTTGTAAAAGCTCTGGGTTGTCCTTCCTCTGCGTGAGGCCTACGGCAGTACAGTCTTTCTTTCAGTGGTAACAAAAGCATCTTTTTAGGTAGAATGCTGTACTTCCCTCCGTCAGCAAGATGAGTGTCCTGTGGTTACAGGGGTTTACAATAATGAGCTATAGCAAGATCCTACATTTACCTGCACAATTACCTCAGGTCTGTTACCACACACAAACCACGAGCAACAAGACCAAGAAGCAGAGTGCATTTGTCGTGCTGCTAAAGTCTTTATTTCCTGGTTTGAGCAAAGTTTTTAAAAACAGGTTCACAAGCAGAGTTCGCAGGAGTTCAAGATTTCTTCATCAGTTACTGCAGCAATTCAAACAGGAAAAGAAAATCGTGAACTTCCAAGATGATTATTATTATTATTTATTTCTTTGCAGATGCCCTTATCCGGGGTGACTTGCAGTTGTTACAAAGTACCACATTACAAAATATAAAAAATACAAAATATCACATTACAGATAAGAGCAGTTATAAAATACAATAAAATCAGTATTAAGATGCACACTTCTGTAGAAGATTCCTGGATTAATTATCCGCAGAAAGTGGGAGAAAATTTTAAATAAGAGGTACAATGTAATGTTTTATTCTGCAGTGTTTAGGGCTAAAAACAAACCTTTATTCTTACAGTTTTCTTAAATTATGGAAGCATATGAATCCCTTGAAACTATAACTATTAAATCTATTTACAAATTAGCAATTTCCTTCAATTTCAGATATAAGTCTACAGCAGATTCCCATGCAAGCGGGGTTTGTAAATTTAAATGAAAGCTTGTGCATTCATTTAAATCCTTTTGGAGCCATTGAAATGGCTTGATTCCTTCAGTTCTTCTAGCAGCTCCTTCCAGAACTGCGAGCTGAAGATGGAATAAAAACAATGCTGCATTGATCCAACATTAGTAATTTCAGCGAAGAATAAATATTTTGATTGTTTTGCTGTCAAACTGGTAAAGAGCCCTTGTATATCCTTGCAGCAGTTATAGGAATTCTCAATAACTCACTATGTAAAAGTTTAAAAAATACATATAAACAATGCAGCAAAAAAAAAAAGGTGGAGGGGTGGGGGGGTTAGCTACAACCTACATCAGCTCAATTTTGGGGAATATATTTACAGATTTCCATAAATGCAGTAAAGAACGGTCTAGTACTATTAGTTCTACTAGTACACCACTGTATTCGTTGTAGTTGTAATGTCAGTGGAAAACTACAGTATTTAAATCCATTTAGTAATTTTAATAGCATTTGTCTGTAAAAAGGAATATTAAAAACATCTACATAAAAACGTGGTATTTTTAATATTAAGTAATACTGTAACTTAATTATACCGTTTGTCTGCATAATACATGCTGTATTTTAATTATTTAATAACGATACAGCTGGCAAAATTGTAGCGTAGCAAATTAAACCACTTTAACGTAGTTTTGCCTTTTAATCAGAAGGACTTTATTCAGATATCGCTTTCAATTTAGTAGATCAATATTTGTATATATCAATATTTGTATACACTGTTTTGTGAGAATAAAGCTTTGTTTCTATAAAAAAAAAAGTATGGATTACTTTATTCAGCCTAAGTTGTCAAATTAGAGTTTCACAGATTCCACTTTTCAGAAATGTTGAACGCGTGACAATATTTAAAACACACACATGCAAAGAGAAAGGCCATAAGACAATGTAGCAGTCGCAGTAACGTACCTGTATATGCCCCATCGCTCACGAGTGAGGAAAGGCTTGATGTGGTTTTCTTCAGACAGGAGCCAGAGATTTGCCACATTTGGGGCAAAACGATGGCGTTGTGCCAAGCCGAATCCCACAAAAGGGGCAAAACATGGCCAGCGTTGAGAAACGTTAATTGGTAGATTCCATGCGCTCAACGTATTTTTTCAGATAAATAGAAGGAAGGAAAACAATTCAATCACAGAGTGCATTCAACTAGCTATGTAATGTAACTGCTTCGTAAATAAACACGTATATGGCCTGCAATTCAAGTACGTGTACAATGCTGTACAAAACTAAAACCGAAATTTAACTACAGGCCTATTAATTCACCTAACGATAAAACGTTAGGTAACTATGGTACCTAATTGATGAAGCAACATTGTGTATACCGCTTAATGTTTATAAGTAAACACATTCAGAAGACACAGATGTATTCAATATAGACGTACCGAATTCCACCAGAGTGTTTCTTCTTCTCTCCAACAGTCCTCCAGCTCCAATCCATGTCCATCATGTGATCGCTGCATTATATTAGGTCATGTGACAATGTCATTTCCGTTGTGAACATCTTTTTTGTGTGGCGGAGTGTCCCGCCCCTATTTATTATTATTTGTATTTTTGTTTGCGGTGCGGATAAAAGCACCGCGTCTTTTATTATTATATTTAAAAACCCCGTGAGGATGCATGGCTGATCAGCTACTGATTACACCGTGTAACAACATTTTTGACTTTGAACGCCGCTACCAAGGACAGTATAACGAGAACATGATGGGAGACTACATTTGGGGGCTGATTCGTGAAAGTGATTTACAGTATAATCGTAAATCTCGAAAAACTACTCACTTCTAAATCTTTTGTAGTCATTTTTGTATTACTTTAGTATAAATACATGTTAATTTGGATTCATATGTTGTTTTTTTCTAACTTTATGTGAAAGAAAAGACACAAATTCGCCCGTTTTCTCATTGGAAATAGGTAAATTTCAAAATATCACTGTCCTGGTCATAAAAGCAAAGTTTGTGGGGAATAATAGCCATTTTCTATACTTTTGAGGCATAAGCAATTAGGAAATAACACTTACTACCCAGGAACAAAAATTGTGTTACATAGTGTAATTTTTCTCTTGTCCTCAAAATATATTTCGCGTTCTCTTTTTTTTCTGTTCTCCGAATATTTTTGATGATCTCGAAATTTTAAAAAATGTGTGTTTTTCTGCATTCAAAATATTATTTTTGTTTTTTGAATATTATTTCTGCTTTGTTTTTTAAATATGATTTGCGTTTTGCACTTCTAGGCCACCTCAGAGTTACCATATAGTTTTGTTAAAAAAAAAAAAGAAAAAAAGAAAATCCACTCTTCAATCTCAGAAATAGCACACTGATTGCAATGCATTTGGGGGGGGGGGGGCATTGTTATTTATCTCTATTTTTACAAAAAGAGCTGTTAAAACAGTATGATTTAATGAATCAAACTAAAAACCTTATTTTTGCAATTACAACATTTTAAACCCTTATTATTTTACCAAACCACACAGTCCCACGTACCTTTTACCCAATGTTTACCATTTGCAATTCTTTACTTAAAAATAATGTTATTTTCCATGAAGGCGTAGGGAATTCACGAGACCCAAAACAGGGAGGCATATACAATGGTTTGCAGAAGTATTCACCCCCTACCAATAATGTCACATTTTGTTAAATTACAAATAATGTGCGCACAGTTTTTCAAACAAACTTTTTAATCAAAGCTGTAGTGGTTAAACTGAACACTGTTATATGAGAAGGAGGTTAAATGTCAGCAAAACTTGGAAAGAAAATGTACGAAATGAAATTTACTGGTTGCATAAGTATTCAGCCCTTTAAGTCAGTACTTGGTAGAAGCACCTTTTGCAGCAATTACTGCTATGAGTCTTTTTGGATAGGTCTCTACTAGCTTTGCACAGTAGGATGGTGACATTTTTACCCATTCTTCACGGGAAAATTGCTCCAGTTCTGATAAGTTTGTTGGGGATTGTCGATCGACTGCAATCTTCAAGTCTCGCCATAAATTTTTTATTGGATTCAAGTCAGGACTTTGACTGGGCCACTCAAGAACATTCATTCTCTTCTTGTTTAGCCACTCCAGTGTGGCTTTGGCTTTGTGCTTCGGGTCATTGTCCTGCTGAAATGTGATTTTCGTCCCTAGTTTCAGAGTCTTGGCTGACTCAAACAGGTTTTCCTCAAGGATTCGCCTGTACTTTGCACCATCCATTCTCCCCTCTATCCTGACAAAAATTCCCAGTCCCTGCTGAAGAAAAGCATTCCCATAACATGATGCTGCCACCATCATGCTTGACAGTTGGGATGGTGTTGACTGGGTGATGTGCAGTGTTGGGCTTGTGCCAGACGTAAAGCTTGGAATTGAGACCCAAAAGTTCAATTTTTGTCTCGTCTGACCACAAAACCTTTTTCCACATGTCTGCAGTATCATCTACAGTAAAGGCTTTTTCACAAACTCCACACATGCTTTAAGATGAGGCTTTTTGAGTAATGGCTTCTTTCTTGCCACCCGTCCATACAAGCCAGCTTTGTGTAGGGACCAGCTTTTTGTTGATGTGTGAACACTGACTCCCATCTCAGACACAGAACTTTGTAGATCTCTCAAGGTCATTGTTGGCTTCAGAGTGAGATCCCAAACCAGTTTACTACTTGCCCGGCTGCTCAGTTTGGGAGGGTGACCTGATCTGGGTAGTGTCGGGGTGGTATGATGAGAGGGATAATGAGCACCTTTTGACATTTTCTTGTATCCTTCTCCTGCTCTATGCTCTACCACTTTATCCCTGACTTGTTTCGAAAGCTCCTTGGTCTTCATGGTTGCTTTGTTGGATCACTATGTAAGTTGCAGCTTGAAAGTCTTTATATACCTGAGGGAAATTATCTACAAGTTAAACCACTTTGAGTACACACAGGCTGAAACCATTTCACTAATTTCGTGACCTTTCAAACAAATAATTTGCACCTGAGCTGATTTAGGGCTGCAGTAGCAAAGGGGTTGAATACTTATGCAACTGAGATTAATCTGTTTTTCTCTGTAAATCTTAGTTATTTATATTCTATATGCATTTTTTAACTTTATCAATGTGGAGTAATTTATGTAGATTCTACATGTAAAGTCTAATTTGAAAGCATCGTGAAGTACGCTCAGTTGCCAACAAAATGTGAAAACTTTGCAGGGGGGGTGAATACTTCTGAAACCACTGTGTATATATATATATATATACAGTACATATATATATATATATATACAGACGTGCTCAAATTTGTTGGTACCCCCCCCCCCCCACAAAAAACAAAGAATGCACAATTTTCTCTGAAATAACTTGAAACTGACAAAAGTAATTGGCATCCATCATTGTTTATTCCATATTTCATAGAAATCAGACTTTGCTTTTGATTTTTTATTCAACATAATATTGTAAATAATAAAACAAATGAAAATGGCATGGACAAAAATGATGGGACCGCTAACCTAATATTTTGTTGCCCAACCTTTAGAGGCAATCACTGCAATCAAACGTTTTCTGTAGCTCTCAATGAGACTTCTGCACCTGTTAACAGGTAGTTTAGCCCACTCTTCCTGAGCAAACTGCTCCAGCAGTCTCAGGTTTGATGGGTGCCTTCTCCAGACTGCAAGTTTCAGCTCTTTCCATAGATGTTCGATAGGATTCAGATCAGGACTCATAGAAGGCCACTTCAGAATAGTCCAATGTTTTGTTCTTATCCATTTTTGGGTGCTTTTAGCTGTGTGTTTTGGGTCATTATCCTGTTGGAGGACCCATGACCTGCGACTGAGACAGAGCTTTCTGACACTGGGCAGTACATTTCGCTCCAGAATGCCTTGATAGTGTTGAGATTTCATTGTGCCCTGCACAGATTCAAGGCACCCTGTGCCAGGCACAGCAAAGCAGCCCCAAAACATAACCGAGCCTCCTCCATGTTTCACTGTAGGTATGGTGTTCTTTTCTTTGAAAACTTCATTTTTTCGTCTGTGAACATAGAGCTGATGTGACTTGCCAAAAAGCTCCAGTTTTGACTCATTTGTCCAAAGGACATTCTCCCAGAAGGATTGTGGCTTGTCAATATGCATTTTAGCAAATTCCGGTCTGGCTTTTTTATGTTTTTCTGTCAAAAGTGGAGTCCTCCTGGGTCTTCTTCCATGGAGCCCACTTTCGCTCAAAAAGCGACGGATGGTGCGATCAAAAACTGACGTACCTTCACCTTGGAGTTCAGCTTGTATCTCTTTGGCAGTTATCCTTGGTTCTTTTTCTACCATTCGCACTATCCTTCTGTTCAATCTGGGGTCGATTTTCCTCTTGCGGCCGCGCCCAGGGAGGTTGGATATAGTTCCATGGAGCTTAAACTTCTTAATAATATTTGCAACTGTTGTCACAGGAACATCAAGCTGCTTGGAGATGGTCTTGTAGCCTTTACCTTTACCATGCTTGTCTATTATTTTCTTTCTGATCTCCTCGACAACTCTCTCCTTTGCTTTCTCTGGTCCATGTCCAGTGTGGTGCACGAAATGATACCAAACAGCACAGTGACTACTTTTCTCCATTTAAATAGGCTGAATGACTGATTACAAGATTGGAGACATGTGTGATACTAATTAAAGAAACGAATGAGTTTGAAATATCACTATAATTCAATTATTTATTATCTTTTCTAAGGGGTATCAACAAATGTGTCCAGGCCATTTTAGAATATCTTTGTAGAATAAGCAATAATTCATCTCTTTTCACAGCTTCTTTGCTTTATTCTATGACATACCAAAAGCATGCAAGTATACATGATAAAATAGCTTTTAATTTCATCACTTTTCAGGAGGAATGAAGCATTATTTCAATGAGCTGTAAGGGTACCAACAAATTTGAGCACGTCTGTATATAGTTTATCTATTCCATTTATTCACCACGGTCAATTTATTCAGCGCGTCTCAGGTGCGTCAGATCCAATTTATTTTCACATGCACAGTTTATTTTAGACACACTGTTTAAAAGTATTTTCACAGTAAAACAGGTTTAAAAGGCACTGCATATCAATAGGACACTCAGTACTGCATCTCCAGCCCCGCCACACCCCTTGTTCGCTATATTTTTCAAATATCTAAGTACATACCGATAAATCATCTCTTGATCACTTGTTTTTATCACCAACTCCTCAATAATGCGATCCAAGTCGTTATTTTATTATTATAACATCTAAAAAAAGCTCTGCAAATGTCTGTGATATCCTTTGCATGTTGGATGCAGAAGCAGCTATCTTGTCTGTTTATGTCCGTGTTATCTATGTGGTGTCGGGGCTATCAGTATTCATGAGATAGAGAAAAAACGACTAGAGACCTGTCTTTTGCATCTTTATGATGATGTCGGACAGGGTCCCACAATGGACCGGAAAGGGAAAATTGCGATGTCGGACCAGGTCCAATATAGGACCACAAAGGGTTAAAAGCGCCTCATTACCAGATCTAATTGCATTACAACATTATATATTAATATATTATTAATAAAATAACATCAGACAGCGAGTCACCGTGTATTTTTGTAAAATAAATAAATAAATAAATAAACTCATATCAAGAAAACTTCAACCTGTCGCCTTGACTGTAATCTTCAAAATGGCGGATGTGCAGCAAGCAATTTTCTAAAATGTGGGTGGAGAGTACAACTCACGTGACTGATGACCGACCTCAGTATAGACTGTATGAGCGAGAATCTCAGTATATAGTGTATACGTCTCAGTATATAGTGTATGCATTTCAGTATAGAGTGTATACATCTCAGTGTATGCATCTCAGTACAGAGTGTATGCATGACAGTATAGAGTGTATGCATGTCAGTATAGAGTGTATGCATCTCAATATAGAGTGTATGCGAATATCACAGGGTGAATTATGACCCTAACGGCGCCTTTTAGTGAAGCTTACCTATTTACATAATTAAATACTTGCACATGAAGTGATCAGTTTGCCAGTTCCATTTAGATTGATGTAGTGAAAATCGTAATAAAAATATTTAGATGGATTTTCCTGTTTTTTTTGTTTTTTTTTATGTGTCTAGCGATTCCGCATACAATAACATAACGATCTGTACGGACAGATGCGCCTGTGACATAGGCACTAAAAAGCCGTATTATGTTTAACATGGGTCCAAAGGTATTTTAATAATAATAAAAAAAAATACAATTTGTTATTAAATACTGAAAAAAGTGCATATGTTGAAAAAGAAAAAAAAAAACAGCACAAAGTGGTCGCCTGCAGGCGACTAAAATAATATTTACAGTGTCGCTACATGGTCGCTACTGATACTGTATATTATATACCGTAAAACTTCAAATAAGTGCCGGGTCTCAAATAATCGCCTGTCTCCAATACGCGCCAGGTCTGCTGACAAACATTGTAAATAAACGCTGGGTCTCTATTAAACGCCGGGTCTCTATTAAACGCCGGGTCTCTATTAAACGCTGGGTCTCTATTAAACGCTGGGTCTCTATTAAACGCTGGGTCTCTATTAAACGCTGGGTCTCTATTAAACGCCGGGTCTCTGTCATTGCCATTGAAGCTGAGGAAGATGAGGAGGAGCTTGAGCATAATAAACTGCTAATAAATGACGGCGATGAAAGTGACTCTCAGGATTAATACATAATAATAATAGACAACATAATAGGAGTCATAAATAATAATAATAATAATAATAATAATAATAATAATAATAATAATAATAATAGACAACATAATTTAAGGTAGGCCTACATATAATGCATATTTGTTTAATGCAGTTATTACATTTTTAAAAGTTTTTCATCATTTTAAGCATGCTGAAAGTGGGCCAGATACAAACCTCTGTATTTTAACGTGTTTTGTTGTATTAACAATGTATACGTTTGAGATTAAACAATACATTGTTTTTGATGAATACTTATTGCTTTTATTGTTCATTTTTAAAAACATTTTAGTTTGTATTATTATTATTATTATTGTGCTGTAAGAGTACACTAAACTCCTATATTCTGATATCTACAGGGCTGTCTTTTAGTGGATTTAACTGTTATTATTATTATTATTATTATTATTATTATTATTATTATTATTATTATTAACAATGGTAGACCTCAATACAAATTCGTACTTCTGCTTGTTCATTTTGCATACCGTATCCTTGATAACCAGTGTACATAATAATACTTTCTCTTTGTACTTGAGAGTGAACGATACAATGTCATTTTGTTATAAAACAAAACTGTCACTTAGTTCCAACTGACACACAACCTTTTATCAAAGTTGCTGGAATATTTAAATTGAGTTATGATGTTGCTACAAGGTTGTGTGTTAGCAGCTTCTCAATGACAGAATGAAGCTTATGAAGCTAGTGATCTAATAATCGGTCTCAAATAAATCGCTGGTCTCCAATAAGCGCCGGGTCTGCTGGCAAATATTTAAATAAACGCCAGAAGCGGTATATTATGGTATATTAGGGGTTTTAATCGGTTAAAGATTCATCGATTAATCATGCCTGTGGGTGTTGATCGATTTAAAAAAATAATTGATCGATTAATCTAGTCTACACACATGCTGTAGCAAAAAGCACTGCGTGCAGTGTTGCCAACTTAGCGATTTTGTCACTAGATCTAGCGACTTTTGGATTTTCCTAGCGACAAAAACACTGTCAAATCGACTAGAGACAAATCTAGCGACTTTCAACAGGGATTTTCAGAGAAAGAAGTCACCAAATTGTATCATCACAACATAAGTCACAAGCTGCTCAATACACCACACTTCTCTCATCCTGAAGTAGTACAGTGGTGGCTTTCTTCATGTAGTGCAGGTTCCTGCAGTTCTGAACAGACCTGCACAGTTCTGGACAGAATCGTGGAGATGCACGTTCTTCGAGGGGTTCTGCGTGACATCACTCAGCTCCACCCTCATTAATCTGTGCAGATCCTGCACAGCCCAGCGCAGCTTTGAAAAGTTGCTGCAGAGCTGGTTGCGGCTGTGAACCAAAGAGATCCCGAGAGACCTGCTAATCATAATGCAAATAACTACTACAACTGCTGCCCCCTTGCTAACGGAAGCAAACAACATCAATTATTTAAACAAACAATGTACTGAATCAGTGATAAGTGATGTATAATGTTACCATAAAATCACTTACATCAGACTAACTCTGTACAGGTAGATAAATCAGACAGGTATAAACAGAACGTTTAAAAATGATCAGCCATCATTAATACATTTAATATTGTTTATATTGATGTTTTCACTGGTTAAGCGATTCCAAGAGGAGTGGTAAGCTATCTAGCAACATTTCTGGTGACTTCAGAATGTCTAAATAGCTACATCTAGCAACTTTGTGTGGTTTCTCTAGCGACTTCCTGCTTTGTGGAGTTGACAATACTGAGTGCGTGAGAAAGAAATCTAGAAAGATGGCGGAGAGTACTTCAAAAGACGATGGCAAATGGGTTACAGGGAGATGTACCCAACATTGTTCAGAACAGTGATTTTCAGATGTTATTCAGGGGGCGCCAAGACCTGACTGGAAAATACACTTTTTCTGACTTCCTGGGGATTGTAAAAGCTCCACAGCAAATGGCAGACTCAGTGGGTCTCCAGGATGATTGACTCTATGAACTATCCAGGCAGTGATCACGTTTAATCTGACCAACCCCTGTCCACAGAGCTTGTGTTGTTTCAGACCTTTTGTAGCTCAGCACCTCTATCACCCAGCCCTCTGTCATTTGAAAGTATAGCTTCGGCGGGTTTTAATGTCAGATACATTTTGTTCACAAATAAAATAAAATAAAAATCTTGATTTAGATACAGCTTCAGTTCATAAATAGGAATGTAGAAAACAAGCAAATGCAACATTTTATTAAACAAATCTTTAATCAAATCTTTACTAAAGTTATAATAATAAAAAAAAAGCTGGACAAACATTACAATTACTAGTCGTAATTGCATTAACATTATTCACAGGTATATTGTAATAACAATACTGTAATAATAATAGTAACATCAGTTTCATTTACAGGGTTTTGCTGCGAAACAATTAAATGGGCTTTTAAATCCTCCACGTCCTTACTTTCTTAAGTGGAATGAAGAACAAGAAAACGAGAGCGCAACATTTAAGTGACTAGTTTTTTGTATTTGTGTTAATACAATTACGAATAGTGATTATAATAAGGTGTATCCATCTTAAGTATATATTATAATTTCATTTTACTGTTTATTAGAAGGGGGTAGGAAAAAAAATATCTCTGAAGTGGGGCACAGCAAAAAAAAAGTTTGGGAACCACTGGCTCAGAAGGAAGGAAAACAGACAACTTGCAAGATTTGCTGTTCGTGGCTTTCCTTTCACGGCAGTATTACGAGTTTACCTTATCATCTGAGTTGCAAGTAAGTTGATTTTTCTTTTAAACAATGTATTCTATTAGTTTAAATCTGTACCATGGCAGTACATTTACAGCTCTAGCCTAAGTCTCAGTCTTAACTAAATTAAACTAAAATAAAATAGCACTCAATTAAATAAATTACATGTTAGTTTAAAGTTTATACAAAAAACGGCCCGACAGATCCAACACAGTATTGGTTGTATAACAGCTGCTAACTTACAGTAATGCATGGCACAGTATTGTATGCATTATATTAAAAGACTTGCTTTGGCTAACTTCAGATTACATGCAAGTTAACATTTTCATTTATTGACTATTTATTCACTACAATTGCATATTATAGCAAACGGGTGTGATTAATCAATTAATTAATTGTCCAGTTTGGGTGATTAATCGATTAAAAGAAAATGCCAAAATTAAAACTCCTTATATATATATATACAGTACTGTGCAAAAGTTTTAGGCAGGTGTAAAGTAAGAATGCTTTCAAAAATAGACATGTTAATAGATTATATTTATCAATTAACTAAATGCAAAGTGAGTGAACAAAAGAAAAATCTAAATCAAATCCATATTTGGTGTGACCACCCTTTGCCTTCAAATGAATAAAACTGGGTGAGGAACAGCCAAACTCAGCTAACAAGGTGAGGTTGCTGAAAACAGTTTACTGTCAAAAGTCATACACCATGGCAAGACTGAGCACAGCAACAAGACACAAGGTAGTTATACTGCATCAGCAAGGTCTCTCCCAGGCAGAAATTTCAAGGCAGACAGGGGTTTCCAGATTTGCTGTCCAAGCTCTTTTGATGAAGCACAAAGAAACGGGCAACGTTGAGTACCGTAGACGCAGTGGTCGGCCAAGGAAACTTACTGCAGCAGATGAAAGACACATCATGCTTACTTCCCTTCGCAATCAGAAGATGTCCAGCAGTGCCATCAGCTCAGAATTGGCAGAAAACAATTCTGGTACACCCATCTACTGTCCGGAGAAGTCTGGTCAGAAGTGGCCTTCATGGAAGACTTGCGGCCAAAAAGCCATACCTCCGACGTGGAAACAAGGCCAAGCGACTCAACTATGCATGAAAACACAGGAACTGGGGTGCAGAAAAATGGCAGCAGGTGCTCTGGACTGATGAGTCAAAATTTGAAATATTTGGCTGTAGCAGAAGGCAGTTTGTTTGCCGAAGGGCTGGAGAGCGGTACACGAATGAGTGTCTGCAGGCAACACTGAAGCATGGTGGAGGTTCCTTGCAAGTTTGGGGCTGCATTTCTGCAAATGGAGTTGGGGATTTGGTCAGAATTAATGGTCTCCTCAATGCTGAGAAGTACAGGCAGATACTTATCCATCATGCAATACCATCAGGGCGGCATCTGATTGGCCCCAAATTTATTCTGCAGCATGACAACGACCCCAAACATACAGCAAAAGTCATTAAGAACTATCTTCAGCGTAAAGAAGAACAAGGAGTCCTGGAAGTGATGGTATGGCCCCCACAGAGCCCTGATCTCAACATCATCGAGTCTGTCTGGGATTACATGAAGAGAGAGAAGCAACTGAGGCTGCCTAAATCCACAGAAGAACTGTGGTTAGTTCTCCAAGATGTTTGGGCCAACCTACCTGCCGAGTTCCTTCAAAAACTGTGTGCAAGTGTACCTAGAAGAATTGATGCTGTTTTGAAGGCAAAGGGTGGTCACACCAAATATTGATTTGATGTAGATTTTTCTTCTGTTCACTCACTTTGCATTTTGTTAATTGATAAATATAAACTATTAACCAGGGGTGTAGTGGAGCCGGAGCGGGGCGGAGCGGCGCTCCGGCACTTTTTCAATCCATGTTTTTCAATTGCAAATGTTCACATTTATAAATACATATATTTAAAATATTTTCGTGTTCGAATTTTGTCTAAACACTTGTAGTAAGCATTGCCTGCGGCTCTGTGCCAGCTGTGCGAATTTGCGACAGACAGACAGCTAGCTATACGTTTAATAAAGACAAGCTGTCGGCTAAAACATCAAGTAATCTGAAAAACGATGTCACCACAATAAGCAGCACAGTTGCTGCTTTTGATTGGTCCATTATTATGCCATTAAAATATGCTGTCATTCCAGTTTTTTTTTTTTAGCAAATCAATTTTGAAAGTGATGTTGCTGACAACCAATCAGAGAAGGAGGCGGTTCGTTCCTTGGCCGTAACTGAGGTGATGATATTAGTAACGGTATTAATAATAATAAAAAACAACTCGCAAATCAAAAATGTCTGGTCTCGGAGGTAGTAAACGAACTCGTCAAGAGACTTTGATACAATATTTTGGCAATAGTAGTAAAAAACAGAAGATCGTTTGTTGTACGGCAGAAGCAGAACCTACAGTGGAACCAGAACCTACAGCAGTTGAAGAAAAAAGCGCGGAGAAACAGCCATGGCCAAACATCTGGAGTTCTGAGGTATGGGAAGAAAAGAAACAACTTTACACTTTCCTTGACTGTGCGGATGGTAATCTGGGCTGTCGTGTTTGTAGACGTGTTTCTGCGCTGTCAGTTTTGAAAAGTCAGGGTGTTTCTCTGTCTTCTGAGTGGAAAAATTACAGTGTTGGGTACAATGGAAAAACTCGAGAGCAACAGCTACGATCTTTGAGAAAAAAGATAGCTGAACACAAGAAATCCAGCGCTCATAACAAGGCCACTGCATTGTTACAGCAGAACACAGAGGACATTATTGGGAAATGTGTTGACAGTGCAAAAAGGCGAGATCACGAAACTACCTGTAAAATATTTTCTACTGCTTACTACCTTGCAAAACAAAATCGACCCTATTCTGATCATCAGGCCTTACTGGAACTGCAAGAAATAAATGGTGTTAATGTGGGAACTGGTCTTCATTCCAGATACAGCGCCACTCAAATTATCAACCACGTTTCTGATGAAATGGTCAAAAAGGCCTGTGAGAGAATAATACACATCGATGGAAAAATTGCTGTGTTAATTGATGAATCAACAGCTCTGAATGGTTCCCCAGCACTTATTGTGCATCTCAAATGCGAGACAGACAAGACACGTGACCCTCACTTCATGTTTTTGGAGTTAGTTGAACTTTTTGATCAGTCAGCTGAGTCCATAGTGTTAGCGCTTACTAAGTGTCTTCAAAAACACGGGTTTGACCATGCATACTTACAGAAGAATCTTGTTGCATTTGCAAGTGACGGTGCAAGTGTAATGCTTGGGAAAAAATCTGGTGTGGCAAAACGAATTTCAGACATGTACCCCAACATTGTTGTCTGGCACTGTCTAAATCACAGACTCGAACTTGCAGTTGCCGATAGTGTTTCTGAGACTACTGGCATGAACCATTTTCATTCTTTCATGGACAAGCTATACTCAGTCTACAGTAGATCAGCACTAAATCAGCAAGAACTCCGAAATTGTGCGAAGGAACTGGATGCTGTCTTGAGGAAAATTGGTCGTGTACTGGATGTGAGATGGGTTTCCAGTTCGTTCAGGACTGTCTCCGCTGTGTGGGAAAGTTTTGAAGTTCTGTCGACTCATTTTAAAGCTGCCGTAAGCTCTAAGCGGACTTCTGCTGAAAGAGCGACATACAGCGGTCTACTGAAAAGGCTGTGCTCGCCAGAATTTCTCATTGACCTCGGAGTTATGTACGATGCCTTATACGAACTTTCACTGCTGTCAGAGATTCTCCAGAAACGGACTACTACATTGGTTTATGCAGATAAAATGGCACGTAGAACAGTAAGGATTTTTGAATCCATGAATGAGAATGTAGGTACAAAGACTCTTGAAGCGCAGATAGCTGCCATGGAAGGAACATTTAAATCTACAGTGCTGACGTCGAATCCCAAACATGTAAAAATAAATCATAAACAATTCCTTACCAAACTCGCCAATCATATGAAAGAACGACTTTTTACAACCACTGCATCAAATGAGAAGGTATGTTCATAAACCTTGTACAGATTTTTTTAATTTTAATAGCTAGCCTAATTGTTTGCAATTAACGAGCAGAGGGGGGCGTTAATTTCAGTTTCATGTGTAGTATAAAACTGCAACTGAGAAGTATATACAAATAAATTATAAACATCTGCACTCCTGTCAGTCTCATCGCAGGTGCATAGACTAATGTAAATATAAGAATAGAAAAACACTCCCGCACAGTATATGTATTCTGCAAAATCTCACTTTTATTATTTACTTTATTTAATCCTACTCAAAACTACAAAACGCATATATATATATATATATATATATATATATATATATATATATATATATATATATATATATATATATATACACAGTTAAGGTTTCGAAAATACATTTTAGAAATGCTACCATTAATTTCAAATAGCTTATTCTTTCAGGCTTCTTCCGAGGTGAATTGCCAAAAATATGAAAGTCTTCTTTCTGAGCTCTTGGTCCTGGATCCACACCACTGGCCTGCAGAACTACCCCAGGGTTATGGCGAAAATGAAGTTGAAAGATTGTGTCGGCGCTTTCAGCTAAATGAACGTATTATCAAAAATGCATTTCGAGATTTTAAGGAGAACAACGGAAGAATTCCAGATGATTTAGCTCCACTTATTAACTGCACACGTGTGATCCCGTGCAGTACTGCTGAATGTGAAAGGGGATTCAGCCAAATGAACTTAATTATAACTGATCAGCGTTCCAAAATTTTAATCAAACATGCTTCAGCCTTAATGTTTATCAAGCTTCATGGACCCCCTTTGAGACAGTGGAATCCAAGCCCTTATGTGACCACTTGGTTGCGACACAATCATCGATCCGCAGATGACAGCCGTACACGGGTGGCAGCTCCAATTTCCAGCGACTCCCCTGACGCTCTGTGGCAGTTCCTATAGTTGACTAAAAACAACCTGTGATTGGTAAGTGCAACTTTTAATTTTCTATAGAGAGGGGAGATTTTACAGAAATTTGTTAAGTAAAATATGTGTTATATTATTATTAAAAAAACCCCGATTAAATCGCGTTAAATGGAAAGTGGGCGTAACTGTTAATACCTCGTTAACTATTTAATTGATTCTCATTGGGACCGCTCCGCTACTTTTTTTTTTACCACTACACCACTGCTATTAACATGTCTATTTTTGAAAGCATTCTTACTTTACAGCATTTTTTCACACCTGCCTAAAACTTTTGCACAGTACTGTATATATATATATATATATATATATATATATATATATATATATATATATATATATATGTACGTACACACAGTAAATCTGGACTGGAGAGGAGGGCTATAGTGGAAAATTATTGGCCCGAGTGAAGACTATTGTTACCGACAGGGGGCTATAATGCACTATGGCCAAGTCTGCAATAAATATTTAATATATGAACCAGTCCAGAAAATAAGTGAGACAAGGTTGGATAGTAAATATGACTTTATATATTTTGTTTAAATATAGCTGATTCAGCATAAGTAAATAAATAAATAACAGAAATAAATAACAGAACATGTTTTTGAAGTTCATACCGCATAGAAATCTTTTTGGCATACAGCTGTCTGCCTGGCTTGCTGACTGCAGCATAATACAGTTTAGATCCCAGGTTACATGCAGGCAACATAGAAGAAGGGGTGGCGCAGTCAAAAAAAATTGAGAATCACTGACATACAGTATAAGGCAGTTTTAGTGTTGGGTGTTGGCGGGTGGCTTATACAGACAACCTTGAAACATCTGAACAGTTTGAATGGACCCTAAGGTAACTCCTGCCAGTTTGAGATCATTGTCAAAAACAATAAAAGTTTTAATCCGTTAAACCCATATTGTAATTAATCATGCAGCACTCTCACCAGATGTTTGTCAGTTCAGGCTAACTCACTGTTCAGTAATTGGCAACGACCAGTTATGTTTATTGTACATTAATATCCTGCTGTCTCAAGGTTATCTTCTTGTATTATGTTATTAATACCAGCTTTAAATGTATCAAGTCCATATTAACATTTATTGTATTTTGGGGGTATTCATATATCAAGGCATTGAGATTTTGACACAGTACAGTTAAAAAGCACCACATACAGTATATAAAGCCCCTCTTCAGGCTTGCTGATCAGAGTTAATAATGAATGATTATAATAATCCTCTAAGCCTCCATTAGAGAATTATCAATATACTGTGTGATTTATTAGTAGAAGCTGGTTATCTTGAGGCAATTGCTTAAGTAGATTTAGTCATTTTTGATCACTGAAGTCATGTTGCCAAGGAAACAGTTTCCTGTGTGCCTATACTGGTGCAACGCATCTATTTGAGAGTAGCCTCTAATTGGCCATGGTTAAATCATTGATGCACCACCACTTGGGTTATATATATACACAGGAAAACCTGCCAAGAGCAGCCACTCATGGGAGTAATCAAAAGTAGTCACTTGTAAGAGGTGGTCTCTCTTCAAATGTTCAAAGATGTAAAACGGGCACTTTTACGATGTACAGAAAGGCTACTGTTGTTACTGATATTTCATGTTAAATTGTAATTGCCTGCCTCTAAATGCATCCCACTACATCTATCTTGGTTTTTTAAAATTAACTTTACATAGACTACTGTACCGCATTTAACATCTCTTGGTAGGTTTATTAACATGTATGTTAATCAAATGAAGAGAAAATTCAGTACTAATGCAAGTGCTTATTTTATAGACTGTGAAGCCAAAAGAAAAATTATAGTTATTATCAAAAAGACCAAAATGTTCTTGAAAAAATGTGTCTGGTTATAGTCTACAGTACCTATATTTATTTGAAACGTAACTTAGACCTCGTTCATACTACTGTGCTGGCCCAAGGCGACCTCAGGGGTACATACTGCACCGCATATTTAGGTTTGCAACCCCCTTCACATTTGCGCATTCACATATGTGACAGAAAAGCAGGCCTAAAATGTGGTGAATTGCTTGTTTTCTTTTTTAATGGAATGATAGCCTGCACTCAGAATGGAAGAGCTACCGGGATATATAGTAATCCTTGATTTGTAGCAGATGTTTCTTATTTAATATATAGCAGCTGGCTCATTAATATAGTACGGTAGCAATGTTCTGGTATATATTAAATATATATTATTATTGACTATTTTGACTTAATGTTGTGGTGTGTAACAAGGTGATGGTCCGAGCTTACCCCCACCACAATCACATTATTCTCGTAAGAACACGGAGGTATTTAGAACACAGGAAAAAGCAACCCAAACCAGCTCATCCGGAACTCCGCTGCTCACCTGGTTTTCTCTCTGCCTCGCTTCTCCCACGCAACTCCACTGCTCCGCTCACTCCACTGGCTCCCGATCACCGCTCGCATCCAGTTCAAGACTCTTGTACTCGCCTACAGATGCCTTGACCAGACTGCACCCAGCTACCTCTAGACCCTCATCTCTCCCTACACCCCCACTCGACCTCTCCGCTCCTCCTGCACTAGATGTCAGGACTGCCCAGTCCCTGACCACCTTCCGGCACCTCCTCAAGACTCACCTCTTCAGACAGCACCTGTAGAAATCCTTTTTTTCCCTCTGGACACATATCGCTCTTCCTTAAATGCACTTTACTTGCGCTTATCTGCCCCCTATTTTACTGCATTTAATCCTGTACTTTAGAGTACTTCTGTAATCTGTCACAAGTGTTATTTGATCTGTAGTATTTTGTATTTAATTATATCCTGATGTAACTATCACTGACACTGTTATCTGCGCCGGTATTGAATCGTATTTTGTCATATACTTGTACTTGCTAGAACCAAAGTCATTGTATTTTTATCTTGTTCTTAATTGTATTATTACTTGTACTGTGATTCTTGAAATGTATTTTTGTTTACGACTGTAAGTCGCCCTGGATAAGGGTGTCTGCTAATAAATAAATAATAATAATAATAATAATAATAATAATAACTTGCTAATGTTCACAGGTATAAATATTTATCTTTGTAATGGATACTTCACTCAGATTGCAAGGACTGACATTCACAAGACAAGCTCAAGACTGACCACCTAATACGACTACTCCCTCCTAAGGAAAGACACAGCATTAAATAATAATTAATTAATTTTTAAATAACTGGTTACACCTGGAATCATTTTATACAAAAATAAACTATATTATTTAACATTCATTCCATTTCAATAAACATTCATACACATTTACATTACATACCGTCTTTGTTTACAAACATGACCGTTAAACTATTCTGTTGTTTACATCATTATTATTATTATCATTGTCATTATTATTCTCTAGTCCCTAACCATTACCAGTAAAGACTGAACATTAGCATTACCCCTTCCCTTGGAAGATTACCGAACATATCGCTATAACAAAACCCTTGTTCCACATGTAGCTATGGCAACTTCATTAAGGGAAGCGCCCTAATCTATATACATAAACAGTCATATATCAAATACACGTTGCTCAACAACATGCACGACACATAATAAACAACGGCTCTATCGCCAGTAGAATAACATTAACAATAAAAATCACAATAACAGGCATTGAAATATTACAGTGAAAATACAAATTGTTATTTTAAATTCTAAGCAAGTTACAACTTGACATTAATCAGTAAAACAAACTTACTTTTTTTGTTCAAATATTACAAATAGTGCCCTGTTGTAAAAAAAAAAAAATTAAAAAAATATTCATGTTAGTTCAACTCAGAGTTACTCTTCGTCATCCAAGTGTAATCTACAGCCTTGCTGCATGAAATATAAAATCGCACATTACCATCGACGTGAAATTCATCCTTGCCAAACTCATTGATCCGATCTTTAGGGGTGATTGTTATTGTTTTCGGCATCTTTGAACAGCTCTTGATACTGACTGAAATAAACTGAAGCCTCAATCAACACTGAACTTTAATACCAGAAGCAGTTTTATTAGACAGGTATGTTTACATACATTTAAAGCAAAGTGTTGCCTGTGTTAATGTTTATATATGGTACGTGTTTTGATTTGGTTATTATCAAACAAACAAAAAAGCCTTGCTTGTTCCTCCCCAAATGTAAAACAAACAAATCTCCATAATAGAAAATCCATCATAGAAAATCCACGTTTTTTCTTGTTATTCCGCAACAAACTGATTCCTATGATCCCTGCTACTGAGCTACATAATCAAATTGGTAATGTGTTACAAAAAGCCGGGCCTAGTCTGCTTTGTGTTCATGTATATGTAAAGGCCGGCCCTGGTCCTGGATTGCAGGCCCTGGGCCACATCAAAACAGTGGCCCTGAGGCAGCCCTGGGTCACCTTAAATCGCAAGTGTGTGTGTCTTATTCTTGTCTGTGTCTGCGATGATAGGAGAATTTTTACCACTTTTTCCAAATATTAAGAGTTAAAGTAGTTTTGAAAACTATGTTGTATCATATTCAATTCTTCAGGCACAGAAATTATTTTTTCTGGGAGTTCAGAGGCAGTAATGCAGAAACTGTAACGAGCAAAATAATTTTTTTTTCGCTGTAAACTTCAAAGAAACACAGACTTGTAAGCGTAGCGCAGTTTCTCCTACAGGTTTGTTTCTATGAATGGGAGTAAGAAAATACAGTCGCTGGTCGTGGCCTCTGCAAGTAGTCTCTAAGACAGGTTTTACTCTGTGTGTGTGTGTGTGTATATATATATATATATATATATATATATATATATATATATATATATATATATATATTTATATATATATATATATATATGTATACAATGCCTATAGAAAGTCTACACCCCCTTTCAAAATATTCACCTTTTGTTGCCTTATAGCCTGGAATTAAAATGCATTAAAATCTTTTTTTTTCATTTATCTACACATCCTACCCCACAACTTCCAAGTGAAAAAAATATTCTAGAAATTTGTGGCATGACTTGAAGATTGCTGTCCATCAATGCTCCCCAAGGAACTTGACAGAACTTAAACAGTTTTGTAAAGAAGAGTTGGTAGAGACCTATCCCAATAGACTCACAGCTGTAGTTGCTGCCAAAGGTGCTTCCACCAAATATTAACTCAGGGGGATGGAGACTTATCCAATTATGATCTTTCAGTTCTTTTATTACTTTATTACTCACACCATTCTCATGGTCACCTAATTGAATAGGTATGTCAATTGTTGTGCATTTCAATGAATGATCAACCAAATTCAACCATATTGTGTTCCAAAAATCAAAAAGTATAACTCACCTGCTAAACAAATGTAATGTATTATATTGCACACAGTGCTTGTCCTTTCTCTTCTTGTATAATGCTGAAAGCTTAGCATTTAGCAGAAACACTACCATTAAGCATTTTTATACAGGTATCCTTTGTACAATTGAATCCCTTTTTTTCTTCCTGAAAACATGATGGGATGGCCAGTGAAAAGCAAAACATTTGCCCCAGTCTGTGAAGCTAAATGGTTCTAAAATGGACATAATGTTTGCCATGCACTTAACTCAGAACATAGATGCCATTGTGTTTAATGTAGTGATTTTACCAGTCCTGCTGTGCAAGGGACACAGTTACTGGGTACTTAAAGCACTCAGTGTAGGTGAATATGATTGAGCACACGCTTTTTTAAAGGTGGAAATAATTAAATGAAATAATCATTTTATCTAATGAAAACAATTAAGAACATTTCACAATTAACATGTTTATGTCTTAATTTGGAAACTGCTGTGTTGTACTCATTCATTACAATATTAGCAAACCTCTCCATCATTCCAAGATTATTGCAGATGTTGGTTGACGACAGTAGTTTACACTGAAGTGAAGATAGAGCACTGTGGTTTAAAAATAGTTAAAATAGTTAATAGCCAACAGCTTTTTTAAAAGCTACTGCAGCATAAGTCAAGTAAAAATGCAGGATAACTTTTAAATAAGTAAATGCACACAACACATGCACACAGCATTAAATTTAGATTTTTTTTCTCTCTCAATCACTTGTACGTCACAACAGAGGACTGTACTTTATACCTTATTGTATGTAGTTACAATATTATTTTACGTAGCTGCAGTGTAGAATTCTAGCTAAATTAATGGTTTTCTTATTAAAAACACTGTATGTTGTGTATTTATGCAGTATATCCAGGGGTTCACATAAGTGGCGCATGCTCACCAATAAAAAAAAAGCAGACTTTCATATTGTTTTTAAGAAGCAAATTTTTTACAGGAAAGCATTTTTCATATAGGCAGCGATGGTGCATATTATCTGTCTGTGACCCACCTGCCTAACCTCACGATTTTCTATTGAGTCTCATTGTCTCTGGGATCTGTCAACGATTTCGGGGTAACTGAGATTATTATTATTATTATTATTATTATTATTATTATTATTATTATTATTAATTTCTTAGCAGACACCCTTATCCAGGGCGACTTACCGTCGTAAACAAATACATTTCAAGAATCACAGTACAATTATTAATACAATTAAGAGCAAGATAAAATGCAATGACTTCATTTCTAGTAAGTACAAGTATATTACAAAATATGAATCAATATCAGAGCAGATAACAGTGTCAGTGATAGTTACATCAGGATACGATTAAATGCAAAATACTACAGATTGAATAACACTAGTGGCAGATTACAGTACTCTGTAAAGTACAGGATTAAATGCAGTAAAACAGGGAGCAGATAAGTGCAAATAAAGCGCATTAAGGAAAAGCGATAAAGTGTCCAGAGGGAAAAGAGGAGTTCTACAGGTGTTGTCTGAAGAGGTGAGTCTTGAGGAGGTGTCGGAAGGTGGTCAGGGACTGGGCAGTCCTGACATCTATAGGAAGGTCATTCCACCTCTACGGGGCGACGGTGGAAAAGGAGCGGGCTCTGGAGGCAGGGGAGCGTAGAGGAGGTACAGCCAGTCTTCTAGTTCAGGCGGAGCGGAGAGGTTGAGTGGGGGTGTAGGGAGAGATGAGGGTCTGGAGGTAGCTGGGTGCAGTCTGGTCAAGGCATCTGTAGGCTAGTACAAGAGTCTTGAACTGGATGCGAGCGGTGATCGGGACCAAGTGGAGTGAGCGGAGCAGTGGAGTTGCATGGGAGAAGCAAGGCAGAGAGAACACCAGGCGAGCAGCAGAGTTCTGGATGAGCTGGAGCGGATGGGTGGCAGACACAGGGAGGCCAGCCAGGAGGGAGTTGCAGTAGTCTAGGTGGGAGAGTACCAGGGCCTGGACAAGGAGCTGGGTGGCGTAGTTGGTGAGGAAGGGTCGGATTCTTCATGTGTTGCTCAGGAAGAATCGGCAGGTGCGTGCCAGAGTGGAGATGTGCTGGGAATACGAGAGGCAGGGGTCCAGGGTGACTCCGAGGTTCTTAGCTGAGGAGGAGGAGGAGGGAAAGAAAAGGAGGTCAGATTTAGAGAGGTTGAGTTTGAGGTGATGCGAGTGCATCCAGGAGGAGATAGCAGACAGACAGGTAGACATACGGGAGGGGATGGTGGAGTCAGAGGGAGGGAAGGAGAGGAAAATCTGAGCATCATCAGCATAGAAATGGTATGAGAAACCATAGGATGCGATGAGGGGCCCAGGGAGCGGGTGTAGAGAGAGAACAGGAGAGGACCCAGGACTGACCCTTGGGGACTCCTGTTGAGAGAGGGCGAGGTGTGGAGGTTGCTCCGCGCCAGGTTACCTGGCAGCAGTGTGGAGTAGTGGTTAGGGCTCTGGACTCTTGACCGGAGAGTCGTGAGTTCAGTCCCTGGTGGGGGACACTGCTGCTGTACCCTTGAGCAAGGTACTTTACCTAGATTGCTCCAGTAAAAACCCAACTGTATAAATGGGTAATTGTGTGTAAAAAAAATAATGTAATTGTCTGCTAGTAAATAAATAATAATAATAATAATAATAATAATAATAATAATAATAATAATAATAATAATAAATGTGCGGTTGGAGAGGTAGGAGGAGAACCAGGCCAGAGCAGTGCCAGAGATTCCCAGGTCAGTGAGAGAGGATAGTAGAATAGAGTGATTGACAGTGTCAAAGGCAGCAGAGAGGTCGAGGAGAATTAGGACAGAGGAGAGAGAGGCAGCTCGGGCAGAGTTTAGTGAGTTAGACAGGAGGGCGGTTTCAGTGGAGTGAGCAGAGCAGAAGCCAGATTGGAGAGGGTCGAGCAGAGAGTGGTTAGACAGGAAAGCAGAGAGCTGGTGGTGTACAGCCCGCTCGAGGGTTTTGGAGAGGAAGGGTAGGAGGGAGACAGGACGGTAGCTCTGGAGGGAGGTGGGGTTTTGAGGAGGGGTGTGATAGAGGCTTGTTTGAAGGCAGAGGGAAAGAGGGAAAGAATACATAATAATAATAAAAAAATAAAACAAAAGAAATAGCGCATTTAAAAAAAAGCAAAAAGCTTATATGGTTTCTGAAGTACTTTATAATATTCCCCAGAGTGTCCTGAAAAAAAAGGACACCAATTCCAAGATGCTACTGTAAAATATATATTCTTATAGGAAGAGAGTCAACTATGGTTGCTAACAAATAATAATAATAATAATAATAATAATAATAATAATAATAATAATAATAATAATAATAATAATAATAATAAATGAAATGTGTCTACTGGCGCCAGAATTTAATGTTGCTCACGCTATATGAGGTACCCCGTCGCTAGAATCTAGATCCAGATTTAAACTCCTGATCCTTGACATCCCAAATGTTTGAACTGTTGGAGGAGGAGGTGGAGCTAGACACGTGGACTGTAATACAGTACATACTTTTAAATCCAGTACATATTGTAGCAGTCTGTAAAATTCCCCATTAACGACCCAACAGCAAAATGAAATCAAAATGTTACCCATGCACAGAACTGCATAAAACGTAAACGGTAATGCAATTTTAGCAAAAGATTAAAAAAAACAAACAAACACTGTTTCCAGAATTAAAACACTATCCAGTCAGTATTCAAAATTGCAGAATATAGTGCTTGATAAGGCCCTAATGTCACAGTTCACTTGCAAATGAAAATGCACAAAAGCAACTAAAGATCACGGATTAAAAAAAACAAAATGCATCACAGTATCTAAAACTGTTTAATGATTAACTTTTAAAATGACCATAGCTTGGGGGCTCCCAAGTGGCGCATCCGGTAAAGGCGCCTGAAGGACTTGCTATCAGTGTACACTCCACATTGCATATTAATTTTTATGCTTAAAAAAATCTCTGTTGAACTACTGGGGAAAATAACAAAAGCACGTTAAATTAGGCAACTGCAAAAATTAAATACGAGTTAAAAATAGGATCGGGGATGAACAATTCAAATCATTTGTCAGCTCTGTTTGTAGTAAAATTATTAAGGGGACCAGAATTAGGCTCGGGCAAGATATGAAGGTAAAAGCAAAGATTGTTTTGTAATGAACAGCTTTTTCTGGTTTAATAATGAAACAGAATCACCTGATAAAAAATAAAACCCGAAAGCCCCATTTGTATGTGTGTGTGTTTGCATTACTTTTCCCAAAATACTTGTTTTATTTCTTTTTAGCAATATGGACCTCTTTTAATATGGAGCATAACACATTATTTTAAAATAAAATACAGTACATGGTGGGATACTATCATATCCATTTCCACTGTTCATTGCGCTGCTAGGAACTGTAACAGAACTATTCTAATAGTGTGTGGACGCATTAAGCCCGACTAAACATGAAACGGTACTTTAGTGTGGACGCTTTGCGCTGGATTAATTAAAATATTTTTGAGTACGGTTCTCGAGATCGGTTATGTAGTGTGGACAGGGCCTTAGATAAACCTTCGCCGAGAACCCGCGGGAAAAAAAAGAAAGGAGAAAACAAATTGGTAAAGAATGCTTATTTTATATTATGTAAATTGCAAATACAGTAAAATCGTCATTCCCTGATACTGAAAATCTGTTTCATCTGGTTTTTAAACATCATTTATCCCTACTTCTGGTTTCCGATTCCCAATTGCTAAGTTCTAACTCCACGTGTATCCAAGACAAACTATGAGACGCCACTCTCTTTTAACAAAGTTTCTCAATAGCATGCATTAGAAAGGACCTTAGTATATCAAACTTCAATCTATACACAGGCTAACATCACTATAACAAACTCCCATTGGAGGTTATCATTGTGTTCATTACAATAGGGGCTGGCAATTTGCTGCAGCAGATTAATGAAGAAACGGCCAATTTGAATTGACCACCAATATAAAGTACTTTTTATGAAGATTACTTCACATTGATGAACATTTAAACAATCTATTTAAAAGAAAACAGTAAAGAAATGAAAAAGGAAAGCATGTCCAGTGTAGATTGCTTCATATTTTTTGTGCTTTTCTCAATGCACTTTTTGCAGTTGCCTCCTCACGCCCATTGCCTGGTCACAGTTTACGTGAAGATGGCGAGCAGGCAATGATTGCATAAGTCTTGCACGATTCACACTACAATAGGTTATCTTTGAATTAGCTAACCATAGTCTTTGTTTTCACTGAGAGAATAACACATTCACACTGGAGAAAGTTCAGTGTCAATCAGTACAGAGATTGTTTTATCTGGTCGATCCTGTAAGTGAATGTTCTAATTGGGCTAATTTCCATTGAAAATATCGGTTATTGCTGTTGGGATCGTTAAACGGGGGTTCGTTATAAGAAGGGTTCGATACAGCAAGGTTAGCCTGTATATCCTACAGATGTCAGGACTGCCCAGTCCCTGACCACATTCCGGCGCCTCCTTAAGACTCACCTCTTCAAAGAGCACCTGTAGAACTCCTCTGTTTGTATCCTGGGACACTATCACCCTTCATGTAAATGTGCTTTATTTTGCTCTTATCAGCCCCTATTTTACTGCATTTAATCCTGTACTTCAGAATACTGTAATCTGCCAAGTTTTTAACCTGTAGTACTTTGTATTTAATCACATCCTGATGTAACTATCACTATTTAATCATATCCTGATGTAACTATCACTATTACCTGCTGTATTATTGAATTGTGGTTTGTCAAACTTGTACTTTACTTGTTTTATTGTATTTCTTGCTCTTATTGTATTACTTGTATTGTAACGCTTGAAATGTTTTTGCTTACGATTGTAAGTCGCCCTGGATAAGGGCGTCTGCTAAGAAATAAATAATAATAATAATAATAATAATAATAATAATATATCAAACTTCATTGTCTATATTTGGTAGTTCAATATATATATATATATATATATATACCCAAACTGATATATTTTCCTGTTTGGCACCCCATAGTTTTCCATTAAAATGAAATTTCAAGTTTTTTACAGCAGTGTCAGCAAGTGTTTAATTTAGCTATAGTGAAGGGCGATTATCTTTTTTTTCCCTGCTTTGTATGGATAACAACATTGGCTTTCGGCCATTAATTTTTCTAAAGAAGCATATCTAAAAGTAATTAAAATAGGATCAGAGATTCTGGTTCCTAGAGTTCCTCAAATAACACAGTGGAAAGAGGCATTAGTGCAGATGCAGGACAAGTAGATAACCTTGACAAGTTGAAATCCAGCCATTCAGCTGTATGTATTAGTGTGGGTCTGTATGTATTAGTGTGGGTCTGTATGTATTAGTGTGGGTCTGTATGTATTAGTGTGGGGCTATATGTATTAGTGTGGGTCTGTATGTATTAGTGTGGGGCTGTATGTATTAGTGTGGGTCTGTATGTATTAGTGTGGGTCTGTATGTATTAGTGTGGGTCTGTATGTATTAGTGTGGGGCTATATGTATTAGTGTGGGTCTGTATGTATTAGTGTGGGGCTGTATGTATTAGTGTGGGTCTGTATGTATTAGTGTGGGGCTGCAGAGGTGTGCTTCTTTACTTTGCTGAAAGCATCCTAGCCTGATCAATCCTTTTATTGTTTTTGTCCTTTTGAATTGTATCGCTTTTTGCCCAAACCTTAATCTAATTGTATAACAAAAAAAATACTTTTGTTAACATCCAAGGGCTCTTCCATCCACTTTATTTGACACCTAGAACACAGATAACTCTATATATTTTCAAATACAGCCTACTCAGTATTTGGTGTGTTCATTGGGAACAATGTGACTCACTCAAATTATATTGTAATTATTCTGTATTTTGAGGTTTTCGTGATTGGGAATTCCAAGATTAACAATTTTACATGATTTGATTATCTGCACAAATCAATGTTTCTTTATAGTTAGATTATACAGGTCTTGCTGCATTAAACCAATGATGATAATCTGGTGACAGAAATATCTATATATTGTCACTGTCTTTGTGTGTTTTACAGCAATATTTCAAGATAGCAATAAGAACACATACAGTGCTTTATATTGGCTACAATAAAGAATAATATGAGTTATAGTTAGATTTTACTGTATAGTTTTTTTTTTTTTCTATACTGTTTTTCACTGAGAGATTCCTGTATTCTATGGCTGTTTACATGGCAGGTTTCAAATATATATAATTCTGTGGCAGCTGGTGGCCAAATAAAATGGGGAGGCAGAAAAAAGCAGAGGGCTTAAGGTCCCCTTAAGCTTCCAGCAGCAGTAGAATCGCATTATTGTATTCACACTGCCAACAAGATTCATATTAATGTTATTATTATTATTATTATTATTAAAGCAACTTATAGGTGTTACAGGGCAGTACAGGCTTACAATGCAAGATTAATATTTAAATACAGTAGTTTATAGTAAGTGCAAATGATACTACTAAAATACAATATGAAATAAGATGCTACAAGTTAGAATTACAAGAGGTTATATCTACAATGACATACTAGCAGTGCAACAGTGCAAGGAAAGTGCATTAGTTGAGGATCCAGTAACATGGCGCGTAGATCAGGGAACTCCAGTGCATAGTACGAGGGGTAGATCATATACAAGTGTAGTCTAAACAGGTTTACCCCAATTTGGCTGTTAAACGCATTTTCTCCACTGGCCAACAGAGAAATGAAAACGGTAGCCCATCATAGTTTATACTAATATACAGTTACACACTGCCAGTGCATGTTTAAAAATGCACTGTATACAACATTGATACAGCATTTCGATTTCAAGACCATGTCACTAACATACTTTGCATAAAATTCGGATACAAAAATGAGATGTTCATAGTCGCTACAAATGATAAAAATACCTTGCACTTATTTACCGTCTCACCAGAATTTGTGCCAATCAAAAAATGACAAATGAAAAAGACCTCTGTGTGATATGTGAGATTAAATGCGTTGACAAAAGCAGTGTTGTGCTGCTTTAGACTAGAGCGAACCAGAATCTCATGGGACTGAAATGCCTCACTTAAACAGTACCCAACTTCATGAAAATGTTGTGTAATGATCAGTATATAGACTGTATATATTATATATATTTTGTTGTGACTTTCTGTTATGTGGAACGTAATAAACGAGAACCAAAATGGTGAGTTTTTTTCCCCTTCACTTTACAAGTTACAACACCATTTCCACGTTTGTTTTATTTGAAGTGTTTACAGTTAAATTTCAGTTTTCGTTTGCTTGTTCAGCTACAAAAAGGCACAAGTAAATCTCATGCTATTACTTTATGAAAACGTGTCTATGGCCACTGTTTACTACGAAGAAACGGCAATGGCAAGGAATGAAAAAAAAAACTTTATGTACTATTTATTTTGGGCAAAAACAAAACAATGTTTAACTTGAACTGCTGTTTCTGGCTTCATTTGTTTTGTAGTTAATTCACTGGGGTAAAGTAAGTTCTACACAACTTATTCGTTACTCCTGGGATATTTTTCTATTTTAACGTGTTACGTGTTGTAAGGTCTTGCTGTAAAATAAAGGCACAAACACACAGGGGCCACGCCCCCCTGCTGCTATGCAGTCTCTGCCAGCATTTAGCACAATATAATGGCTTTATTACTTTTTGAAAACCGAACGAATATCTGAACGAGTATTTAAATTATGAGCGAATATCCGAACTTGAAAATCCTGTGTTCATCCCAGCACTAATTAAAACCCGTCGCCGCTGCACTTTCAAATGAAGGCGGGCTGAGTCGCTGAAACGACACAAGCTCTGTAGACAGGGATTGGTCAGATTTAACATGATCCCTGCCAAGGTAGTTGATTGAGTCAATCATCCTGGAGGCCCACCGAGAGTCTGCCGTTTACCACAGAGCTTTTACAATCGCCAGGAAGTCAGAAAAATGTATTTCCCAGTCAGGTATTGGCGCGCCCCTAATAACCTCGTGGAGCCTCCCCCTAGGGGGGCGCGCCCCACAGTTTGAAAACCTCTGATATAACAACGTCTCTATAATAAGCCTATCTTATAACACCATGCTTCAATTCAGGTGAAATATAAATCCAAGTTTATGCTTACCCTCTGTAGAGAAGTATGTATTAAAATATAAAACAGAACAAAGAAAGGACAGTTGTCAAATCCAGAGGCTCTGAGTACAACAGCAGCAGTCAGCTTCGCAAAGAGGCCTTCAAAAATGGATCAGTCAGTCTGTATTACCAAACTTTTTCTCTCCCTTTGTACGTCAGGCTTAAGTAAGCCAAAACATCTGGTTCAGTAGACAGCCTTTATCTCTAAAATGAATACTATATTTTCTGGTACGAGGCTACCTCCATCTTTTCTAAGGCAATAATATATGAGATTTTTCTTAAAACTAATAACATGTTCACTGGTACCATGAGAATCCTATTATAAGAATAAACCCTAAGATAAGAATAAACAGCCTGCCTGTCTAAGTTAAAGCACCTGTTACATCAGTATTTTCATTCTTGGTTGCTAAAACATATTTTCTTTTACATGAGAATCCTAGTACTACCACAACATAAGAATATAGAAGCGAGAGGCCTCTTGTCCTAAGTTGTAACTGCTGATAAGGAATTTGGCTGCATGAGCCTTGGATAAAGGTGTCTGCTAAATAAATAAATAATGAGCATTCCAAGGTTACTGAATCATGTCAGTGATTTATGATTCACTAAGCACATCACTAAGCTAACAGAGTTCTTTGCAATAACATTTCAGCATAATCTAAATTAATACAGAGTTTTTATAATACTCTTCTTGCCTTAACAGTTACTCTTTTTCCGGGGTGCTCCCAGGAATCCATCGCTGAGCATTATACTCTCAAGCAACTGATATCTGCAGGAGACCTGAACTCTGGGGGTCCCCCATCTTTGCATTCTAGTTTTCCCAAATGAGTCAATTTCACCTGGTGAGCCTCATTACATCCCATACATGCAATTCTCCTTACACTGTCTAATTTAAGCTTTAAATGAGAAAAGGATCATCCTTGTGCATCATTACATTCAAGCATTATTCTACAATGCTTTACCATATGGGTACGTGCAGGACACAGTTTTGGTTCTGCTTGTGGCAGCCCAGTTCTACACTTTTGACATCCACACATTGATCTGGGTGTATGCAAACTTCCCACAGGGAGTAATGGTTCTGGGCTGACAACTACTTCATTCGTGCATTTCAATTTGATCACTGAGGGCTATTTTATTAGCCATCCCTTCCATCCAAAATATCTGGGTGGACCAGAACTCACTATTTTTCATGTCAGAGGTTTTCCAAACCTCAGTTTCTTCCACTTCATCAGTGGGGAATTCCATGAGAAATTAAGTTGGTTCTATCTAAGGACCATATAGTCATAGGCTGCATAAGCCTTCCATTTAAAAGGAACTAATACCTTATACAGGAGAGGAGTTTGAGGGTCACTTGTGACAAACCACACAAAGAAAAAATCCTGATGAATAATGAAAGCCATTTTTATTCAGTCCATGTGTACTCCCATTGTTGAACTGCTGTACATTAGATGATTCATTTTTCCATCAGCTGGAGAGGAGCATTGTGATGCATGTGAGCTCATGGCCTGTTGACATCCTCTGTATGTGCCCAACACTGATTGTTAAATAAGATACATGCAGTGAATAAGACTAAAGCTGATTGCCTTGCCTTGTGAACCAAAACACTATAAACATGAAAATTGATCATGGGACTGTGATTAGAATGTATACAATATTTTATTAACTTATGGTAATAACATTTCAATGGGTATTTTAATGAGTGCAATTGTGTCATTCAAGTGTGGGATTCCCCTACAATATACCTGTTTCACTGTTTTCATAGTTTGTCCATTCTGCATCATGATAACAGCAAGCGGTAATGGAAGACTTTATACATGCCATAGAAAAATAACGGTTGTGTATTGCGCTGCTGCAGTGCTATGCTACTGTCTCACTTTGTAATCTGCCTTGAATGATGCAATAACTTAAGATTTGCATGATCTTTAAATACCACACTTATGCTGGAGATGAAGGATACTTATCATGGTACATATATATTCACAACTGCTGTGGTAAATTATTTCATTTTTTATAGTAGGTAAACCAAGAAAAAAGAACAATATAAAATGGCCTTGTTTTCAAACAACACTATGCTTTATTTGGGTGTTGCTATTACCATTACAGGCAACATTACATTTGTATAATGCTTTTCACAAGGCCATCTCAAAAAGCTTTAAAGAAAGCACTTTTATTTAATAGCTACCGTATATTAGGTGTTGTTGTGAAATTAAAAATCTTACATGCAGTTACTAAACTGAAACCAGAACACATTCTCAAAACTGTGTGATTTATTTCATGATTATCTAATGGACGGACTTCCAAGACAAATTGCCTGCCCTATAATTGACTTTGCTGGTTGTATTATTTGTTTAAATAAATGAAATTCTGATATGATGCTGTGCTTTCGTATGTGTTATATAAAAGTATGCTATCAAACCATACCATGTTTTTTTTATTCTTAGACGTTGCTGTTAGACAGTGTTGAGCATGCATAGTTACCATGTATCGAAGAATATTGACAATTTTCATTGCAAACCTTTGGACATGTGTCCTGTAGATATGGAGGTGTTTTACTATTTACTGGTTGTCATTTTTTTACTAGCTGATTAATCTGTCAATTCAGAGTCACTCATTTGTATAATTATTTACATCCTTCAAGTGTAGGATATGTACTGTATGTTATTACTGATAGTTACTCATCATTGAAGTGTATGTGCAGTGGTGGTACAATTGGTACAGTTTTCTCTTACCTTAATACTTGCAGGTCAGTTGTCTAATGGCAGAACACAGAGAACCATTTATTATCCAGTCTTTCCTGGAAATTACCTATTAAACAAATGTTGACATTCTTGAAAGTAATAATGATAAATTAATATAATATTCATGATGTGTATATAAAATAGCTTCTACTTTCTTTCTAGGGCGTGTACCATGGTGGCACACTGTAAGATGCCATGTCTCAGTGTATCTCAATCATTTTGAATTGCTGTACCTCTGTTAACAAGAGGATTAATCTCCGCTTATTTGGTTATATATAGAAGCTGAGGAGAAGCCCTTAATTTTATCAATTTCATTGCTCCCTCCTTCAGTGAACCATGAGATGAGAAAAAAGGAGGTTTTCGGTTGTCAAACTGCCCTAGTGAGAATTGTTTTAGGGCTCTCTCTCTCTCTCTCTCTCTCTCTCTCTCTCTCTCTCTCTCTCCCTCTCTCCCCCTCCCTCATGGTGAAGCTATGGTTTACTAAATAATGAAATTCCTTTGTAGCCAACAGGTTATTCTGTTGTTGAATGCTGACAAAGAATAATGTGTTTTACCTTATGATCATGGGAATCTTTTCAGTATACAGCACAGTACCTTGGTACTGTACATATGTCTACCAAACTAGATATCATATATATATATATACTAAATACATCAACCTCCAACAAGACCCTGCCAATCTGACAAGCTGACTCAAGCGCAGTGCTACAGTTTTCTAGGAATGCAGTGGAACACGTCCTAACAGTTAGCAGTCTGCTTTCATCACCAGAATACTAATTGAATCAACAGATTACTTTCCATTTAAATTTAATTCATTTTGCTGAAACCACTAGGGAAGAAAAAGTAGGGGAACATGGCAATACTTTTCAACATAAGCTTAAAAAGAGATGTTGGGGAGGAACCACGCAACAAGGACATCTGGCATTGAAGTCAGGTGGTCTTGAAGCTTAGATATTAGATTAGCAAGTTTTCTTCCAGGACAACCTTGTATTTGGCTTGATTCATGCCAAAGCTGCCCGATTCCAGCCTTGCTGAAGCACCCCCAGATCATCACCGATCCTCCACCACATTTCACAGTGGGTGCGAGACACTGTGGCTTGTAGGCTTCTCCAGGTCTCCGTCTAACCATTAGATGACCAGGTGTTGGGCAAAGCTGAAAATTGGACTCATCTGGGGGTGCTTCAGCAAGGCTGGAATTGGGCAGATTTGTCTTTGTGAAGGACGCATGAATCAAGCCAAATACAAGGTTGTCCTGGAAGAAAACTTGCGTCCTTCTGCTCTGACAATGTTCCCCAACTCTGAGGATTGGGTTTTCCAGCAGGACAATGCTCCATGCCACACAGCCAGGTCAATCAAGGTGTGGATGGAGGACCACCAGATCAAGACCCTGTCATGGCCAGCCCAATCTCCAGACCTGAACCCCATTGAAAACCTCTGGAATGTGATCAAGAGGAAGATGGATGGTCACAAGCCATCAAACAAAGCCGAGCTGCTTGAATTTTTGAGCCAGGAGTGGCATAAAGTCACCCAACATCAATGTGAAAGACTGGTGGAGAGCATGCAAAGACGCATGAAAGCTGTGCTTGAAAATCAGGGTTATTCCACCAAATATTGATTTCTGAACTCTTCCTAAGTTAAAACATTAGTATTGTGTTGTTTAAAAATGAATATGAACTTATTTTCTTTGCATTATTCGAGGTCTGACAACACTGCATCTTTTTTGTTATTTTGACCAGTTGTCATTTTCTGCAAATAAATGCTCTAAATGACAATATTTTTATTTGGAATTTGGGAGAAGTATTGTCAGTAGTTTATAGAATAAAACAAACATGTTCATTTTACCCAAACACATACCTATAAATAGTAAAACCAGAGAAACTGATAATTTTGCAGTGGTCTCTTAATTTTTTCCAGAGCTGTATATATATATATATATATATATATATATATATATATATATATATATATATATATATATACAGTACTGTGCAAAAGTTTTAGGCAGGTGTGAAAAAATGCTGTAAAGTAAGAATGCTTTCAAAAATAGACATGTTAATAGATTATATTTATCAATTAACTAAATGCAAAGTGAGTGAACAGAAGAAAAATCTAAATCAAATCCATATTTGGTGTGACACCCTTTGCCTTCAAAACAGCATCAATTCTTCTAGGTACACTTGCACAAAGTCAGGGATTTTGTAGGCATATAGTCAGGTGTATGATTAAACAATTATACCAAACAGGTGCTAATGATCATCAATTCAATATGTAGGTTGAAACACAATCATTAACTGAAACAGAAACAGCTGTGTAGGAGGAATAAAACTGGGTGAGGAACAGCCAAACTCAGCTAACAAGGTGAGGTTGCTGAAGACAGTTTACTGTCAAAAGTCATACACCATGGCAAGACTGAGCACAGCAACAAGACACAAGGTAGTTATACTGCATCAGCAAGGTCTCTCCCAGGCAGAAATTTCAAGGCAGACAGGGGTTTCCAGATGTGCTGTCCAAGCTCTTTTGATGAAGCACAAAGAAACGGGCAACGTTGAGGACCGTAGACGCAGTGGTCGGCCAAGGAAACTTACTGCAGCAGATGAAAGACACATCATGCTTAGTTCCCTTTGCAATCGGAAGATGTCCAGCAGTGCCATCAGCTCAGAATTGGCAGAAAACAGTGGGACCCTGGTACACCCATCTACTGTCCGGAGAAGTCTGGTCAGAAGTGGCCTTCATGGAAGACTTGCTGCCAAAAAGCCATACCTCCAACGTGGAAACAAGGCCAAGCGACTCAACTATGCACGAAAACACAGGAACTGGGGTGCAGTAAAATGGCAGCAGGTGCTCTGGACTGATGAGTCAAAATTTGAAATATTTGGCTGTAGCAGAAGGCAGTTTGTTCGCCGAAGGGCTGGAGAGCGGTACACAAATGAGTGTCTGCAGGCAACAGTGAAGCATGGTGGATGTTCCTTGCAAGTTTGGGGCTGCATTTCTGCAAATTGAGTTGGGGATTTGGTCAGAATTAATGGTCTCCTCAATGCTGAGAAGTACAGGCAGATACTTATCCATCATGCAATACCATCAGGGAGGCATCTGATTGGCCCCAAATTTATTCTGCAGCATGACAACGACCCCAAACATACAGCAAAAGTCATTAAGAACTATCTTCAGCGTAAAGAAGAACAAGGAGTCCTGGAAGTGATGCTATGGCCCCCACAGAGCCCTGATCTCAACATCATCGAGTCTGTCTGGGATTACATGAAGAGAGAGAAGCAACTGAGGCTGCCTAAATCCACAGAAGAACTGTGGTTAGTTCTCCAAGATGTTTGGGCCAACCTACCTGCCGAGTTCCTTCAAAAACTGTGTACAAGTGTACCTAGAAGAATTGATGCTGTTTTGAAGGCAAAGGGTGGTCACACCAAATATTGATTTGATGTAGATTTTTCTTCTGTTCACTCACTTTGCATTTTGTTAATTGATAAATATAAACTATTAACATGTCTATTTTTGAAAGCATTCTTACTTTACAGCATTTTTTCACACCTGCCTAAAACTTTTGCACAGTACTGTATATATATATATATATATATATATATATATATATATATATATATATATATAGTGAGATAGTGTAATCCTGGGGGAATGGGACTACATCTCCCAGAGGGGAACAGCCTTAGTTTGTTTAATTGTTTAATTAGTAATGATCCCCTGCACCTGGCTAGCATTGTACATTAGAGCCAGGTGCAGGGTATTTAAGAAAAGCAGCCAGTGTGTTTGGGGCTGCTGTGTGGAGAGCCTGCTGCTAGGGTGCGTAAGCGTATGAAGAGGAAGGACTGTGTGGAAGCCTTGTTGGGATTTGTGTTATTTGTTTAAAAACTGTGTTTTGTTTTGTTTGATTTTGGTTTTTGCAGGTAAACAGCTTAGCTGTCCTGTTATATAGTTTAGGTTCCTGTTTTGTGTTTTAGTTTAGTGCTCAAGAAAAGAGCTATTTTGATTTTGTGTTTGTTTATTAAAAAAAAATATATAGCGCGTCAGCGCTTAAACCTCAATTTCCTGTGTCTTGGGTCTATTTTTAAAGGGGCAAAGAACCCGAGTGGGTGCAGATTTGTTACACGTGGTGGCAGCGGTGGGATCTGACAGATCCATCAATATCCGTCGGACCCACTTAACCCTGCGTAATGGCAGACTTGGACACACTGATAAGAGCTCTTGTTTCGGCAACAGCGGTCCAACAAGAATCCACGAGGGTGCAACAGGAAACCAACCAGGTCCAGGCACAACAACTTGAGATGGCCCGACAAGAAATGGCTACCCTGAAGGTACGACTGGACAACCAATTGCCACCCTGTGCTAGTGCCAGTACGGTCACCATTCGACCTTCCCACGTGTTACAAAAGATGACGCGGGAGGACGACGTGGAAGCCTTTCTGCTTGCGTTCGAGCGGACCGCCTCCCGGGAGGGGTGGCCCAAGGAAATTCTGGCACAGTTTTTGTTGGGAGAGGCTCAGAAGGCCTACCATAATTTAGCACCAGAAGTAGCCGAGAAATACAGACATCTAAAAGCTGAGATCCTGGCCCGGGCCGGAGTTACTCCCGCAGTCAGGGCTCAAAAATACCACGCCTGGACTTTCGTTCCTGGAACCCCACCCAGGTCACAAATGTTCGACCTGATCCATCTGGCCAGCAAGTGGCTAAAGCCGGATGTCAACAGCGCAGAAAAGGTTCTGGAGATCCTGGTCATGCGGGAGTGTCTGATTACAGATGTTATAAATGTGGGAAACTGGGTCACATTGCAAAAAATTGTAAGGTTGATGAAAAAATGTAATGTAATGTGAGTAACCAAAATCAAACAAAACAAAACACAGTTTTTAAACAAATAACAAATCCCAACAAGGCTTCCACACAGTACTTTCCTCTTCATACGCTTGCGCACCCTAGCAAGCTGGCTTTCCACACAGCAGCCCCAAACACACTGGCTGCTTTTCTTAAATACCCTGCACCTGGCTCTAATGTACAGTGCTAGCCAGGTGCAGGGGATCATTACTAATTAAACAATTAATCAAATTAAATTAAATAATTAAACAAACTAAGGCTGTTCCCCTCTGGGAGATGTAGTCCCATTCCCCCAGGACTACACTATCTCACAATATACAGTATATATGAGGGTAACTTGGACATCTGGGGCTGGGTTCTTTGCCCATCATGACAAGCCCCCCTCACTAAAATGAGAAGACCAAAACAATTTGAATAATGGCTATCATTAGAGCCCCATGCTTTTCGCAAATACAAAATAACAGGAAATGTAACTGTGGTCAGGTGCGGTGGTGCAGTGAATAAATCAGGTCCACACAATCTTTCTCCCAAAACAGTCTGCGTGTTTTAATAATAATAACAATAATAACAAATAAGTCCACCCCTTTACCAGCGATGGTATTGGGGGGTACACGGCAGCTCTCTTAATAAAAAAACAAAAAGTAAACAAAAACGGGACTTTGTCCGTCCCCACATTCTCCGTGCACGCAGTGCTCTCGGTCCTGAGAAGCGTAGTGCCGTGAGTGGTGCGGTGCGGTGCTGTGCTGTGCAGTGCAGGGACGTGCTCTATATATTGCCGGTCCGTGGCTCACTCCTCCTCTGCAACACAAAACACACGTAATCCAAATACAATAAAACAATACAGCCTCCGGCCGTCTGTTTTACATTCTCAGCGCAAGGGGAGGTTTTGACGTAGCTACTTCCCCTTTGTACCCAGCAAACTCCTCCCTGCAGTCAACGCGTTGCCATGGTTTCTCCAATAGAGGGCTGCTCTGCAGCTGACTGCAATGGAATCGTCCTGAGTACTTGCAGCTACGCGCCCCTCCTAATATGGTCACCTTCCGGTTTCCACCTACCACCGAGGTGGTAGATCTAGGAGGCAGCATACCTTCCCCCTTACACAGCGCCCTTTCTAATCGGGAGGGAGATTTACAGCATTGATCCTTTCTCTCTCTATCACAGTAACATATAAAACGAAATGCAAATATAAAAAGAATTAACATGAAAAATCATTATAAAACAAACAGTGACATTTTTTAATTGTGAGGTTTATACAGAAAATACTTTAAATAAATATTTGCAATCACAGTTGTCAAGGCTCAGCTGTTACCAGACACGGTCTGAAGGGAAAAGGAAGCTCAGACTAGCACTTGCGCAGATGTATAATTTGAAGCGAGTCGTTAGGGAATTAAAATAATGATGAAAGAGAAGAGACTTTTGTTTCTAAAATGCCTAAACTGTGCATAACAATTAAACAATGCTGCAAAGAATTTGAGCATGAGGGGATGTATGCAGCTGACGTTGACAAAATAATGATGTGCAGATTTTGCAGCTGTCGGCTGGAACTGGAATCGAAAGACACTGTCGTTAAGCATCATTAGCTGTGTATTGCTTTTGGGGAAAATATGGCTTGTTCGCTTGTACAGTATTTTGCATTAGTATGCTAATTCTTACAAACTTTATACTAGAGCAAATGCTGTTTTGGTTTTGAATGTATTTGAATGAATGAATCTGCTTTGCTTAGTGTTTAAATACTGAGAAACCCCAAGCTTGCTGTATACGGCTTCAGTGCTGTATCTGCAAAATTTTTTTATTTTTTATTTTATCTTATTGTATTTTTATAGAGGGCATGGGCAGTATTTACCGTAAATAGGCAGTTGATTAAAAAGAGTAACTAAGTTACTGTTACTGCCGCTAAGGAGAAATGATTATTTTCCTGTGCGAGGTCTGTTTGTCAACACATGTATAAAAAAAAAAAAAAAAATCAGATAATGTTTAATAAAAAATATGTATGTAGCTAAAACATGATGTATACTATACTATTGTAGTGATTTTGGTTAACGCAGGCAGGTGCATCACACAGGGCGAGGCAATCCACACACAGATGGAGGGCGGGCGCGAACCCGGGACTTCTCACACGAAAGAATAGCGCCGATACCGCTGTAAAAAAGAGTTGCCTCGTTTGCAAGGAGCATATACACTATTATTGATATACATCTATTTGAGTTGTTTTATTGGTGTATCTGTAATAAATAGGCTTGTTACTATTCGATTTTTATTTTTCTGTCAAATCGACGATTAATATCAATGTTTATTTTAGAAAGAATTACCTTTTTTTCGATCTTTATTTTTCAATTCAAGCAGAGAATGGGTGAAATCGACCTTTATGCCTTAAAAAAAAAACATTTAGTGAAACCTTTATCATATTAAACATGCAACAAAAACATGGTTACCAACATTCTAATTGAAATAACATTTGGTCACAGCTGAGCTATACATTTAAAAATTGTCTTAAATAAACCATAGTAAACGCAGCATATAAAAGTGTATTACACAGACCTTTATAGCATACATTTACGAGTAAAAATAATATGCACAGAACAAAACATTAGATAGTTGAACAGAACTAACATGAACTTATTATTTGGAGTCTGAGCTCCCCCTCTCCTGCTTCAGACTCAGCACAGCTGGACTCAGAGTCACTGGAAGGCAAGGCAGACGGGCCTGCTTCGTCCTGCCGTGGAGACTTCAGCCATCGGTCAGGGTATTGTGCACAATATTCATTAAGTGTTTTCCTCTTGCGCCCCATTTTCAAATCAAACTAGTAACTGTAACTGTCACCATATACCAATAGCAAAAGCCTACCTAAACCTTAACCTGCTAATTTCAAAGCAGACGCTGTAGCTGTCAAATGAAAGTGCACAGTCGGTGCAGGTCATGATGATTGACAGTCATTTAAACGAATGAGAGCATTCTAGCACTGCTTCAGTAAACGAGATCTGTCAGAACAGGGTGAAACTACAGTACTAACTGACCACTGAGATGACTGACAGCAACCTCCAGCCATTCAGAGCAGAACGGAGACGGGACAGACAGCAAGTATAAAAACTATACAAACTAGAGAGGATTTCGAAATTATTATTTTTGGTAAGAATATAAAAAATAGCGAGTGGTTTTACCAACATTTATCATATATAAATTTATTTCAGTCAAACTCATTTTTGGGGAATTCGACGTTTAACTAGCTTTACCGATTAATATCGAAAAGTAGCAATAGTAATAAAATGACATTTGTGAAAAATAAAATGAAAAATTATAAAAATAATTTTAAATAATTTCACGGGGCTCTACAATCATCATCTTTTCTTCCATTTTGTTCTGGCTTCAAACTTGAGTATTAATTATCATGTTGTGCTTTAGTAAAACAATGCATCTTGTAAGGCTTCAACTTGAAGGACTATAGCTGACCATGAATATCAGTCAGACATGAAACAGTCCAGGGTGCTTTTTGTCAGACTTCCAGAGGTGGGTGGGGTATAAATACACACAGAACACAGCCTACAATACTTTACCACTCACGTGCCAACATCTGTCACCATGCAAATGCAGCTATTGTTGTTTAACAGAAAAACATTGTATTCTTGATAACTAAAAGACAATAATAACGTGTGCTTATAAATCAACCACATTTTATTTATTTATTTATTTATTTATTTTTGAAAGCTCTCAAGAATAATTGAGCATGGAGCGTGCCTATTTTAAACTGCTCTGACTTGCAGTACAAGACAGTTCAACCAGATCTGTGATGTTCTGTTACCTAACAGCTGCTGCTTAACTTACCCAGTCCCAACAGAAACAACTGGTAGCTGTTCTTCAGAGGCGGTTTCTGACAACCAATTCCAAAGGCAAAGGGTCAACTGACCATCCACGCATTTACTGCACCTCCAGTAGGTTTTCACCTTTGTGGGGCACAACTTGCATGGTTTCCTAACTGACTCATACATAGGCTTGCTACTTTTCGATATTAATCGGTAAAGCTTGTTAAACGTCGAATTCCAAAAAAATATAAATTTATATAGGATAAACGTCGGTAAAACCACTTGCTATTTTTTATTTTCTTACCAAAAATAATCATTTAGAAATCATCTCTAGTTTGTGTAGTTGTTATACTTACTGTCCGTCACATCTTCTTTCCGCTCTGAATGGTCACTGTCAATCATCTCGGACTCCGAATAACTGCAAGTTAGTTCTGTTCAACTATCTAATGTTTTGCTCTGTACATATTATTTTTACTCGTAAATGTATGCTATAAAAGTCTGTGTAATACACTTTTATATGCTGCGTTTTCTACGGTTTATTTGAGACAGTTTTTTTAAAATTTGTGTAGGATCTTCAGCTTTACAAGGTATAGCTCCGCTGTGACCAAACGTTATTTCAATTAGAATGTTGGAAACCATGGTTTTGTTGCATGTTGAATATGATTAAGGGGTTTATCATGTTTCTCAATGGCATAAAAAGTATTTTTATGGGACATTTGACAGTGATGGACGTCCAACTATCTTTACAGACTTGCGTAAACTTTCAGTAATGTGAAGATGGAAAAAAACTGCTAGATCTAGCACATATCCAAACATAGGCAAATACAATCTCTTGGACTTCATCAGGGTCTTGTCATTTTTTATGTCACTTGTGATGTTAAACAACATCAATATTCAAGCACATCATATCTAACAGCTGCACAGCCGAAACGCTGTATTTAAATGAACAATTAAACATAGAAGGGTTTATTTTCTAACTTACCTCATATAAAGCACTACTTCAAAAAAATAAAAAATAAAACTATAATAAAATAAACATTTCAGTAGTTTTTAATTTAAAACAAAAGTAACAGATTTTCTTTTGCGTGTGTGTCACTCGGTGCAGCACAGAATCCAGGTTGAGTTGCTGCATCAATCTGCTGCTTTGCAGTTTTCTGATCTAAATGTTTCTGCCAAAGTGCTGTGGCTAGCTTCTGATGAAATCTCTCCAAGTGATATTTTCCCCAGTGCATTCCTTGTACAAAACAAAGGAATTGATGGCTGCTAGGTCCAGTAGCGATACCAATAGACTAAAAATAATAGAATGTTGTAGGTTATATTCAAAATAAAAACATGTATTGTAAAAGGCAGTCAAAATGACGGCTTTGACAGGTTGTTGGGATTATAACTTCCTTATTTTCATGATCCTGCCTTTCAAACGCCGTCAGGGTATTTAATACAAGTATTTATTAAAAGTCATAAAACAGACAGCTGCATAACTTTCAGACACGCAGAGTAATTTAAAAGGTGGGCATGAAAAACAAAAATATTCTGCAATTAGCATTTAAGGTTTTTCAGGTAAGCATTTAAATATTTAGGAACATTTGTGTAATAACTAGAGAAATTATCGATTTTGAATGTGACAGCACTATTTTTCTACTTTAATAAATATTGTGTTTTATTGTGAAATACCTGTTTTTAGCCTACAAGATGCTGTGAAATAAGCTTTTTTTTTTCTCAGTGAAATACATCCCCAACAATCAATATTTGCCATTAACTTATACAGGCCTATGTGGTTTATACAAATATTTTTTTACATATTTAAATTGATGTTGCTTTAAAGCCCAAATTCACGGTGACGAAAATGGGGGGGGGGGGGGGGGGGGGGGGAACAAATACATTGTTATGTCGAGATCACAAGATAATTTATCTCATAACTTTTTTTTAATATTTTGGTTAAATAAGCTTTTTTTTATTTAGAGATTTCTTTAACAATCAGTAATCCTTATTATGTTTAGTATTGTAGATTGCAGGGTTGTGGGTAAACAGTCATCTTACATGGCTATAAAGTTATATTTTCCTCTCTGTTTTTAAATATTTGACCGTTTTGCTAAAGTTAACTCTTATTGCTAGCTATAAAACAGACAGCTATCAGAAAACATATTTACTGGAACTTTCTGTGTGAGTTTTATTTATTTAATTTGGTAACAGGGCAAAAACTATTGAACGTCACTGCTTATTTTCAATGAGGGATGTTTTCTTAACTAAAATGTCAGAACTATCTGTGTAGATACAATATTAGAGTCCCCCACAAAGAGACTTCCTGCTAAAAAAACAAAACAAAAAAAACAAAACATGGAGGACTAAAAAGTGTGAACCAATATGGAGAAAGGGGCTGCTCTGGTGTTAAGTAATCAAAGACAAGAGCATTTCCCAGGCTGAATGCATGAGGATGAACCCTGTTCAATTATTAATTCCTGGACAGAAGTTATTATTGTTATATAAGCCATTTCAAGTAAAAATGCATTTGAAAATGATTTACCAGTGTTCTGTGTTCATTTCATAGTGTTGTATTAATTTTATCATCTCGTTGCTTTGAGTCTTCTATTCATTTCAAGAGAATTGACAGTATCCAATGAGATATTTTAGTTTTCAAGGTGCTGTACAAAATTATATGAAAAGTTAATCTGTAAAATTACAGGGGGATCAGTGAAAACGATAATGAAGCTTGGGAAAGGTTAATGAAATGGATTTCAAAAGCTTAAGGTGAGCTGGGATTTTGTTGATCAACGGTTAGATACTTGTATGTTTTATTGTAATGTGATCCCACATTTCCAATTCTCTTTACAGAACAGCTTTAATTCTGTTCTGATTCTTATCCTTTGGGAATATTTGGCAAAAAGGGCTATTTGGAAACATCTGTTTTACATGCAAGATAAGTTTAGAGATGTATAAACCAGCATTATCAAGCATTTGTAATTTCTTTTAATTGCTAAATGTTCTAAAATCATATTTACCACTAATACACATTTACTCTATGTTATATGATCACGATTATATTTACTCAAGGTACAGAATACTATTTTACTTCAATATACTTGAGAAGCGATTGTCTCGTGAGGGTGCTTAGTTTAACTGCCATGTGGTGCCTTTGAATTAAAATGACATTACAGTACAGTATTTTACTGTCAGGACTACCACTGCATTTAAGCATCTGTGGCTTGCTTTTTTTCAGTTTTGATGCAAATCTCACACATTACCGCGCCACTATGCACCCCCCCCCCCCCCCTCCATTACCGCGCCACTATGCAACCCCCCCCCCCCTTTTTTCTACTGGGCGTCGCTGCAGACCAAGGATTATACTTTATACACGCTGCGTACCTGCCTAATCACGCAAGATGTGATCAAATTCAAATTCAAAAACAGCTTTATTGGCTGTACACGTCATTGCATGTTATACAGTATTGTATTACAAACAGTCATTATTCTTATAAGCGGATCTCTTGATTCTTACAAGCGGAATATTTTAGAATGGTTAATATAGGAATGATTTTATTTCGGTGGTTTTGATCACTATATGCGGTTGATTCTTATATCAGTAATTCTTATAAGCAGAGTGCACTGTATATGAACCTAAATATGGAATACCTAAAATAAACAGAAAACATTAGATTTGTTACATTTGGATTTATCCTTAATGCAATTTGAAAATAAGAAGCATTAGTAATTTACTTAACACAATTCATCAGAACTGCCCTTTTGGAAGCGTGGGCTTTTGAATTAATGGCTTTATTGAAGTCTGAATCCTTAATTCTCAGCTTGTTGATGGCATACACAAAAAATGAAAAAAAAAACATGTATTACTTGTATTAGATTCAACAGTTTTAAATCACTTACACTTACTAAAATTACTTTCACTTACATTTAAGTACTTCAGCAGACCCATTTTGACAGAAATGAATAACATTGGATTGCCTACTATGCTGGTCTGCAAGCATTATAACTATCTGAAATTTGTTATTGTTATGTCTTTAAGCGGCAGACCTCTGCTGATGCTAAGCCTTTTGTTTTTCAGCCTAAGTAAATAGCAGCAAACTGAAATAGCTTAAATATATACAGTACACAACGTGAAAGTAGCATGATTCACGATAGCTCACTCCATGTTGCTGCAGCAGTTAAGTACTTTCATAACAGTGACTGTCAACAAATACACCTGAACAAAAATATACATTTTATATACAGTCACCTCCAAAATTATAGGCACCCTTGATAAAGATGAGCATAAAAAGGCTGTATAAAATCAACAACACAGGTAATGAGCTATATTTTATGCTCAGATATATGGGAAAACCATATTCTTTTATTCTAATATAATCGCTCAGAGAAAAAGCTTTTTATTAACAAGTAATAAAACATTTTCTCAAAAAGGTAGGTGTCAGAATTATTGGCACCCCTAAAGATTCTTATAAATAAAATCAAAAAAATTAAATCTGCATTAACATTCTACTTCTTTAAGTTCATCTCAGTCTTAAGGAACTGTATTGTGGCCTTCCATGGCTTCCTGTTTCACTGGGGTATAAAAATGAGGTAACACGCATATGAAATCCATTTGTCATCCATCACCATGGGGAAAGGCAAAGAACTCACAAATGAAAAGAGACAAATGGCTGTTGACCTTCATAAATCAGGCAATGGGTACAAAACAATAGCTAAAAAACTAAATATGCCACATACCACTATTAGGGCAATAATTAAGAAGTTAAAAACCACTGGAACAGTGGTAAACTTGCCTGGTAGAGGACGCAAGAGGCAAAGGGAAATCCAAGGGCCACAGTTGGAGAATTACAGAACTTGGTTGCATCTTGGGGTCACCAAGTCTCCAAATCTACAATTAGATGCCACCTCCATGCCAATAGGCTATTTGGAAGGGTTGCCAGAAAAAAAGCCTTTATTGAGAGCAACCAACAAACGTACGTGCCTGGAGTTTGCTAAATGGCATTGGCACTTCGATTGGAAATGGGTGCTATGGTCAGATGAGACGAAAATAGAGCTCTTTGGCCAGGCACACCAGCGGTGGGTTTGGCGTCGAAAGAAGGATGCGTGTGCAGAAAAGAACCTCATACCTACTGTAAAATATGGTGGTGGATCATGGATGTTATGGGGCTGTTTTGCTTCCACTGGTCCTGGGGCCCTTGTTAAGGTCAATGGAATCATGAACTCTACCCAGTACCAGGACATTTTAGCCAGAAACCTGGTTGCCTCTGCCAGGAGGATGAAACTTGGCCGCAAGTGGATCTTCCAGCAAGACAATGACCCCAAGCACACATCAAAATCCACAAAGAAATGGTTAATTGACCACAAAATCAACATTTTGCAATGGCCATCTCAGTCTCCGGACTTGAACCCCATTGAAAACCTGTGGTTTCAATTGAAGAGGGCAGTCCATAAGCACAGACCAAAGGATATCAAGGATCTGGAAAGATTCTATATGGAGGAATGATCTAAGATCCCTCCCAGTGTGTTCTCCAATCTCATTAAACATTATAGAAAAAGACTCAGTGCCGTTATCCTTGCAAGGGGAGGGCGCACAAAGTACTGAAAACAAGGGTGCCAATAATTGTGACACTTTTTGAAAATAAATTTATAATTTGAGAAATGTGTAATTTTGGTTGATTCCATTGAATCATTAATAAAGTCAAATATATTCCACATGTTGGAAAATTACAATGTAGCTCAGTACTGGTATTATTTATTTTATACAGTCTTTTTTGCTCATCTTTATCAAGGGTGCCAATCATTTTGGAAGTGACTGTATTTATGAAGCAATTCTGTGCATTTTGCACTCTTTTTAAGTACATGATTAATATTAACAAACATAAACAAGTGTTTTCCTCAACGAAATGATAACATCATAATTCAGAAGGCTGAAAGGGACGTGTACAAACGTCGAGCAGCGTTTTAAACGAGGCTAAATAAATCTGAAAAAAATGCATTTAAAACGACACGTAATAAAATAACAATATTCATTCAATCTTTTGCACAATAACCTGTTTATGATACTAAAATGGACAACCAGTGGATAAATAATTGTAAACAATGAGCTTTTTTTTATTTCAACATTTTTAGAATAATTTATAGACATAATGTACCGTAAATGTTTATTATTAAATGAATGGGAGTTTAAATTATTAGCAAGTAGACAAGTTTTGATATGAAAGCTGAACTTTATCACTAAAGTAAAAATAGGGTTATGTGATTTTGAAATGCCACTTGCTATATCTACGACTACTTAATCTAAGTTAAAAAAAAAAAAAAGATTTTGGTGGGAATTGAACTTGAACTCGTTCATGGCCCTGCGGTAGGATTCACCTGCTAACTTATTATTTCATTTTTAATAACGGGCTGATACTCTCTCTTCTCTCTTCCTTACCTTTTTTCTAGTAATAAAAAATCTTCATCTCTCTTGACCGCTGTTCCCACCATTACCTTAATAAACAACATTTTTTTTAAAAAAAAATTGTAATTGTTAACTGACAGCGCACAAATCTTGGGTCAAACCAATATGTTAGTGTAGGGGGAATTGATTGTGAGTGTTTATAAATTTGGCCCATCCTCTAAACACCTTTAACGCCATGAATTTGTCAATTTGTTTGTCAATTCATTTGTCAATTCTGAATTGGTCAGTTTGTCCAGCAATTCGTCCATTCATACAGTAGTTCATAAACGTATTTGTTAATTCATCTAATAACTAATTAATTAATTTGTCAATTCATTAATATGAAAGGCTGCACGGACCTGCAAATTTCCAATCAACAAGACAAACTTCCCTGCAAACTTCCCAACAAACAGACAAACTTTCAACTGTCAATCTCGCACTGTGCCGAAAACACTACAACCTTTCTAGCCAATGGGAGCACACTAATATTTTAACCAATGAAAATCCAGCCTCCCTCAAAACTGCTTCAGCCAATAATATTGCAGTTCATAAAAAGATATTAAGACACTAGACTCTGCTGATTTTCAATGGAGACTTCCGTCTCACTCTGTGCAAAGCATTGTGGTATATACAGAGATTTGGCCAAAAAAATTCTATGGAGAGTCAGTGTTGCTGGTTTGTGCTGGTTTTCGCCATGTTAAAAAAATGCATCAAACTTTTGAAGTAGAGTTCACATTTGCCCAAGGACTTTTGAAGAAAACAGCAACATTAGCAAATTATGACAATACGTAATTATTATGAAAATTGCTATTTTCTGAGCACTGTACCATTCAGTGAATTAATAAATATGTTTATGAATTACTGTATGAATAGATGAATTTACAAATACGTTTATGAATTACTGTATGAATAGATGAATTAACAAAATAATTTATGAATTACTGTATGAATTGACAAATTTATGGATGAATTGCTGGACAAATTGATCAATTCATCAATTGACAAACAAATTGACAAATTAATGGCTGGATAGTTTTGGCACAAATGGCACTCTATACTTGAATACTACAGCTCGTGCAATCTGCTCGAGACCTCATAGCTCGCAGGATCTGTTCGAATTGATCAAATTTCGCTGCACTGCGACCCCCCCTCTAACAATAAAAATGACTACGTGACCCCACTGCCCTGTGTTATTGCAGAATAATTAGTATTGATAAGTAAAACATGCATTGCAAGACAATATCAACAAAACTAATATATAACCATTGGTTATATATTAGTTTTCATAATACAATCGCAAGATTTTTTAAAGCCAACAGTAAAAAATAGAAAAAATAAAATAAATGCTTCCATGTTACTCAATCGTACCACAAGGACAGCTTCTTGGTCCAGCTTTTGATTTAGTTAGTGATAGAAAGGACAGATGTATCTCGAGATCAAAAATATCTGCCAGGTAAGCTAGCAAAGCAAGCCATTTCACATCTACAAGCTTTTGGGGTTTTAGTTTTTTACTGCTCGAGTCCTTGTTGTCGGTACTTGTTTTGCTGCAGTGCCACTCTATTCCGCTTCATTACTCCTATTTCCAACACTTTTCTTCAGAAAACTGTCCATGTTTAGATATTTATGCAAAACAACCTTTTGAACTCACTTCACAACAAAAAGCATAGAGGCTGGACTAAACACTACAGAAGTGCATTCTGCTGAGTGGCTGACATGCAAGTTGCTTTTACAATGACTTACATGTTTTCAATGTCGACAGGTCATTCATGCGACCTTACAAAGTTGACTGGAAGTGTAGCATGGAAGTTTCTGCAAAGAGCATTTGATACATATTCATCACTAGCAGTTTCAAATAAATTACTTTTAAAAATCACTTTCACCTTTACTATAATGTGTGTATTTTAATATAGGAAAATCTGAGACCTACGAAATGATGCCAATATTTATTAGGTAAATTAGGGCCCTGTCCACACTATGCCTTTAAATCGTATTAGTTGCATTTAAGCCAGCTTAAAAGTGCTAAATAAGGTTTGCGTCCACACTGCGCAGCATTTAATACCGTACTCGAGACCACCTCAGGAGGTAGTCTCGAGTCCGGTTCTAATTAGATCGCATCAGGCAGTGCGGTTTATCAGAAGTGTGGACGCTGTAATACCAAACTACATTTTTTTATGTATCCTCCAATATCCCCAAATTCTTTGTGGTATGTTTGGCGAAATACTCAGAGCAGGCGCCTGAAGGACTTGCTATCAGTGTACACTCTGCACTAGGTATTCATTTTTATGCTTCAAAAAATCTGTCAGGACAGCTCTGTTAAACTAGTGGGGAAAATAACAAAAACACAACGTTAAATTAGGCGACTGCAAAAATGAAATGCAATTTAAAAGTAGGATCGGGGATGAGCAAATTACGTAATTTGTCAGCTCTGTTTGAAATAAAATTAAGAGGATCAGAATTAGGCTCCGGTAAGATATGAAGATAAAAACAAAGATTGTTTTGTAATTAACAGCTTTTTCTGAGTTTAATAATAAAACAGAATCAGCTCAATTTGTTTAAAGGGAATTCACCTGATTAAAAAATAAAACCTGAAAACTTCAAGCCCTACTTGTGTGTGTGTGTTTGGATTTACTTTTTCCACAATACTTGTTATATTTCTTTTTAGCAATATGGACCTCTGTTAATATGGGGCATAACACATTATTTGAAAATAAAATACAGTGCATGGTGGGATACTATCGTATTAATTTCCACGGTTCATTGCGCTGCTGGGAATTGTAACTGAACTATTCTAATGGTGTGTGGACGCATTAAGCCTGACTAAACATGAAACGGTACTTCAGTGTGGATGCTTTGAGCGGTATTAATTACAGCGGTTTCGAGTATGGTTCTCGAGATCGGTTATGTAGTGTGGACAGGGCCTTACTGAAATTATTCACATTGCATAGACACTTTTATTTAAGTACATTTATTTTCAATTATTAAATAAGGTTTGGCATGAGGATTTGGGCTGTTTTAAAACACCTAATCTTTTACAAACACTCAAAATAATGTTTTGGGACTAGAGTCCATTAATTCCATATGCCTGTTCCTTTACAGTATTATTATGAAGGCCACTTTATAATGTGAATTATGCATAAAGGGACCATAGCTTTATTGAAAATAATGTGTGTTGAATGCTGTTAATAGTGGCTTGACTATTCCTGGTGAGTCTATCAGTAAGTCATTTACATGAAGGAAGGCTATAAGCTGTGATGAAAAGTGGCGGATGGTTAGTGCATTTTGAAAGTGGCTGCACAGTGCGGTATGTGTATACTTACTTCTACTGTACATGCAAGTCAAGTATTCTTTCAGCATAGTATTTTTTTTATTATTTTTGTAAATCCTGAGAGCCTTGGCTGATTACGTTTTGTGATCTTTAACTCTTTAAGCTGGTTTCCATGGAAATATGTCCTATGACAACAATTGGTCTTGAAGGATCATTTCATTTGCTGCTTTTTTGTGTCGAATTTTCGTGACAAATTAATATGAAAATTAAATACAATGAAATTAAATTTAGAGATATTAGTCATTTTTATATCTAACTACAAGTACATTTGAGGGGATTTAATGCATCGTTAGAGTTTTGTATGTTGATGCTCCATTTCAGTAATGCCCTGTGAACAACCTATCCACCAATGCCTCATAAGCAATGGCTGAATTCAAGGTAAAATATATCAACCAGTGTCTGTTTTATGTCACTGTACAGCACCTGTCCAATTTGGTGTGTTGAGAAGACAGTTTTGTTGGAAATAATAGCACCATACAACACATTTCTACTAAAACACAAACACATTTCATTCCAGTTGGGTTTTATTTCAAATTTAGTTTTTAAGTAGTTTTCTTTTTATGACATTACTTTATGTAAAGGAAAAATATATAGTACTGAACTACAGGCATTAGTTAATTAGCATGTCAACTTGCATACAGTTGTGTGGTGCTTTTTAAGGTTTTTGCTTCCATTGTTGGCTGAAGATTGTTCTTGCTCTATATCTGCTACAGGCTGTTTTTCACAAACCAGGCTCTGCACTCCTTTACAGTACAGAGGTGGCTCTGTCAGCTGTCCAGGCCTGAGTTACTGTGAGTCTTTTTTTCTGTGAACCCACATCAAACCCTGGTTAACTGTGTTGCAGACATTTTTGGTATTTACATGTACTGTACCTGTCTGATCCAAATAGTATATATTTTACAAACAGAAGTTTCAAATAATCCAGAAAATAACACAACACTGGAAGATTATAGACCAATAAGCTTGTTTAGCTGTTGAAACAAAGAAATGGTGATAAAGTTAACTTTTTATTTTAAAAGGTCAAGTTCTTCTGATTCAAGATTGAAAAGAAGATTATTCAAATTACTCTCTAAACCAGGTTAACCACAAGCACTGTATTATGGCTAGGGCTTCTGTTTTTTGGTTTTTATTAATTTCATTTTTCGATGCTTATTTGTAAATCGTTTTTTATCGGGGCTTTCACTTTTTATATACTGTATGAAATTACTCTTTTTAGTTACTTTGTTTTTTTTCTGTCACAATATGTATAGTAACTGGACAGTACTTGCACACTTCTTTCCTTTGCTGTCTTCTACAACAAATTCCTTATGGTCACAGGCATTTTTTTCTGGGGCTTTTGTGTGTCTGCAAGAACATTTCGTTTTAAATCTGGCAAGCATGTTAAAATCCTCTAATAGAAAAAAATGTGAATTTTGAGAATGTGACAGAAAATAAACATGCTTCTGACATCTCAGATTTAGTTCTTCACTTTCTGAAGGAATTTGATTATTCCAACAAATTACTTGCCTAGTGCTATGATGGGGCTTCAGTTGTGGCATCTGAGCTTAATGGTGTGCAAGCTTGTGTGAAACAAGCTATACTACAAGCACTTTTTGTTGATTGTTATGCCCATGCACTTAATTTTGTGTTCAAAGCACTATAAAATTTATATTATACACTATAATATTTTTTTTAGCAATCAGGGAGAAGTGGCAGCATTTTTCTCAAGGTCCCCAAAGAGCACACAATTGTTAAAAAGCACCACACAACTGTATGCAAGTTGACATGCTAATTAACTAATGCCTGTAGTTCAGTACTATATATTTTTCCTTTACATGAAGTAATGTCATAAAAAGGAAAGGAAAGAAGGTACAGTTGAAGTGTGCAAGTTTTAGTAGGAATGTGTTGTATGGTGCTATTATTTCCAACAAAACTAAGGGGGCTAAAACCAATTCCAAAATATTTTTCCAATATTATAACTCCAAGAGAACATTCAAAGAGGAGGTTAAATGTCTAAGAGACACAAATGGCAAAATCATAGATGAAGAAAAAAAAATAGCAAATATATTAAATGATTACTTTTCACAGATTTTTACAAAGGCGGTCACGGACAACATGCCCGACATGTTGACCTGTTCCTATCCAATTTTAAATAACTTTAGCATAACAGAGGCAGAAGTGTTAAAGGGACTAAGAGCTCTTAAAATAAACAAATCCCCTGGGCCGGATGAGATCCTCCCAATAGTACTCAAAGAAATGAAAGAAGTTATTTACAAACCACTAACCAAGATCATGCAACAGTCTCTTGACACAGGGGTTGTACCGACAGACTGGAAAATTGCAAACGTAATACCGATCCACAAAAAGGGAGACAAAACCAAACCAGGTAACTACAGACCAATAAGCCTGACTTCTATTATATGTAAACTTATGAAAACTATAATAAGATCCAAAATGGAAAATTACCTATATGGTAACAATATCCTGGGAGACAGCCAGTATGGTTTTAGGAAAGGGAGATCGTGTCTAACTAACCTACTTGACTTTTTTGAGGATACAACATTGAAAATGGATAACTGCAAAGCATACGACATCGTTTATTTAGATTTCCAGAAAGCTTTTTACAAAGTCCCGCATAAAAGATTAATTCTCAAACTGAATGCAGTAGGGATTCAAGGAAATGCATGCACATGGATTAGAGAGTGGTTAACAGGTAGAAAATAGAAAGTACTGATTAGAGGAGAAACCTCAAAATTGAGTAAGGTAACCAGTGGTGTACCACAGGGATCAGTATTAGGTCCTCTGCTATTCCTAATCTACATTAATGATTTAGATTCTGGTATAGTAAGCAAACTTGTTAAATTTGCAGACGACACAAAAATAGGAGGAGTGGCAAACACTGTTGAAGCAGCAAAGGTCGTTCAAAATGATCTAGACAGCATTCAGAACTGGGCAGACACATGGCAAATGAAATTTAATAGAGAAAAGTGTAAAGTATTGCATGCGGGCAATAAAAATGTGCATTATAAATATCATATGGGAGATAATGAAATTGAAGAAGGGAACTATGAAAAAGACCTAGGAGTTTATGTTGACTCAGAAATGTCTTCATCTAGACAATGTGGGGAAGCTATAAAAAAAGACCAACAAGATGCTCGGATATATTGTGAGAAGTGTTGAATTTAAATCAAGGGAAGTAATGTTAAAACTCTACACTGCATTAGTAAGACCTCACCTAGAATATTGTGTTCAGTTCTGGTCACCTCGTTACAAAAAGGATATTGCTGCTCTAGAAAGAGTGCAAAGAAGAGCAATCAGCATTATCCTGGGTTTAAAAGGCATGTCGTATGCAGACAGGCTAAAAGAATTGAATCTATTCAGTCTTGAACAAAGAAGACTACGCGGCGATCTGATTCAAACATTCAAAATTCTAAACGGTATAGACAATGTCAACCCAGGGGACTTCTTTGACCTGCAAAAAGAAACAGGGACCAGGGGTCACAAATGGAGATTAGATAAAGGGGCATTCAGAACAGAAAATAGGAGGCACTTTTTTACACAGAGAATTGTGAGGGTCTGGAACCAACTCCCCAGTAATGTTGTTGAAGCTGACACTTTGGTATTCTTCAAGAAGCTGCTTGATGAGATTCTGGGATCAATAAGCTACTAACAACCAAACGAGCAAGATGGGCTGAATGGCCTCCTCTCGTTTGTAATCTTTCTTATGTTCTTAATTGTTGGATGAAATCTGCCAAAGACGCCTTCCCTGGAATTTCTCTTCTCAGCTAGTCTGCATAGTGTATGATAAAAAGCAAGAGTTGTAAGAACTTTTTCAGCACATTCTGGAGAATCCAGAAAAGTTTGACCGTGACGCTGTACATTCTGCTAATTAATTTCACACCTGAACTGTACTTTGAGATCATGGACAACATTCAAGATCAGTTAGCCATCTGATTTAAAAATTCTGAAAAGTTACCCTTCCTCTCACTGCTCGACCTACAGAAAGAAGTTTGTTGCTTTCATGCAGAATGTCCCAGAAACTGCCATTTTAAATGTACAAAAAACGTATGCAGTGTGGCTGAAAAACACATTGTCATGTATTCAGTGACGGATTTACAAGGAAAACATCCAGGTGATCTGTTCTAATTTCTCCATACCACTGGACTTAAATACAAAATGCCAGAATTGTATGCCCTAACCTGCCTGGCATTGGCCATTCCTGTTTATGTGAGCTCAGTAGAAATATATTTTTCTGCCCAGAAACTGATCAGTTATTCCAGGAATACCACTGGACAAGATCGTCTGTCATCCTTGGCAATTATTTCAATTGAAAGTCAACTTTTTCTGCAGCTGAAGTTGAAAATCGAATTTTACAATGACATGATCGACCATTTTGTGAAGAAACTGCTACTCCAGTTGATTGTGTTATGGCACGCCACTGGTAAATGCATATACTATATGGAAAATGTACCATGGGACCCAAAATCATATAATCAGCTAGTGATGGGACAGCTGCCACAAATCCATAAAACACTCAGCAGAAAATGCTGACAAGCCTAACATAGACATTTCTAGTATACTTTTAATCCACCCTGAAGCTTCCAGTTTTTGGAAGGTCTTGATTTCCTCATGATACTTGTTAAGTCCATACTACTGTTGAAGGCTGTTGAGCTGGGTAACGGGGTGTAGCAGGGCTGGAGCCATGCACATGGGGAGGGGGCTTCTTTGGTTGTTTATTGTAAATATGAGTGTTGTGATTGTAGAATTAAATAATGGTGGGATTGGTTTTAATGGGGAACCTGACGCTCTGGGGGTAGAAGCCTGCTGTGTTTTGTTACGTGAACTAGCAGAGTGTGTATTTACCAGCTATGAGCTCCTAATCAGCAGGTGGGCACGATGCAGCAGACAGTCAGGAATAAAAGGGTCCTGATTATACAGATTGAGGCTGCTGTAAGCCATAGGGGTCAGAGTGCTGCTCCTGCTGAAACATCGGTCCCTCTGTGCTGCTGAATGACTGGGTTCAGGAAACAAAGTGACCACCTCCATGACGATCGAGTGGATGTCCGAGGTTGGAGTTGGGTGAACTGCCCAAGCAACACGGAGATAGTTTCAGGATAGTAGATCCCACCCAGTATAGCAGACAGGGATGGAACCGGGACCTCATTTTGTTAGCGGAGTTGTGCAAGCTGTTTTCATGGCATCTTTATTATGATCAATTTTTTATACAGTGTTTATTTTGCCTTGTCTATGCTGGCCATAAGTCCCATGTGATGCTACCATTGCTGGTAGCGTCACGTGGGGTTCCTGTGTGTATAAATAAACCTGCGCACCTGCAGGCGTGTCAATCCCAACCTCCTGTCTCCATCTCCTGTCAATCAAGCAGTGAACACGCATGCACGTCATCCAGATCATTCAATCAATCATTCATTGCAAGTACTCCTTACATCAAGGGTAGCAAGACCCCTGTTACAGGGGGTAATTGCTTTTTTTATAGTTTTACTATTCAGCTGCTGCGCAAGGCTCTTAGGTGTCCTGCTGCATAATCCATTTCACATTTGAACAGGTATCACAGGGCAAAACCCAGTGTGGAAAGCTTTGTTGCCATTATTCTCATTCCAGCTCTTTTCTGTGTGTCAAAATACCAGCGCTCATGAATTGCAAATACATTATGATTGGTCATCTATGATGTGAGAGCCAGTACTGAACATTTGGTACCATCTGCATTGTGTTCCTGTTGGACTACTTATTATCCTAGCTTGACATAGTTTTGACAACAAAAAACTGCCTCTGCTGACCATGTAATGACTTATTTTTCTTTTGCAGTTGCATCCATTAGTAGACTTTGCCTCCTAATATTTAGAGATGTAACCAGGCAAATCTGAAAGGCATAAGCAGTCAATGGTAATTGTATTCATGGTTGAAAATTAATCATCTGTTAGGAAAAGCTTGGCTGTACATTTTGCTGTCTAATACTTTTAATGTAAGAGACATTTAAATGTCTAAAAGCTGCCATGATTTCACAGTAGGAATCACCATAAAAATGCATATACAAAATGGTAAATAAAAAAATTGACATTCTTGTATGCTACACATTGAGTTACTTTGACCTTGAAATGTTGTGATCATACATGTTAACTAATTTACCTTCTGTTTATGCAACAGAAAAGTTGATAACACTTACCACTGATCCTATTTACCTGTCCTTCCATCCCTTGTCTGTCATGCATCACAAACCTTCTGTACTTTTACTGTCTTATCATGTCACCATAATAATGTTGATGTTGGTCCGGTTGGACTTACACATGTGAACACGTTTTTGTGTAATGCATTCCACCTCTGCCATTTTAAAAAAACAAAACGAGACTTGAGTGCAGACAGTTTCATCATATAATAATGTAAAAAGCACTATCTTCCCTGCTTGTATCTGGATACTGTACTTTCATTTGATACTCATCTCTGCTTATGTGTAAATATATATTAAAAATGGCATAATGACAAGTTTGTTATGCAACACTAGGGGTGCATAGTGGAGACAGACTTATTGAATATATCTTAATCCCAGAGAATATAGAGGCTGCTGGTCTATCTATATATGTACAGTCTATCTAGAGAACTTCTCATTACATAGGACGAAACTTAAAACAGAGTAGCCATTACTCCTGTCTGTCTCTCTGTCCATATGTAATACTAAGGTTTTACATACTGTATATCCAAAAAGTCACGTATTTAACTGTCTTGACATCTACTGAGAAAACCTATGAGTATGTGAAGTCATCTGTCCACCTGCCTATGTAAAATATATTTTTTTACATGGCCATATGTCTGTAGTGTACTTTATGTTACTGATACTATAGCTTAGTTCAGAATCTACACCTGAGGTGGGGTATGAATGTCACTTTTAAAAATGTAAAGTGTGCTTCCAATTAATGAGTCATACCCATTTAGATATTGTGAGTCTGTGTTGTTTAAACTGCATTGGGAAAATGCATAGTGTAGATGTAGATATGTTTTATAAATTCACTCTACGAATCAACATAGTTAAATGTTATACACATTTCCTAAAGAAATTGCCATAAGTATAGCCTTAGTTTTATTTTGTTTTGAAAACCTGCTGTGTAAAATATGGAGCATCCCTGATGCAGTTTTAATAAATATGAAGAAAAAAAAAATCAGACAGCTTGAATTACATACCATCTAAATGTTAATGCCGAAAGGCTAAGAGATAAGTCCTTCTAGATAAGACAAGGATTTGCTAGCTTCTACTTCAGCTTTCTTGCCCACAAACAAAATGTTACGGCTATAATTTTCCAGGCAGACTGGTAATAACTTATTTGAATATAATTATATATATATTTGGCACAACTTTTGAATAATGGGTCTTGTGACGAGGTACTCCACGCCCCTGTGCATATTATGTTTTATGTTTTGTTGTATTATTTTATTATGTATTCTGTTTGGCAGGACGAGTGAGGTGCCGTCCGCCATTATTTGTTATTATTTTTAAATACCTAGTGAGAATGCGTGACTGTCAGCGACTGATTATTTAATTAGCTGACAGTCACGCAGAAGAAATAAACCAGTGCAAAGTGACAGGGGTAATAATATAATTGATAGCTAGTTAATCCCTCGGTCACCACTATAAGAACCTGCAGCTTTGGCTGCACGGGGTTAGTGTGTTTAAGAGACGGAACGAATCAGGAGGTAAAGAAAGTGAAACTAAAAAGCTTAAACAATTGCTACGCGTGCTGGGTCTACACCAGTACGGTACTTGTTTTGTTCTGTCTGTCTATTTCTTTGTTTGTTTTGGCCCTCGAGCCTTTTGTTTTGGAAAGTCTTTTTGGTTTTGTATAAATCTTTTATTTTGAATTAAACGCGCAAGTAGCGCAGTTGTACCCCAGTCTGCTACAGTGTTATGGATTCATTTCCTGGTCTGATGTCACTCCTACAGCCATCCGGTTCACAGTCTCCATTACAGTAAATGTAAAATTGGTTGTAATTGTCAAGGGTTAAGAAGGAGACATGTTGCACTCAGTGTAATTGCCTTATCTTCCCTTAAAGGTCAATAAGCAGACATTGCTTTCAGAATGATTATTGTGTTTCTGTATGGCTTTAACATTTTGATACCCCCTCCCGCAATTTATTTCTTATAATAATAGCGAAAAGACTGCTATGTAATTATTTCAATGAATGCAGTAAATAAATACCAAGAAAAATATATTTCAGTGCTACAATGGCCATTATTATGAGGAACTGCAGCTTTATAAATGTCAGCTTTAAAGCAGAACACCAGCAATTGGTAACATTTGTGGAACATTTGGTGTATCTGTGATGTATTTGTCCATTTGCAAGTAGACAAAAAAGAAAGTATTTTCAAAACTATTAAAAAATCTAAATTTCCTATATTTGAAAAGAAATGTAGCGATTCATTTAAAATCTTTTATTTTTCAAATGTGTGTTCTGGTGCTTCTTCAAAGTAACAAACCATTTATTACAACAGCCAAAAATATAGGGGACAGCAAAAATGGTTAGAAGTAACATGCTTGGTGTTGAGGAAGGTTTCCTTTAGGGGTTTCTGCAATTTCTGTAAATTTCAAACAATAAAATTAACCTTCGTGAAGGTGCACAATAAGAGCAAAAGGTATGTCTTTCAAACCAGTAAATGCTGACCAAATGTCAGATCAGAATATAATAAATATATGCTGCTCCACCATTGTTTTCTTAAATAGAATAAAGAGCACTGTAAATGAACCAGAAATTTAAATATAAAGCATACAATATGGAGATTACTCTTCACAGTGGGCAATAAATGAAAAGCGTTCATCACTAATACTGGTAATAAAAAAAATATTGGTTCCATTCATGATGAATGAGCTTGTCAGGAGACAAACCTCACACCTCAGTTTTTCTAGTTACATGGTTACCAGCAGCATATCATTAAGTGACATTTTCAGTGATCTTGTCATAATGCAAAGTTCACTTGAGTTTAAGAATAAAAGTTCCAGTAGGGAAAGAGCCTGTCCAATACTTGTTAACCTTATCATGGAGTCACTTCCAATTCTGCAAGTACCACTCCCCTTACTCTAACCCAGGGGTGGGCAATTCTGGTCCTGGAGGGCCGGTGTCCCTCCTGGCTTTTGTTCCAACTTTGCCCTAAATTACTTAATTGGACCAATTATTACCAATTATTAGTCTAATGAAGTAATTTAGAGATTTAGAGCACAGTTGGAACAAAAGCCAGGAGGGACACCGGCCCTCCAGGACCGGAATTGCCCACCCGTGTTCTAACCTAACACCACCCTTTAACAAGCTACAGCTGCTTCAGCACAGATATGGAATGCTAAAGAACACCCCCCCCCCCCCCCCCCCCATAAAGCAGGTACAAACAATATACATTTTCAACAATGCATAACAGACCATGATCAGTGATTTCAAGCTATACTCCTGTATTCAATAGGCCTCGATTGAATTCTTACATACCAAAAAAAAATTTTTATTCCTGAACAAACTTTATTTATTTATTTGACTGTGTGGAAGAAAGGAAGAAATATTACATAAATAGAAACTGGATCAGAACGTTTAACAAAAAATAATACAAGTGCAAAGTTCTCTGTAAAGACGGAATTGCACTTTTGAGAGATGTCGTTTAACATATGTGACGAAGTGATTAAAAATCAGTATGTGTGCCGGAGAATAAAGACAGCTTTATTCCCTGGGTTTATGTAATCTCAGGTTTTCCCCACTAGAGCCCACTGTTTTCTGTAGCTCTGGGTGTGTTTGAAAGGTACTTGTGTAACTGATAAGGTAATGGGTGGTTAAGGTGCAAAAAGGTTCTTATCATGTGTCGATTGAACCTTGTTATCTTTAAAGGGCTATTAAGATAATTGACACCTGTATAAAGGAAGTTTGTCTGTGGGGTTCATTGAGGGTTGTAAGGAGAAGTGGAAGCGTGGTTATTTGTTGCCGAAGCCAACTGTGTGTGAGTTATCAATGCAATAAAATAGTGAACGTGTACCATCTCTGTTCTGAAGGCCACTGTTTACTGTGCGGAGTTCCATCTGTCATGGATACTGTATGTTTATCTGTACATTTATTTCAGGTTTGGAAGTAATCTATTACAGTGTGTTTTGTTATAAGGGAAACGGCTTAGCCGTCTTGACACTATAGTCAGGAACCAGAACTGATTGTGAAGTTAGCGCTTGAGTATGAGCTAGGTTTATTTTGTTTATTTTGTTTATGTTATTTGTGCTGACAAGTCAAATATCCCTGTGTGGGAAATTACTAAAACAAAGACCTGTGTTGCAACTGCATAATCTGTCTCCAGCCTGTTTATAAGGTATACCTCGGTCACTCTATCACACATATTAATTTCAAGCAATATGATTTTATCCATGTTGTTACGATGCTCTCAGGATTGAATCGCTGCCCCCAGCAAATAATTAAATCCATTAAGGAAGCAGCTCACGCAATTCACACTCACTTTACATGTTGATTAAAAGCAGTTTAGAGGGGAGTTAAAACACCTGACCTCTCTTAAGCCCCTTTTACACACAAATGGCGCTACTGAGCTGCCTCAGAGATGCAAAAAAATCTTTAAAATACCCATTCACACAGTATGAAATTTCGCAATCTATGCCGGTATAATACTCTCATAACGCACAGCCAAAGGGATCATTTGAGTACAACTTTCAAACCTGTCAGTCACCAGATCGTTTTCATGGCAACGGCGATTCGCCCATAAATTACAGTATCACGCACCATCCCTTCTATTTATGAATTCACCTCCTCGTCAGACCATAAAGTTAACAATTTTTTAACTTATTCCAAACTCAATTATTACGCCGTTCCTGATCAGCCGTTGTATTTGAAATAAATGAAAGCATGTAACGCCGACGACAAAAATACCCACCACGTCCGGTATACATACAATCATGTGGGATGTTGACTTTCAATCCACGCCCACTATAGCGCTTCAGTGCCAGTATAGCCTTTCACACAGGAATTGAGACAGTTCAGTGCCGCCTCTGAACCACTCGCGAAGTAGGCAGCAGTGTGGAGTAGTGGTTAGGGCTCTGGACTCTTGACCGGAGGGTCGTGGGTTCAATCCCTGGTGGGGACACTGCTGCTGTACCCTTGAGCAAGGTACTTTACCTAGCTTGCTCCAGTAAAAAAATCCAACTGTATAAATGGGTAATTGTATGTAAAAATAATGTGATATCTTGTAACAATTGTAAGTCGCCCTGGATAGCGCAAGCCTAACACTGCACATCATCCTGAGAACACCATCCCTACCGTGAAGCATGGTGGTGGCAGCATCATGCTATGGGGATGCTTCTCTGCCACGGAAATGCGGCTGGGGGAACTGGTCTCCTGACCTCCCCCCCTTTCTTCATGGCCAGCAGCTCCCCTTCATGGGGCTCCGGCCACAGTGTAGCGACCCCAGGCAAAGCAGGATCCTCGACGACCCCAGGCGACGGCAGCAGCAGCGGACCCTCGGGAGGCGACGGCCGCAGCAGTGGACCCTCGGGAGGCGACGGCAGCAGCAGCAGCAGCAGCAGCGGACCCTCGGGAGGGGAGCCCCTGGCCATAGAGGCGACAGCGGGAGCTCCACTTCTCCCTCATACCCTGTACCCTGTGTGAAGCAAAAGGCAGCCCCAGGCGATGCGGAGCAGCAGGCAGCCCTGGGCGATGCGGAGCAACAGGCAGTCCCGGGCGATGCGGAACAACAGGCAGCCCCGGGCGATGCGGGCGTGGCATCCCTGGGCGGTGCGAGGCTGGCATCCTTGGGCGATGGCGAACTGGCATCCCCGGGAGATGGCGAACTGGCATCCCCGGGCAATGCAGAACTGGCATCCCCGGGCAATGCACGACAGGGCGGCAGCGGTCCCTCAGGAGGCGACGGCGGCAGCGGACCCTCGGGAAGCGACTGCAGGAGGGGAGCCAGGACCAGCGGTGGTGCTAAGGTTGGCCCTCTTCTCAGCCGCTGCGACCCAGCGGGTTTCCCAGCAGCCTATGCCTCCTGTTCCAGTCCATCCTGTCGTGAAGGGAGAGGCAGCTCCTGCTCCTCTCCCTCGGGTGGGGGAGGCAGAGGCAGCTCCTGCTCCTCTCCCTCAGGTGGTGATGGTGGAGGCAGAGGCAGCTCCTGCTGCTCCCCTCCTGGCTGCGAAGGTGGCAGGGGCACCTCCCCTTCTGGCTGCGAAGGCAGCGCCTCCCCTTCTGGCTGCGAAGGCGGCAGGGGCGCGTCCCCTTCTGGCTGCAGCGGGGAAATCAGCATGCATGCTCCCTCTGCTGGTGGCGGTGATGGAGGTGGAACCAGCAGGTACTCTTCCTCTGCTGGTGGCAGTGGTGGAGACAGAGGCAGCTCCTGCTGTTCTGCTCTGGCCGTTGGAGGTGGTGGAGGCGGGACCAGCAGGCACTCTCCCTCTGCTGGTGGGACTGGGCGCAGCAAGCGCCCCACTGGTAGGAGGGGGCAGTTGAGTGGGGTATGCCCCCGCTCCCCGCAGATGGGGCACCAGCAGGACGCCTCTACAGTGCAGAGAAAGGCCTCCCAGCTGATCTCCTCTGTTGGCTGTGGTGGGGCCAGCAGACACTTTTCCCGTGCGGGTGCCGGCTTGGGCTGCAGATGTTCGGGCTCCTCCCTCTTGGGTGTTGGCTGGGTCTGGTCTCTCATCCAGAACCACTCTGCATCCCCCAGCAGTCCCTGGTTCCAGGCCCCCTCATACCGAGGGTCTCCATAGGGGCAGTCCTCCCTGTCACGCCCGAACTCGCCGCAGGCGTCGCACATGGGGGCCCTTCAGTCCTCCATTGTTCCTGCTCAGCTGCCCAGTACGGGGGTCCAAACTAACTGGGGACCCGGGACCACCGCCTCTTGCACAGCTGTTCCAGCTGCTGCTGCTGCTGCTGCCGCTTCTGCTGCTTTCTGCAGCTCTTCCTTATTCCTCCCATCCTTCCTCTTATTCACTCTCCTGTCTCCACAAGTAATAATAAAAAAAACGAAAAAAATGAAAAAAACTGCAGTACCCCTCTTCTGCCTGAGTCCAGGAGGTGCTGGTGATCCCACTCTGGACACCACGTGTGACAGGATGACTGGGCGGTGACGTCACGCAGAAGCAGGAAGGTAAACACACACACCAGGCAAGTACTGCAGTTAAAAGCTGTGCCGTTTTTATTCAGCAAAAATAAATCAAAAGTTTAAACAAAAAGAAACTGTGCGCACAGAGCAAAATAAATAGTTAAACAAAAACAAGTCACGCACACAAAATAAACAATAAATGATCCAGGTCAGGCTGGGCAGTAGCCTTCACTGATCCTGGAATTATTTTTAAGTTTAGTTTTCGTTTTCGTTTTCGTTTTTGCTCTCGCCGCTCCTAAAACACCCACCCAGAGTGCAGCGAGCTGCAGGCTTTTATAAAAGGTGACCATCTCCCGATTAGCAACAAAATTAATCACTTAATTAATTCAGGAGATGGCCAACTTCTGCACAAGTTTATTAATTAAAAATAATCAAAACCGCACGCCGTTTCGCCGTCATATTTACATACAATAATAAATCATAAAACAAAACAAATACAAATCACACTGCACAGGGGCGGAGGGATACTCCGTTCTAAAATAAAATAAACAAATCAATGTACAGGGCTGCTCGCCCTGTTACACCTACATTTTCAGTTTCTGAAAGGGAAACTATCCTTATGCCTCAAGAGGAAAGTCTTTGACCAATGCATGCTGCCAGTGTTAACTTACAGATGCGAGACCTGGACCCTCAATGCAAAAATTACTCAAAAATTACAAACGACTCAACAGAATATGGAAAGATGCATGCTGGGAACAACAAGAAGAGACAGGAAAAGGAAGGCATGGATAAGAGTGCAAACAAAAGTATGCAATATTATTATAAAGGCAAAAAAGCTGAAATGGCAGTGGGCTGGACATGAAGCAAGAAGAAAAGACCATCGCTGGACCAAGGAGATACTCGACTGGATCCCAAGAGATATAAAGCAACCAAGAAGAAGACCTCCAGGAAGATGGCAAGATGAAATTAGGAAACACACTGGAGCAACGTGGATGAGGGACGCAGCAGACAGACTTTTGTGGAAGAATCTTGTTAATTGTTTTATTGGTTTGTTTAATTATCACCTGCACCGGGCAATTATTGAAAATTAGAGCCTGGTGCAGGGTATAAAAGGGAAGCAGTCAGTCTGCTCGAGGCTGTTGTGTGAAGAGCCCGACTGTATGTCATATACTGTGATAAGGTATGGTGCAAAAATTAAACTGGAAAAATCAATTTCTGTGTCCGGGGTCTGTTTTTAAAGGGGCAACGAACCGCGAGTGGTACAGGCTCGTTTAAAAACAGACCCCGGACACAGGAATTGATTTTTCCAGCACTGACGCGCTATTTTAAATAAACAAAACAAAAACAAAATAAGCACCTAGCTCTAATGAGCACTAACTATACACTTTTGCAGGTCCCTGACTAACATGCAGGACAGCTAAGTTGTTTACCTGACCTAGAAAACATGCCAACACTTTTTAAACAAAAACACGCAAACCAAACACAGGTTTAACTTTTGCACCGTACCTTATCACAGTATACGACATACAGTCGGGCTCTTCACACAGCAGCCTCGAGCAGACTGACTGCTTCCCTTTTATATCCTGCACCAGGCTCTAATTTTCAACCAATAAAACAATTAACAAAAATAATTAAACAAAATGTGCATACGCACATGTTTTATGCAGGGAGGAACCAGACCCTCTCCCTGCTATCTTACTATATATATATATATATATATATATATATATATATATATATATATATATATATATATATGTGTGTGTGTGTGTGTGTGTGTGTGTGTGTGGTGTTCTTAATATTGTTATTTGGAATGGCTTTCTGTTTTTATTCAAATGTAATTTTTTTAAAGATATATTTTCCCTAGTAATCCATACTTATTTCACCTTATTAAAACCAGAGTCAAGGTGTGCAAAAAAATCGTTTCATGTTTATTATTTGTGAGTCACAAAGTACAGTATAGAATATAGTCAATAAACTACTATACTCAATGCTGTGCCACATAACTTCTGAGGGCTCTTAATAGCTGCACAGCTTGTACAATATGTTCATATACTGGCAGCTATTATTTCAGTTGTTGAAGCAGTAATGAGTGCAGGGATAAAGGAGTAGCATTAGGTGAGCTGTTTTATTATTTTTTTAGAGAAGACGAGCACTGTAGATAAAGAAATGGTTGCTTGTCTCTGTATTCAATAGGCAGCACAGCATTCATTTGAAAATATCTTTGTAAGGTTATGAGGGCATACTGCTCTAGGCAACAAAAACTACTCACTTGCTTATGGAATGTGTTATCCATGTGATATACTGTATTGAGGAAAATGACAAATGGGCAAGTCAGGAAATCATTAATTTCTTAATAAATGTGTGGTGCTTAAAGATTTACCATGAGTGCTCACATTACTGTAAATATAATAGTTAATTATATTTATTTGTAATCTTTTATTCCTGATTTGTTCCTGACTTCTTAAAAGTCAGAGATTCACCATAAAGAAGCAGCTGGAAGCAATGCATTTATAATATAAATAATCTAATTGTTAAAAATTAATAGGAATGAAACACATTCCATATACATTGGGGTTCTATAAACTGTGTACCCCTTTCAGTATAGCAAAAAACACAATGAGCAAGATAAGTTACTGTAATACACAAGGTGTCTGTATTGTATAAGAGACATAATTGTGCACAGTTTAAGCTGCTTCGCTTCACGGCCCTCTCTCCCAAACTGCACAAGGTGACAAGACGAGACAATAAGAAACACCCAACACAGGACATAGTAACTTATAAAATACACCCAACACAGCTATCCCTTACATGATTTATGATACCAGAAACTGAAAAACTGTTGCTGGAACTTGGTCTGACCTGTTGACTTTTCATTATTAAAATTAGTAAAAGGCTTGTCAGTCTTCCATGAAAGTCATCAGATCTATGTTATGTCACACTTTGTATAGCTCATTTCCATCTTTGATAAGGGACTATCCTCTGGCGTGAGTTTTAAATTGCATTTTAATTTAAAATTATTAGGCTTTCTGCAGATATCTCACTAACTTTTAATTAGGTTAAAGTTACTTTGTACAGCAGAACTATGAAACTGCATTGTATTTACTGCTTAGTTTAATTTGGTGTGTAGGGCCATTTTAAATGGAAATTATATGCAAACCAAATAGAATAAATGGAAAAAATATATTTTCTAATAGTTGAGACTTTCTTTCTCTCACGTAAATACATTTGTAGACAAGCCTTTGACTAACATATTTATTGTACAATTTATCCAAGCTAGCCTGAGATTTCAATTTGACTGATCATTTTCTTAGATGTATCTGATCTTGGGAATTTTAAAACACATCCATGCCAAAAAGGTGAAAGTGAGCATATTGTTTACCACAGTTATTTTTATTCATTTTCCAATTTTCTCCCAATTTTGCAATGTCCAATTATTAGTCAACCTGGCTCACCGCTGCAACCCCTGAACTAACTCGGGAGAGACGAAGACGAGCACTCGCGTCCTCCTCTTTTTTTCGCTCTGCAAGCCCACCGTGCAGCCATATCCAGAACTCACAGCGTCGGAAGACCACACAGTTCTGAAGTGCATACAGACCGGCCTGCGGGCGCCCGGCCAGCCACATGGGTCGCTGGTGTGCGGTGAACCAAGGACTCCCTAGCCTACCAAACCCCTACCCTGCCTGGGCAGGGCTTGGCCAATTGTGCGCCACCCCATGGGAACTCCCGTCCACGGTCGGCAGTGGCATAGCTTGGATTCGAACCGGCGATCTCCAAGCTATAGGGCACATCCTGCACTCTGGGTGGAGTGCCTTTACTGGATTCGCCACTTGGAAGCCCCATATTGCTTTGTTTTTGATACTCTGATAACTTAAGTCTCTTTTTATTTGCATAACCATGTGCTACAAACAATTGAAAGAAAGTCAATGCTGCTTCCACATGAACATTTTCAGCATACTGTTTAGATTTGTTGATGTGCCGATATCTGCAGTTAATTGCTGAGGATGATTATAGATGAGTGTATGATTGTTTGCAGATAGGAGAGGTTAAAGGACAGCATGGGCAGTCCTTTCATCTGCAAACTGCTGCTGAGTTTTTCCCAGAGCAAGTCCCTGTATGGCATGGTGCGAATGGAGATGGCATCCCTGTTAATTTTAGGTTGTAGATAAAATCAGCACCACCTGTTTGACTACTGTGCTTATTGTGCAGAAACTGATACAGCTCAGAACGCATGATTACCCAGATTGCTGTACTTATCTGTGTACAATTCTATCACTCAGTCTGTTTTTCCTAAAAAAAGCCTAGTTTGTAATTGGTCACTGAAATCTGACAGCTCTAGGGCCTGTTGTCTGCAGCGATGCTGTTTATCAGCATCAGCACTATACTCACCATCAACCAGAAGTGCTAAATAGCAAACAGCTATTTTTTGGAAAGGGCTCTGAGCATATCAGAAGAAAAGGCAGGTCCCCAGTCTCCGGTTGCCCGTAGTGAATATGAAATGAATGACTTAGAGCTGCATCTTTTTAATATTTACATTGTATGTGTGGGTGCATGTGTCGATAGGTGAAGAAGTTTTTTTATGGACAAGGGTGGCTGGGGTGTAATGATTTTGCTGAAAGTTTCATTCTTTCAAAACACAATTTCTTCAAAGAATGGGAACACTCTTCAGTAATTAAAAAAGGTACACTGTTCCATAAGTAGGTCCATATTTTAAAAGCATTAAACACATTTTACAAAGGCTTGTGTATAAACTCAGGAAGAGTACAAATAAGAAATTGATACTAATTTGATGTGAACCCTTTAAACCTGCCTTGAATCTGTGACATACACTACAATACACTATCATTTTAATAGTTGCCAAGGGGAGGGGGGAGCTACACAAAATGGGTGAGTTAACCCAAAATAATTATGTCTGTGTAGTTGACAGACTTCTACTAAAAAGGCTTGTTTTATTGTGTGTAAACAGTAGAGTGATTCAGATGAGGCCTATAGCTGAAGAATTGACTTTTTTACATCAATATCAGTTGGCTGCAGAGGCACTGCAGATGGTAAGCAGATCAGTTACAGTGTTTCTTTATATCTTCTGATGAATGATCAGATTTGATTAGCCGGGAGATGCACCTTGGGGAAAGAAGCTTATGTCTTTCTGCTTCCAACTGTTTCATGCCAACATTGATGCATATTTCTGTTAGAAGAGAGTTTCAAATTTTTTGAGGTTGAACAAGGACTTCTTGATGTAATGTTGGCACCAGTAAATAAAATTAAGGTTCTGATATCAATCTGTTACAATTATTTTGGTGAAATAAGTGATTTATGTATGAATTGAAGATTACCCCATTGCATGGCACAATTTGTTAAATATAATGGATCTTTAGATGAGCTTATGTTGCACGGAAATAGACTAATCTTTTTGGTTTATCATTTTAAGCAGCATATGTTAATATGATGTTTGATTTTAGCAGCACATTTCCCAGTCAGAAAAAAACAACATATCAGTTTTTAAGTTTTAAGTTCTGGATACATACAGTTGTAGCCACAGCCAGCTAGCAAAATGTCAAAATATTACCGCAGTTAAAGTGAAGTCAATGCGATATGCTAGAGGGTGTTACCTGACTAGAAACTGGTTTGTTATAGATTACTACTAAAAAAAAAAGGGTTTCACCAGCAGATGTGACACGCTAAAGCTTGTGAATATCAAAAGTGCAAAGCTTACATTGAGTTTATACTGCACTGTAGGATTCTGCTACATAACCCACACTGTGCACCACTACAATAATACATATAACACACAACATAAAACACAAAATGCATACAGGGGCGGGGCACCCTGCCACAGAGATTAACAAGTTCCGCCGCCAGGCGCAAAAACAGAAGCCCCAGGTTAAGCCAGTAGCCCAGCAGCAGCCCTAGGAGTATTGCCGTCAGTGCACCACGGACAGCTGAGTTCTTACTACTGTTCAGACTAGCTATTCTCTGCAATTCAGGCATGGTCACCCTCCATTTCGGGGTGTGACTCCAACATTAGTCACGGACCCACGAGACACAGCGGTATTGTCTCAGGAGGTAACAGCTCTGCTGCAAAAACGGGCTATTTGTACGATAGACCCTCTCCACCTGAAGGAAGGGTTCTACTCCAGGTACATTCTGGTGCCCAATCAGGATGGTGGCCTCAGATCAATCCTCGACCTCAGACAGGTCAACCTGTATCTGAGTCAAAGGAGGTTCAAAATGTTGACTGTTAAAGTCAGTCAGGCCAGGCGACTGGTTCACCATGATCGACCTCAAAGACATGTATTTCCACATCCCCATAAGACCAGGGCACAGAAGGTACCTGCGGTTCGCTTTTCAAGGAACAGCATACAAGTTCCATATCCTGCCATTCAGCCTCTCTCTAGCTCCCCATATCCTGGCCCCATTGAGACAAAGGCATCAGAGTATTCAATTACCTGGACGACTGGCTCATTTGTGCCCAGTCTCCAACACAGGCAGAGGCCCATGTGGAGCTTGTCGCTGGCCACCTTCATCGGTTGGGCCTGTCGGTGAATCGTGCAAAGAACCATCTGGGAGTGTGCTTGGTCAATGCTGTCCACTCTGTCGGATGACAGAATACGGAGAATAGCCGCCTGTTTGGAGCTTTTTCAGCTCAACAGTGACATTCCAGAGATTTCTGGTCTTGGTGGCAGCAGCTTCCTAGACCCTTCCATTGGGTCTCCTGTCCATGCGTCCTTTCCATGCCTGGTTCAACAGCAGGGTTTTTCAGCATGCATTGAACCGTGGCCGCCTAGTGACAGTGTCTTGCCACTGTCAGAAAGCACTCTCTAAATTTCGTTCATATCATTTCTTTTTTAAAACGTTCCTATACATGGAGACTACTGTACTAGTCATTTCAGGGGGAAAATGCAGCTGTCTCTGCAAAAAATGTTAAGCAGTAAATGATTCGGACGAGCAAGTGTACTAAGTTAGTCTTATCCTTCACAGTACTAAGTTAATCCATTTGAACAGGATCATCACGAATCTGATTTGGTACGCTGCAATCAGGATCTTGTTTAGTCTGATTTAGCAGATGATCTACCTGTGTTGACTAACTTCTGGTGCACTGCAATCGGGATTAGCAGGTGTACTCTTTGATCCAATCAAGTGGACTAAACCTGCTTAATTCACTAATTACACCAAGTGGACTACACACCAAGTGGACTACATTTGGTACGCTGCAATTGACCCATTGTGCTTCATTGATATGACAAGCTGAAAACAGCACAGAACACTCTCCATAGGCAGAAATCGGCAGACGCCTGCTTCACCCTGAAAGTGCGGACGTGATAGATTCTGTGTTTTTTTTTCATCTGCGGTTCACTTTGAGCTGCTAAAAAAATGAAATATGTATGCACAATGGTTTAGAGATAATAAACAATACTGTTAAAAAACCAGTTCAAGATTTTCCCCTATGACCCTTAGAAGTACCCCCACGGGTACGCATACCCCCAGTTAAAAAAAACCTGGACTACAGTATAGTGTGAATATAATAAATATACTGTACATTTTATTAAACAAAACCTTGCAAAAATATAAACATTACAGTTGTTGCCGCTGTTTAATGATCATCAGTTTACCCGGGCGGCATTACTATACAGACTCAAGAAAAAGAAAACAAACACACACATTGAAAACAGTACCAGTACCTTTCATTTTCTATTTTTTCCCCCTATCTGCCAATAAACATCACCGCTAAAGTCAAGCACAATAAAGAAAAAAAAATACTGACCTACTGTATTTTCAGAGAACACAAGTTATGACAAATGTGCATAACATATTGTAGCACTGGATGAAATTGCTTTTGGAAAAAGAAGGCAGTCTTGACAACAGAGCACGGTTCAATTGCCGGCAGGCTCTTTATTTGCAGCGACAGGTTCACAGCAAGTAACACAGCTCACAGCACACAATTCTCTATTCTCTAAATCCACACACACACACACACACCTGATGCACCCTTTTTTATCCCCGCTCAGACCCAGACACAGAAACACAAAGTTACAAGTGTGTGAGGCTCGACCAATCAGCGCCCACTGACATTTAACTAACAGCAATGTAAAAAGATTATAACGTTCTTCACCCAATCAGAGTCCTGTACAGCCGCATGGGGTTCACAGTCACAGACAAAGCTGGTCTGCCTGCACCTGCTGCTACATAGTTCCCCCCCCCCCCCCCCGAGGAGACAAGCAAAGTCATGGAAGCAGCGAGGCGGATGTGTGTGACGTTGTGGCTGACGAAAAGGGGTAGCCGCTGGGGTGCCCCCAACCAGGATGGCGGCTGCAGTCTGTCAGCGGGACTCACACCGGCAGGCTGCTGGCTGTCGGAGCCAGCTGGCAATGTGGAAGTCCCAAATAAAGGTGAGCCTGAGGGTCCATCCCCCAGATTGTCACTGCGGCCACCTCCAGCCTGCAACTGGTCACGGGCAAAGCGATGTGCAGTGTCCAGTCCACAATCCTCCATGTCCCGACGGCAGCGGCCCCAGTAGAACGCCTGTCGGAGCCACTTGAGTGTTTTGGCGTTCCCAAAGTGTCTTGAACCCGGTATGCCATGGTGAGCATGTAGTACTGCCGTTTGTATGGAGTGCGGCACCACCACCTGGCACCACAACCTGCCACCTCACCTCCCTGTCTGCTGACTCCTTCCACTGCAGCTGTAGTACTCCATCTCAGATGGCCAGACTGCTCCACTGTGCCCACAGCACCTTTGTCGCTGGCGACTGCAGGGCTATACTGTCCCACAGTGGCCTCTGGTGTTCCTCCAGGCAGCGCAGCACTGGCTGCAGATCATCATTCCGGTCTTGCTGCCGCCCCCACTCCGCTGCTGAGACCACAGTTAGCTCACTGCAGGTTTGCGGTGGTCGCTGGGCTCTCCCACACTGCCTGCTGCCGTTCTTGGACCCTACATCCTCTCTCTTCAGTCGCAACCAGCTCTTCCTTCCAGACTAGTCCTCCTCAGTACAGGGGTAATGGGACAGCACATCCACATTGTTGTCGTTGGTTCCCGAAATGAAAGCATCCACTGCAACGCAGCATGATCAGTGCGGACGAGGAAGGGCAATAGAGGCGCTGCTCACAGTCTGTCAAAGACGCTCTGACAAGCTGCAGTTCAGTCATACGGCTCTTACTGGTGTAAGATCGCAGCAATGGTGGCAAAATGGGCGACGAAGCGGCAGTAGTAGGAGGCGAGCCCCAGGAACCCTCGCAGCTGCTGTTGGTCGGATGGAACGGACCAATCCCGGACAGCGCTGATCTTTTCAGGCTCAGTGCGGATGCCTTCTCCTCCTACTGGTTTGTTTAATGCATTTTCCGATCCCATTTTCCACCTGGTGGCAGGGCTAATGAAGTGCAGCTGATTTAATTTTGTCAGAAAAAACAGGATTGCAAAGCTGCAACATTTTTACTTTATCGCACCGCAACAGTATCGCGGCAGATACATAGTCACCACTGTACCACTAATGCAGTCTTGCACTGTCCAAGCATTTACCATAATTGTGGTACAGTGTATCCGATTAAAATACAATCCTTACATAGCTTAAAAAGTAAGTCTATAAAAAGTTGTCAATAACACATGGCAAATTGTAATAGGTTCTGCAGTGATGCCCTTTTTCTGAGAGGATAATATGAAAGCTTATGCATGCCATCAGTTTTCATATTGTAAACCTCATTCAGAAGTTAGTTCACAAAGGTTAGAACAGGGCAAGTGGTATAAAAGAAAAACAAAATATATATAATGTGAATTCCCGTAAACAAACAGCTTTTATTGCTAACTCGAAAATAGCATTATCTAGGTAGAAACTGAAAACAATAATGCATTTCACAGAGCTGCCAGATTGAGTCCACATCATTACAAGCTACTACATCTTGTCAAATATTTCAGTCTACAGTTAGATACGTGTGAGCATTTATGTCATCCAGTCCAATGTAATTGACTAAACAATTAAGAACGACCTGTGGCCACTTGAGCACCAGTCAGTGGAATAAGAAAAAAAAGGGATCCTATGGAGCTTGTCATTGGCACCAAGTGCTTTGGTCTGGTGGGGCAGCCGCAAGGTTCCTCCAATCATTAGGAATACCAATGTGCTGAATGCAAAGGCAGGTGATAAATAAGTCACTGATATCCCAAGGCACACGTAGAGACCAAACAGATGCTAATAAATGGTTTAGTAGTTTTAAATGACCTGTTTATCCTATCTACTGCCTCTTTTTTGGCCCACTTTCTTGAGCATTGCTACAATGTACTGTACAATGTATATTTTATTATGTAACTTGTAAAACACAGTGGGGGAAGTTCACAAAGGTATTTACTCCAAAGTGTCATTATACCACTTTTTCTGAAAAGACAAGAACATGTGTACTTAAGTGCACTTGAATTAAATTCCTGAGTTATTTATTGTTTTGTAATTGTTCTTCTCCTTTCAGACATTAAAACATTCAGCTAAATGTGAAATTGTGCTATAAAAATCCCTTGAACCACATACAGAACATATGTTCTGCTCTTTCAGTCTTATTCTGGATTTAATAGAATTGGAAAATGTGTCTGTGTCATTTCCTCGTTTGTTCTTAACACCTCAAAAGTCTTGATGCACAGACAGCATGAGAAACATGTGTGATGCTCAAATGCATCATTTGTTATCACACATTTTTCAATACCCTGAAGGGAAATAACTCGCTTGGACAGACTGAAGCAAGATGTGGCAATGCCAGCTTTGATTCTCAATTACAGCAGTGGTGACAGGCAGAAGTGAGGTGCACAGAGGCATCAGCTAGATAAATACTACAAAATATTAAACAAAAAAAAAAAATTCCATTACTTTAAAGATTTTATCCGTGAAAACACTGGCTCCTAATGACACATTGTTTGGTTAGGCTTGTAAAATTATCGTTGTAGACTTCTCTGTTAGGCAAATTAATATCTTGGTGTTGAGCACAGACAAAATAGCAGCTGTCCCCAATTAACTGCCTTTTTTATCTGACTATTAAAAGTCTAAAAAAAATGTTTTAAACAAAACTAACCAAAACAATGTATGATGGTTAACATAGCAAATGCGTTTTGTTCAATATCACTGTTGTGCTGAAATAAGAACAAATATTGCCTTGAGCAATACATTTCAATTGCTCAAATCTTATATTTGTAATAAACAGGGAGTCAGTGTGACAGTAATCAGGGTCTATTTGCTGGTTCCAACAGATGGCTTAATTAGAATATAAATATACAGTAATGTAATTATGAATGTACATCCCAGTACTTCAACTGCAAATTACATTTGTCTTAGCATTCTAAAAAGGTAATGTCTAACACCTGTAGATAACACAGATGTGATAAAACTAAAATATTTGAAACTTCATTTTCTCCTACACTTGTGTTGGTATGCTTGTAATAAAATGTACCTCTGACATAGTGCTCCGGGCAAGGCTGGTCTGCACCCTTGAAATATTAGACCCAGACACTATAAATTGCACGTTAAGCACTTTTTGCACACTTTTAATAATAAAAATTAAACAGCACACTGGAACAAATCAAAGGTGTAAACAAAACCCTAACAACACACACGCTCACACACTCTCACTCACTCTCATGCTAACACTTTCACACTCACTCTCACACTCTCGTCTTTTTCTCTCCACGCTCTCTTCTCTCTCCTACCCATTCTCCTCAAACAAGCATCCTTTGTTCTCTTTTATATCATGTGGCCACATTCCACACTTTTCCACTCAATCTCAATCAAACAACCAAACAATGCCATGTAGCTATGGAAAGGGTGGACATCTTGGTTTCAGGCCGCTACTTCACCAAGATGGCTGTCAGCCACCAAACCATCACCCACACACTTGTGCAGAGCCTATGCTCTGTACAGTACCTTTTAATAATAAACAGCTGGCCTACTTTTCAATAATTTAAAATGTTATAAAGCTTTTGATCCCCCCCATATCAACACATATTTAGCATTAGGAGGCTGTGTGGTCCAGTGGTTAAAGAAAAGGGCTTGTAACCAGGAGGTCCCCGGTTCAAATCCCACCTCAGGCACTGACTCATTGTGTGACCCAGAGCAAGTCACTTAACCTCCTTGTGCTCTGTCTTTCGGGTGAGACGTAATTGTAAGTGACTCTGCAGCTGATGCATAGTTCACACACCCTAGTCTCTGTAAGTCGCCTTGGATAAAGGTGTCTGTTAAATAAACAAATAATAATAAATTAGGATTGGCCTAACAAGCCTGTAAGTAAAGGATCTGTACACAGACTATGTTATATTGTCATACAAATCTTTGAGAATTAATATCTGAAATTCTAAGTTTTCTGAGTACAAAGCAAACCACATGCAAAAAAAATGCATGTGATTTACAGCGTTCTTTAAATAATTTTGGTCAAGACATCACACCAAGATACTGGGGCTGAGCTGAGTCAGACCTTCCAACCATTTTAATTTGATAAATACCAGTAGGAAGCATGAAATTGTACAGCTGGGCTGGCTAAGAATATGCTGATTAAATGTTGCAGTGTTTTGCTCATTTAAGCAATATAACCCGAAGAAGAGGGCTTTACCATCTGGTAAGGCCCGCCTCATGCATTTAACATAACAAAAAGGGCTTTACCAGATGGTAAAGCCTTGTAATGAGGGTTCTATTGCTATTAGAAAATGGCTGCATTAAAACAATAAAAAAAAAAAAAAACATTTAAAGTTTTTCTGTTTTTTTTTTGTTTTTTTTTCCCTGATTCTATGCAGTATTGAAATGCATACAAATGTTCCCTTTCAATTTGAAGATGACCACCAATGGCATTATGTATGGGATATGCCTGCCCATTGGGTAGGTATTGCTGAGCTCTCTATATCAGAGCTGCCAGTAGGCCCCTTCCTGGGATGACACACTCGGTCCCGCCCACCGAGGGATTAAAACCGTCATACTAAGGAAGCCATTTCTCTTTTTCCTTCTCAAGATGGTACGGTAAGGACCTCTGTGTTCAGCTGAGCGTGTTGATAGAAAAGAGCTTCTCGAGTCGAATCGAGTTGATTATATTTCCCTTGCATTCGTGCTGAAAGCTAGCTCGCCGCTTTCCCGGAATCAACGACTCTGAAACAGACAGAGCCTTTCGCCTTTCTGTCTTTCAGCGGCCTCCTCGCTTGCATGGTAGGTCGCTCTTTCTTATCTGTCTGTCGTGTGTGAGCAACTGTCTGTGCAGTCACCCTCGCGAGTGGTTGTCTATTTCTTCTTGGGAGAGCACAGTTCCTCCACGGGGCTAGGCCTTGCCACATTCCTGCTGTTGAGTGACCCTTCCAGCCGTGTGTTTCCTCCACGGGGCTAGGCCTTGCTGCATCCCTCGCCGGCTGCGTAGGCACGCCCACCTTGGTGAGTCGGGCCATGTAAACAAACAGTGTGCTCTCCCCTATCTGTCTGTTTCTACCGTGGTTTTTTGCTGTCTGCTTCAACTCCCCCGCTGCGGCTTCAGCCCTTGTGTCTCCCTGGTCTATGCTAATCGCTGACCAGGTGTGTGACCACGTGGTTAGGGTAGACACCATTGCATAGCACCCCCCCGGTGCTTCGGTACTGCAGTGCATGCATAGCCCTTGGTACTTTGGTATCATTGCACACGGCACATGGTGCCCATCGCTACAGCGCCAGTGCATGGGCTTACGGTGCCTCACGGTGTTCGGTACGCATGGTGCACGCCGTGCACACGGTGCTACAACGCTAGTGCAGGGATGTACGGTGCCTCACGGTACACGGTGCACTTAGTGCTCGCAGTACTCGGTGCGCATGGTGCTCAGCCATCACGGTGCACGCGGTGCAATCATTGCTCGATCGCACGATGCTATATATATATATATATATATACTGTATATATTATAGCTCATGGTGTAACCAGTGCACAAAAACTGTGGGTTTCCTCGTCTAAATTGTTTCAGGAAACATGGAAAACTATACGCATGTATTTTGCAAATATTTTTAATACAATAGTACTTTTCATGACAAGCATGTGAGGTGGTTTTATCTTTTCCTAGCTACTGGGATGCTGTCCCATTTTTTAAATGTTTTATTACAAAGAAATCAATGGCAGCAATAGTATTTTTTCTGTGCTAAAAAGATGGATGGAAACCCTTCCACAAACATTTGTAATATCAAAATAAACAAGAATTATTTCAAAATTCATTACAACTGAGAGGTATCAGAAGTGGACCAACAATTATTATTATTATTTATTTCTTAGCAGACGCCCTTATCCAGGGCGACTTACAATCGTAAGCAAATACATTTCAAGTGTTACAATACAGGTAATACAATAAGAGCAAGAAATACAATAACTTTTGTTCAAGCAAAGTATAAGTGTGACAAACCACAATTCAATAATACAGCAGATAATAGTGATAGTTACATCAGGGTATGATTAAATAGTGACTACATCAGGATATGATTAAATACAAAGTACTGCAGGTTAAACACTTGGCAGATTACAGTATTCTGAAGTACAGGATTAAATGCAGTAAAATAGGGGCAGATAAGAGCAAAATAAAGCACATTTACATGAAGGGTGATAGTGTCCCAGGATACAAACAGAGGAGTTCTACAGGTGCTCTTTGAAGAGGTGAGTCTTAAGGATGCGCCGGAATGTGGTCAGGGACTGGGCAGTCCTGACATCTGTAGGAAGGTCATTCCACCACTGCGGAGCAAGGGTGGAGAAGGAGCGGGCTCTGGAGGCAGGGGAGCGTAGCGGAGGTAGAGCTAGTCTTCTAGTGCAGGCGGAGCGGAGAGGTCGAGTGGGAGTGTAGGGAGAGATGAGGGTCTGGAGGTAGCTGGGTGCAGTCTGGTCAAGGCATCTGTAGGCTAGTACAAGAGTCTTGAACTGGATGCGAGCGGTGATCGGGAGCCAGTAGCGTCCATCGTAATTGACTACAATGTCAATTACGATGGATCTAGAGGCAAAAAAAAGCCTGACTAGAAACCGGAATGACATTCTTTTCTATGGGGATACTTGCACAGACGGTTCACAGTGGAACCACAGCACTATGTCACATTCGTGCCTCATAAGGATAGGCACTGGAGGGTCATTTTCCTGGTGGGTTGGGGGATTATATATAGTCATGCTCTAGGCCCGAGTGAATTGAATTTAAGCAACCCAATAAACCTTTTAAGAGGAACAAAAAAAACAGTCACAACACTATAATAGGTTAACAGCCTCCTTCTGAGAGACTATATTATTAATAATACACACTCCATTTGTTAAGAACACATTCTCAATTTAAAAACATTTTAGTTTACAATATAATCCTATCTTTTTTTTCTTCAATGATTTTTACCCCAGTTTTCTCCCCAATTTGGAATCGCCAATTGTGTTATTATTGATCCCGGTTCACCGCTGCAACCCCCCGGCAACTTGTTATTATTGATCCCGGTTCACCGCTGCAACCCCCCGGCTGAAACATGTGTCCTCTGAAACGTGTTCCTGTGAAGCTGTCATTATTTGCACTGCGGATCCACAGCGAAGCCATCAAACCTATAGTGCTGGAGGACAACACAGATCTGAATGGCTCCACTGCAAACCTGCCTTATCAGCCACAGGGGTCGCTGGTGCGTGGTGAACCGTGGATTGCCCTGTCGACCTAAGCCCTCCCTACCTGGACGGTGCTCGGCCAATTGTGTGCTGCCCCCCCGGGTCATGGTCGGCAATGACATAGCCTTGATTTGAACCTGTGATCTCCAAGCTATAGGGCGCATCCTGCACTCCACGCCTTTATCTTTTAAGAGCGTCATCCTGTTTTAAGTATTTAGCAAAAGAGAAGATTAGCTTCCTTCAGAGAGATCATGTTTATCAACAGTCCAAGCCCTCAATTAAAAAAAAAACTTTAAGTTTAAAATATAATCCTATCTTTCAGGAGCTCAATTCTATTTTAAAAGTGTAAGAGGAGAGCAGCCTCCTTTGGAGAGACTATGTTTATTAAGAGTCCAAGCTCTCAGTCCAAAAACATTCAGTTTACAACATAATCCTATCTTTCAGGAGAGCAATCCTATTTTAAAGCTTAGTACTATGTTGTTCAGAGATACAAAACAATCTTATCCACCCATCTAAAACTAACAGTGTTAGCATACTACTTAAATAAGACATCTATTTTTCAGGCAGAAAATTTATGCTTACCCTTTTCCTTTTAAGGAGTAATTAATCCAGAGCGGTCAGGTGATGACAAGTAGGTGAGAGAGTTTTCAGGTAGAGTTTTCAAACTGCAAAGGTTAGGTTCCTCAACTCACAAGCTCAGGTTGAGATCGGAGATTGAGAGAACAATTTAGTGGAGTTTGACTCCAGTATTTATCTCTGTCTGAAGGCTGCCAACTCATCCTAATTGACGTCACTGCATCCTCCCATGCTATGTGGTTGCAATGTGTTGAAAGCTGATATACCTGTAATGCATTACTGAAATCATGCTAAAAAATACATATATTGCATTTAAGTAAAAATGCATATAATGTGTTAAGTAAAGATGCATATAGTACATTAGATTGCTTTACATGAATAATATGCTTTTCTTCAACATTTTAACAACAATAATAATTTCAGCAGGCTGACATCTTAGTTAACACTAGCACCGCCATAGACTCTTTTTGAACGGCTTTTGCAATTCAAATTTAAATATCTCTGCGTATGTGAATATCTCGTGCATGTCTATTTGAATTAAATACCCATACGGTGTTTGAGCTGCAGAATGGTAAAAATGAATAAGTTATAAGCACTTGCTTCTTCAACCGTCAGACCCGCAGTTTATGCGGCATATTGAAATCAATACAATATAGCCAACAATTTAGTCTGGGCTTTGTAATAAAATCAACGTCGTTGTGAAATAACGTATTATAATCCTGTTGAACTCTGTTTCACTCAAAGTGCTTTCACGTTGCATAAGTTATGTTATATTTTTGTTTTATGTTATTTTTACAACTAGTTATTTATGTTTTATACTTTTATATGTGCATACAGCTTTCTACACCTGTTTACACAGAAGTTTATTGTGTAAAGTTTATTTTATTACAGTTTTTCATGTTTATATATATATGTGCTCTTTTTGAAAAAAATAAGAAAAAAGTTTAATTTTCAATGTAAATATGCTGTTTCTGCTGTTAAAAATGTTATGTATGATGTTCATAAATAAAAATATTAAGTTGTATCCGATTGTTTGTTTTTCATTTTCATATCGAAGCCGTTTTAAAATGGAGCCGCACATTTTGCGGGTGCGGCGGTTGTATGTAGTCCGAAATCTCGGCGGTGCTAGTGGGAAACATCCTGACTGAATCCTGTACTCGGTCATTTAGCAAAAATACACTGAGGTAATTCTTCAGAAGAACATCACCAGACCACAACGGTCAGCTCGTGATACTGCAGTTCCAAGTAACACCAAGGTTTTCAGTCAACGGAAAGTTTGTTAAATGGTAATCTCTAAGCACAATCTCATTTTAGCAGTTCACAAAAAGTTAAATGTGTGGTTATTCTTCTGAGTCAGTGTTGTTATTCTGTTGCAGGCCTCTTTTTAGTTTATACAAAGTTGTGGTCAGGCTCATAAAAACTGTTATTTTGAAAGCAAGCAGGCTCTTTTCTTCTGGGTCAAGCAGGACCCCATCTGCTTCTGTCTTCTCTGAGAACTCTATGTTGTTCATTCAGTTTGGGTGAAAGTCTTGCTTCAGATCCCTTCTTTTCCAAAACCGGCCCATGTAATGTATTAAAATATCCTCTGGGTTCTCCCTATACGTTATACACCACTAAATTAGACAAAGATCCTGCCTGAACATCTGTGCTTATTTTGTATATTTTCCACATCTGGCCAGGTGTAAGGATTTTAACCCTTTAAGGACCGTGACCGTGTTAACACGATCATACTGAAGTGGGCTTCTAGGCTCGCGATCGTGTAAACACGATTAAAAAAGCACTTTGTTTTGATGACTTACAGGGCCAGCGTACTTTGCAGTACCGGCTTGAAACACATATCAATGCATAGGGGAGGGACTGATGTTCACTTCCTGGTAGTTTTTTTTTTTTTCGTGTTATGCCACTGAGAGGGGCATTTAGTGTCTAAAGGGCGGAGGCAGTTTACAGCAGCCCGGCAGAAAGAAAACATCACAGGAACTTATTTAGAGTGAATAAAAAAGAGGAAACACTGTATGTCTGATGTATTTGACTTATAATTATAGTAGAACATGTATTCGTTTATAAACAAGTGGATATAAGCATATACTATTTCATGAACTAAATGTATCAGGTATGTTTTTTTCCTTATATCATAATAATAATGGAATAAATAACTATTATTTTATTTATAAATATTTATTTTGAGAAAATAAATTGAGAATAGTGTCCATTATTGCTTATCAAGACCCTGAAAATAAATGTGTATTATGTCATGCAATCACTCAAGTGAAACAAAGTCTTGTAATTTGCCCAGACATCAATATTTTTCAACAAAATTTTCTGGAAGTATTATAAGGTCCCTTGGGTCATAGAAAAATGCGTTTTTATACATGTATCTCTAAGGAGAATACATAATTAAAAATACTTAATAAAAAAAGAAGAAGAAATATTGTGTTGAAAAAAAGGGAAGTTTGTATGGTTTCTTTATAATGTTCCCCAGTGTTCACCATTTCCAAGATGCTTCTGTAAAACATAGATTTTTAATGAATTGTTATAGCAAGAGAGTCAACTGCAGCCAAAAAACACCTGGTCCTAGGGGAGCATCCCACTGAAAAATGCTTGGTCCTGAAAGGATTAACTAGTTCAGTGACAACTACAGACTTCTAAGGGACAGAATAAATGAATGACTCAAGATGGCAAGGAAAACAGAAACTATGACTTTCTGTATTTCTTTGCACAATTATCACAGATTTCACGATTTCTGTGAAATGTACCCATAGTCGTGTAATATGTAGTTCCCTGTGAAAATTCCCATTTTTGAAAGAATAGTGTAAATATACATTTTTGTATTACTTAAATATAAATACAGCAAACATTTGCTTTATTGACACACTACCTGTTACACTTTAGGAAGCTGGTTTAGTTTGCTTCCGAGTTTTTATAGCTTCCACCTACTCCCTTCTATCTGTGTGCTGCATGTAAAGCCTGCTCTTTAATTCCGTTCAATGATGCACATTCTTATCTTTGTGAAAAGAAATGTGTGGTATGTCCTATGATACATGTAGGTCTCCCTTTGTTGTCAAACTATGTTGATAGCAAATCTAGGCTTTTTATGATCTCATTTCCCCATTCCCTGCCTGCGTGATACACTATGTAACACAATTTTTGTTTAGTAAGTGTTATTTCCTAATTGCTTATGCCTCAAAAGTATAGAAAATGGCTATTATTCCCCACGAACTTTGCTTTTGTGACCAGGACAGTGATATTTTGAAATTTACCTATTTCCAATGAGAAAACGGGCGAATTTGTGTCTTTTCGTTCACATAAAGTCAGAAAAAAACAACATATGAATCCAAATTAACATGTATTTATACTAAAGTAATACAAAAATGACTACAAAAGATTCAGAAGTGAGTAGTTTTTCGAGATTTACGATTATACTGTAAATCACTTTCACGAATCAGCCCCCAAATGTAGTCTCCCATCATGTTCTCGTTATACTGTCCTTGGTAGCGGCGTTCAAAGTCCAGTATATCCTGGTGGAAGCGCTCGCCTTGCTCCTCCGAGTACGCTCCCATGTTCTCCTTGAATTTATCAAGATGAGCATCAAGGATATGGACTTTGAGGGACATCCTACAGCCCATTGTGCATTGGTTCTTCACCAGAGTCTCAACCAGCTCCACATAGTTTTCGGCCTTGTGATTGCCCAGGAAGCCCCGAACCACTGTGACAAAGCTGTTCCAAGCCGCTTTCTCCTTACTAGTGAGCTTCTTGGGGAATTCATTGCACTCCAGGATCTTCTTTATCTGTGGTCCGACCAAGACACCGGCTTTGACCTTTGCCTCAGACAGCTTAGGGAAGAAGTCTTGAAGGTATTTGAAGGCTGCCGACTCCTTATCTAGAGCTCTGACAGATTGTTTCATAAGGCCCAATTTGATGTGCAGTGGTGGCATCAGCACCTTCCAGGGGTCCACCAGTGGCTCCCACTTGACGTTGTTCCTCCCCACAGAGAACTCGGTCCGCTGTGGCCAGTCCCGCCTGTGGTAGTGCGCCTTGGTGTCCCTGCTGTCCCAAAGGCAAAGATAGCAGGGAAACTTGGTAAAACCGCCTTGGAGACTGTCACAAAGACGGCCGGAGTGGGTGGCGTCAGACCAGAGCCAGGAAATAAACAACAGAGACTTGGGGTTTTGGTGAGGCTGAGCGCGTGATCGCGCTCAGCATTTAATAAACAGAACAGAAAATAAAATGTTGGAACAGACAAAACACAGGGTACGGCACTTGAGGCCAAAATAAATAGACAAACAAAACATACTAGACAGACAAACAAACACGGTGAGCAGATAACAATATTTACGTTCTTTTATATTTACTTTACTCCTTCTCTCTCTCCCGTTCTCCACTCACCGAACACCCAACCCCGAATGAATGCTACGTGTCTCTATATATACTGTTGTGCTGGGATTCAATTACTAATTAATTATTCACTTGAATCCCAGCACGTGAATTAATTCTGTGCAACCCCGTGCTCACATATTACATTTAACCAGCACGTGAAGTGATTTGTGCCCTCCTCGTGCCTAAATACAAGTGAAACACAGACCCGTTTATATCCCGTGTACCAATGACTATACACCAACATTAACACACGCACGCAACATACAACACATAATATGCACACAGGGGCGGGGCACATTGCCACCGAGACCCATCAGGAATGCCACCATTTTGAAGTCTCCTATGACCTTGATGCCATCTCAGAAAAATGCAGATATGTATCCACTTAGGCAGCTGGAACTAAACTGAACTGGTGGGCTTAAGGCCCCTGTATTTATACTACTATTTATATTACTGGAAAGTTCTAGAAAGTTCTAGAAGTCACTCCAAGTTTACTCAGCACTGAATCTATCTGGAATGTTCTGGAAAATAGGTAAATTTAAAAATATCACTGTCCTGGTCACAAAAGCAAAGTTTGTGGGGAATAATAGCCATTTTCTATACTTTTGAGGCATAAGCAATTAGGAAATAACACTTACTACCCAGGAACCCAAAAAAAAAAAAATAATAATTGTTACACAGTGTATTGTTGGGTACTGAAATGTGATAATTCTTCATTAATACAATAAAACTATATGAAAATCAATTGTAGATACAACGCTGATAACTTTCTTTTTGTAATTATAGGTCTTCATTGGTTTAATTAGGCTCAGTGGCATAACTTTGGTTTCAGAACTGGAAGGGGCAGTTCATTTCATTCATTATGGTGTTTTTGCTCTCGTTTGGAGGACAGGAGGGGGTAGTTCACAGCCACTCTACAACAATAAGGCCCCAATGTTCAAAACAGAAAATATGTTTATAGTACTGAGACCACACACATCGGAAATGGTATCACAATTGAGAAATTTCACAATGAAAAAAACCTGCAGAAACAGTTCTTTACAACCAGGCTCTGCCTTCAACTCTCTGCTTGAGATCGCCCATGATGCATTGCACACCAATGCTACCTCCGTTGTTTGCCATTTCCACTGGGTCATAGTGGACCGAGCCACTATTCACTAATAAATTATTGAAAAATAAAAGCTTTAGTTCTGCTGCAATGTGAGGGGGACAGTTCCCTGTTGTTGAAAAGGCAAATTACTTCTATGATTAGGCTACACAGTAGATCCTCTCATATCCATCCTGGTGAGATAAGATACCCTTAACCGATGGATCTGTGGCACGTGTAATTTGGGCATGCTGTTACCAACTGAATGGTACTGATAGAAGCTGATCGATGCACATTGTATTATGGGTTTAATACAGTTAATTAAGCTCTTAGCAGGACAGAATGGATTCAGTTGCAGAAGAAAAAGTTTGGGAATTCAGTTTCACTTTTTACATGCTGTCACATTATGTAACTGCCCGGCTTAAACATGTTAAATAAAAGAAAACAAGAAAGCAATTGGTTAATAAAATTACTTTACCGTTAAAAAGCTGAAGTAAGATTTTTGTACACTTTCTCGGGTTAACACGCACGGTACAGAAAAGCAGATTACTGGCAAAGACAGAGTATCCTACTTTGTAAAAACTTGTGAAAAGTAATCATTGACTATATTTGCTATTTTTTTTTCTTCGTCTATAATTTTACCATTTGTATCTCTTAGACTTTTAACCTCCTCTTTGAATGTTCTCTTGCTGTTATAATATTGGAAAAACATTTTGGATTTGGTTTTAGCCCCCTTAGCAATGTTAATTTCTGTCTCTCTCTTGGCCTTTCTAACTTCCTTTTTGACTTGCGTTTGCAGTTCCAAGTACTCTTTCTGTGTACTTTTTTTGGTCCCATTTCAATGCTCTGTAAAGTGGCTTTTTTCGCTGAATATTTTTTTTTAATTGATCTATTAAACCATTTTGGCCATTTTGTTTTAGATTTAGATTTGTCTACTTTTGGGATGTAATTGTTTTGCACCTCTAGTACTACATTTTTTTTTAAAAAAAAACAGCCTTCCCTTTTCTGTGGATGTTTTCTCTGTTTTACTCCAATCTACTTCTGTTAGTCTCTTTTTCATACTTTTATAGTTTGCTTTTCTAAAATTGTAAACCTTAGCTTTAGTCATTACATTTGGGGTTTTAAAAATCACTTTAAATGAGACCATGTTGTGGTCTGAGTTTGCCAATGGCTCTCTGACCTCTGTTTTTAGTTATTCCCTCTTCGTTATTTGAAAAGACTAAATCAAGGCATGCCTCGCCTCTAGTTGGTGCCTTGACAAATTGCGTTAGGAAGCAGTCATTTGTCATTTCTACCATTTCAATTTTGTCCATCGTGATCCCCACCGGGTTTTCCCATTTTATATGGGGAAAGTTGAAATCTCCAATTAGTATGGCTTCTCCTTTGCTGCACGCATTTCTAATGTCATTGTATAACAGATTATTTTGCTCGGCGTCTGAGTTTGGCGGTCTATAGCATGCTCCTATTATTATGCCCTTTGAATTTGTGTCCATTATTCTGACCCATATTGATTCAGTGTTGTTTTCTTCATCCAGATTTAACACCTGGACTTCAAGACTATTTCTTATTTATAGGGCTACCCCTCTGCCTCTTCTGTCCTGCCTGTCTTTCCTATACAGTGTATACCCACTAATATTACATTTGTCTCCATCACTTGTTCTTTGTTGTTTGTGCCGATGTGGACAACTACTACCGGGTCGTCTCCTGTTCGTGCTAGGAGCCTGTCCACCTTCTCAGTGATGTGCTTGACAGAGGCTCCTCGAAGGCAGCACACTGTTGTAGTAAGGGGGTCCAGACTGTGAACTGAACTTGCTGTGTTTCTTAATATGGAGTCCCCAACAATCATTACCTCCCCTCTTTTTGCTGTCTGGCCAGCACTGTTTATAGGGTCCTGGATGTTGTTCCTTTTGTTCTTTTGATGTTGGTTTTGATCATCTAAATTTTGAAGAGGCTCAAATTTGTTGGATGTTTTGATTTCTGGTGGTTGTGTTTGACAAAGTTTCTTTTTTTCCCTGCTTCTGCCTACCTAAACCTAGCTGTTTTGACCCTCTATCTCCCTGGTGACTGTCAGTCTGCTAGTGTTGCTGACTTCCATGAATTGTGGGTGTGTCAGCTTCTCAAGCTCCTGTTGCTGTCTCATTTCCTGCAGCTCCATTTCTAGCATTTCTAGTTTAAGCAAGTCGTGGATCGTGCAGCACTTTACACACACTTGGTTGAGCTCTGCTGGGTTTTCTCGGATTTCCCACATCATGCAGGTATCTAAGATTACTGGCATGAAGACCATGTTAATTTTTTTTTAAGTTTGTGTCTTTGCCTTTGTGCTTGCTTCTAAACATGGTCCATTGAGTTAGAGGGCAAAACAATAGTGTAAAACAATAATGTAACTGCTGCTAGTGCAACAAGTCATTTCTTGCTAGTTTTAAAATATTTATATTTTTTACTTTAATATTCAGGCAAGTTTTACACTTGCTTCGGATCGGGTACATTATTTATATCTTTAACCAGGACTGACAGTGCGCAGAACAGCGGGGAGAGTATAAGCAAACAGTTTAATTACCTTACGATTCAGGTGCGTGCCTTTAAAGTAAGATTAAACTATTGTCATTATTTATACAAAAATAAGCTTACTTGACTTGAAAAATGTCTTAAGCAAATTCCTACTTGGTTTGCTTTAAAAGAGTAGTGCACAACAAGCTTCAATATGAAAGCTGAAAATTTATTTTAATAAAGAACGACAAGTTTTTAATGAAAAAAATACCTTATTTTGCAATACCACTACTTCAGATTATTACCAGCACTTAATAGCAGTACATTCTATTTAGAGTTGTTGTTGAACTTAAACCTGTTCATGGCCCCGCAGCAACATGATCCTACTAACGTCCTTATTTAAAAAAAAATACATAAATAACCGTCTGAATAAAATGTAAGTAATAGAGAATAAAACAAACTAAACTAACAATTTCCTAGCCTATATTTAATGAATCATCTTCTGTTGCAGTCACACCGCTGCTAACGTTAGCTGTTGTAAATAGTGCAGCGTGGACTATGGTGGTTCAAACCAGTGTTTGTGTAGGGGCTGTTTTATTGTGGGTTTTTATTTATTTTTAATGTTGGACTTATGGCATCTTATGAATGACTTTCCATTTTTCTGTACCTTTTAAACCGTTTATAAGCAAAACCATTAAAAAAAAACCAGAATAATAGTGTGTTTACACAGAGCAAAAAAGCAGAGAGGCAAAATATATAGCTTGCCTCCCCTGTGCTCTATGGGTTAGGTGCCTATAGTCTCAATCAAGTTACAGTTCAACAGGAGAAAAATATACTGAAAGGTCACACGTCATCAAGTACGTGCGAAAACATTACAGTTTTCCACCCCCCAAATTTCGTTTACATTTCTACACGAATCATAGGAATGGACCTAGGAGAGGCCATTTTGACAGAATTCTGTCTACAGACAGAGCACTTTTTAGCTCAATAACTATAACTCCACCCATTTGAACGAGCGTGAATAATCAATTGACGTCAGAGCATAACTTTTTGAGTGAAGACAGCAGTCCACTTGAAAAAATAAATAAATAAAATAAGTACACCAGCAACAGTCAAGGAGTAGACACAAAACAGTAGATGAGGAACAGCTAAATGAAAAAGAAGAAAACACACAAAAAAACTACAGCATGGGCTGGTTTTTTTTTTTTTTTTTTTTTAAATGTAGTCGTTGCCAATCAGTTTTTTTTTTATTATTATTATTATTATTTTCTCCCCAATTTGAAATGCTCAATTATTTTTAGGCTCAGCTCACCGCTACCACCCCTGCGCTGACTCGGGAGGGGCGAAGATGAACACACGCTGTCCTCCGACACGTATTTGAAATGTTTTAATTATTTTACTTCCCCCAAATGACAGGTAGCCATGTTATAAGTGGTATAAAACACTTCAGGCTGTGCGGTTCCAATGTTATATACCACTTCTGGGGTGGTTAAAGGCTCTTGGCTTATTCCTCCCCAGACATGGGAACCACACGGCCAGTCGTGGTTTATACCTTATATATACAGTGCCTATACAAAGTCTACACCCCCTTTCAAAATGTTCACCTTTTGTTGCCTTATAGCCTGGAATTAAAATGCATTAAAATAGTTTGTTTTTTCAATATTCTAGAAATGTGTAGAAAATTAATTAAAAATAAAAACTGAAATAGCTTAGTTGGATAAGTGTCCAACCCCCTTGTAATAGCAATCCTAAATTAGCTCAGGTGTAACCAATCACCTTCAAAATCACACACCCAGTTAAGTGGCCACCTGTGTTAAATTGTAGTGATTCACATGATTTCAGGAAAAATTAAGCAGTTCCAGTAGGTTCCCTCTGCTGGATAGTGCATTTCAAAGCAAAGACTCAACCATGAGCACCAGGGCGCTTTCAAAGAACTCCGGGACAAAGCTGTTGAAAGGCACAGATTAGGGGGATGGATATTAAAAAAATATCAAAGGCCTTGAATATCCCTTGGAGGACGGTCAAGACGATTATTAAGAAGTGGAAGGTGTATGGCACCACCAAGACCCTGCCTGGATTAGGCCGTCCCTCCAAACTGGATGACCGAGCAAGAAGGAGACTGATCAGAGTTGGAACTCATCTGATTTACTGTTGAAATATTCACTGAATTACACTAAAACCCCCACAAAAAACCAACAGTTCATCTACTTTATGTTTTCGGACCCCTGCTCTCTGCTTGGTGAAACCTGTTTGAACACAGGGGTGTTCCTGTCAACTTTCATGATAATTTTGAAAGGGCAGCCACGACACCAGAATCAGAAAGTAGATCACTGACCAGTGATAGGGACTGTTTATAGCTACAGCAGCTATGCTGAGTTCCAGCTGTTGCTGTTATTTGGTATTGTGACAGGGCAAAAGCCCTGCCTGTAAATAGTGTGTGGTTTGGCTGTGGGTGTATAAACAAAGATGTATTATTTTGTATTTAAGTTTGGCAAGGATGGAGTTCATGCCATCCCTGCCAAATCCATGTGTGGAATGTGGCTGGGTCTTGATTGAATAATTGATCATCAATCAAGTCCAAGCCACATGGTACAGTATAAAAGGAAGCCAAATCCTTTTGTTTAAAGGAGAGGGGTTCAGTGAAGGCGGATGCCCAGCCTGAACAAGGAGAGGTATAATGCTATAATTCAGTGAAGGTGACCACCCAGCCTGAATATTAAGGAGTGTTTGTTTAAATTATTTATTTTCTTAAACCTTTATTTTGTTCCTGTGTTTGTTTCATCAATAAAAGTGTGCAGCAGTGCTTAAACTGTAGCCTTCCACTTCTGCGTCTCCTTCCTGACGGGTGTTAGCCTTGGTCACCACGCTACCCTTTCACACTGGTGTCAGCAGCGGGGTAGCGCCCCCTGGAGACTAAAAAAAATATATATTATAATAAGAAGAATAATGTCTTTATTTATACCCCACAGCCAAACCAACACTATTTACAGGCAGGGCACCGCCCTGTCACAGGTACATGGGCAGTAGTGTGGAGTAGTGGTTAGGGCGCTGGACTTTGACCGGAGGGTTGTGGGTTCAATCCCAGGTGGGGGACACTGCTGCTGTACCCTTGAGCAGGGTACATTACCTAGATTGCTCCAGTAAAAACCCAACTGTATAAATGGTTAATTCTATGTAAAAATAATGTGATATCTTGTAACAATTGTAATTAATAATAATACATAGTACAATAATACAATAATACAAGCGGTCACTGTCCTTTCACTGGCATAATGTAATTTAGCAGTGCTTCTCTCCAGAAGCACAATATCAGCAAAATAGTGTGATTTAGGAGTATAAGTCTCCACCCAACCCTGTAGAACGGTCTTTTTAGTAGCTGTAAGTCCTGCCAGCAAAAGGTTAAGAATAATTTGGGAATCGTCATTAAGATGGAGCAGTTAGGGACTCAGCGGTACCTCCACACCAATCACTTTACATAGAATAGTAATTACATATTTCCAGAAATATTCAATAACAGGACACTCTCAAAACATGTGTAAGTGAGTATCAATTGCTCCTTGGGAGCACCTGTGACAGTGAGGATCAAGAGCAATTTTCTGTAATTACTGCATGTAAGCCGTTGGATATATTCTATGCAAATTTAAAGTGAATAAATTGATGTGCTAAATCTTTAGAGGATATCAAAATATTGTCCCATTCGGCATCCCAGTGACAGCTGTCTCCCAGCCTGTCTAATGCTGTGTCCCAAATAATGGTTTCTGGGAGAGAATTGGATGGTATATGAGACAAAATGATCATAAGAGGAAACTAGACCTCTCGTGGTAGATAACAACACATTTTACCAAGGCTAATTTCATTGCTGATCTTGGCTGGAGTTTATTTTTTTGTTTCAACAGTATAGGCTGAGACATGGATCAATGAGTAATAAGATTACATTGAATTCCGGTTCTGATCAAATACTGTTTAATCTTCCTTAATATAAACATAAGCATTAGCCTATTTAAAATGTGCAGAGAAGTTTTCAGATTGTCAGGAGATGCTTTCTCATTATCATTGATTGGTAATGAAAAACTGCATAGACAAGGCAGGAAATGTCATCATACAATTAACACTCTTTTAACAGGTTCCTTTCTGTTTTAAGTGATACCTGTCAGCTTAAAACATGTTAAAAAGGAAATCTGGAAATAAAACTATTTTGAGAAACTTAAAGGGCACATAAGGACCTTTTTTATTTTATTGTGTTACATGTTTCCATTTGTTGCTACAACTGTTTACGAGAAGTCCATGCAGGTACACGAGAAGCCATCTTGAGGCAGGGAATGCAATTTAAAAGTTTAAAAAAGTGGCCAAATTGTAAAAAAAAAGAAAAATAAATAAAACAATACACCTTACGTAAACAGTTGTAGCAACACATGGGAACATGTAACACAATAAAATAAAAAGGTCCTTATGTGCCCTTTAAAGGGATCCCCAGTAATTCAAGCCCTGACATCTGCTTCTTTTGCTGAAGGACAACACTTGAGATACAGATACAGAGCGCATTTTAACATGCCAATTGGAAGGTCTCAAACCTCCGCTGGTAAAAGTAGAGATTGCTGTAGCTCTTCTTCAAATGCATGCTAATTGATAGATATACTTTTAGAATGATTTTTAGATTTAAGTAAACAATTAGCCATTTGTTAAAATCATTAAAAGGATAATGTGATTTGTCAACACATACTAGGTAGCGGTTAGTAATTGTAATGCACATGTCTGGAATTTATTTGTGTATAAGGGGCAACTGAATGAAATAATTCCAGTATATATTTTTTTCTGACCAATAAATAAATAAATAAATATATATAATCAAACAAAGCTTTAGAAAATATGGACTCAATTATTTATTTCGAATTGGTTATGTATTTTGACACATAGATATTTGCTACCCCGCTGCTGACACCAGTGTGAAAGGGTAGCGTGGTGGCCAAGGCTAACACCCGTCAGGAAGGAGATGCAGGAGCGGAAGGCTACAGTTTAAGCGCTGCTGTGTGTTTAATGTGTGTTTAAATTGTACCAAACTGATGTTTTTTCATTTTTTTTAATGAAAATTAATGTTACAATAGGCCTAATCTGCAACAGGCATGATGCAAACATAAAGCAGTAAACTTCATTTTGTGGATCACGACACACACGCTGTCGTGTTACAGTCTACAAATAATTCCTTCATTTTAAAACATTAGATCAAGCTCTGATCCAACTCTTATCCTGCTCTGAAGCAAGATCGAAATAGGATCAGACATTGAGCCGAAACTGAGCTCAAGATCAGCGCTGATCCTTTTAATACAGCCCAATATGTCATAGGATCAAGATCGGAGCCTGGATCCAGGATCGGATCCCTTTAGTACAACTGGCCACTGGAGTTTGTTTCTCTGGATTTAATAAAATTAATGAGTGTTACCGCTGTGTTCAGAACACTGTGAAGACCTGGTTCAATATCTTACACAGCAAGCGCCTCTCAGTGTAAAAAGCATTGTGTCCAAATAGTGCGAGGTGCAACAGCTTTTATTTTTTACACAACACCAGAATGCTTTCTGGTCATTGCTGCGGCTCCATCAGTGCAGACCCCAATGCAATAAGTCCAGCTGATTTCTGCTGAAGTCATAAAATCATCAGTTTGAAAATATCGTCTGACTTTGTTGTTGTCTCGAGCTCCTTGCAAAACAAAAAGTCTTCCTTTATTCCCTTATTCCACACATACCGAACATAGGTGGATTTCATTACGGCTTTAGTACCAAGCTGTTCCTTAGCCTTTTGCTCCAAAAAATGAATGTTGCTTGTTTTTATATATTTCATGCTTGGTAATTAAATGTCTCTGTAATGTGGAGGGTTTCAAACAAATTACACGCTGTGATTGAGGTATATCTCCACTTCCAGTACAACAAACAAAACATAAATTCAAGTAGCTATCTTTGTATTTCCTTGATTTTGCAGGGTTAATAATGGCTTTATGTTTTTTACTCACAACACCACCTCCTCGCTGTTCATCAGCCCTTATGGTTGAACTTGTTGAAGGAAGTTCTGTCTCATCATTCTGTGGGTTTTGTTGTTTTGACGCTGATGGTCGAATAAAAAATGTATCCATAGCTGGTATTTATTGTGTGTGTTTCCAACGATTTTTCTTCTGCTTTATAATCTGTCATGCTCCCGCTGAAATAGCTCTATTAGACCCTACTCTGTTAACCCAGGAACGTGTTACGTAACCTGAGAATGCGTTAATTTCTGCACATTCTTATGACATACTGACGCTAATAGGTTTCAACCCCCGGTTGAGAACCCCTGCTCTAAACGATCTTCAAAGTTTTGTGAATATGGGCCTAACTCATATCTTCCTAACTATCTATGGTACCTCAAGAATATTTGTACCAGTATGCATTTAAATCTTGTTTTCCTCTCAGATGTGTTTATTTTAGTGCTATTTAGCAACTATTTGAATCATTAAACTTTAAAATGAAATTCCTATTTTGGTCAAAGGTAGTCATTTTGTTTTAAAGAAGAATAAAAGCTTAGCAAACTTTGCACATCTTAGGTCTTGACAAATGTGTTAATATAGACCCTTAAGCCATTAAACAAAATAAAAAATAAATAAATAAATACTGTATGCCAAGGTGCCGCCTACATGTAACCTGGTTAACATCTAGGGCTAAATTCATGTGGCAGAAAATAGGATGAGTATAAAACAATAATAAATGCAATCCTGCATGGCAGACAGGTATACTTCTCAGAGTTCAAAACACAGAGCTGTGTGTGCAATTCAAACGGTGACGGGAAATACAAGCGATAGGCTTATTCTTGGCACTTCTACTTGATGTTTAGAAAAATAAATGTCTTAAGAATGGCCTTAGCTTCACATTTGATATTATAAAGTGAATGCTTAAATCGGAGCCTTTGACGTGACAAATGTCTGATACAATCTGTCACTTTAGTAAGGCTGCGCTGCATCAGAAGACCTTTAACACAGATACAACTTGGCAGTCAAGTCGCCTAGATCCCTGTCTCTCTTCTTTCTGTAGATTTGTGTTTTTAAGTCTGGCTTCAGTGACATGACTTGAGTCTCAGTTCAGTCCCCTGTGAGCTATTACTCATATCTTTCATTAAACAATCTTGCTGTCTCCTGTAAATACTGAAGCCCTCATCTCAGGAAGTTTCAGAAAGCAATCAGTTTGATTGTTTGATTGTTGTAAGAACTTTACTTGATTATTTTTTTATGACTCACTATGGAGTTTGGCTGAGAATCATATATTATGAGCAGTTTGGGAATATTTACCAGGTAATTAGTAATTTGAGCTCATATCTCCATTCCCTCCTACAGTTCTTAAAAATGATATCATCTCAATGCACTCCTCTTTAAAAATAGAAGAGACATTTAAATAAATATGTGAATAATTCATAAGCACTGATAATAACATTGATTACTCAAAGTTGGGCTTAGGCTTATAAATGTCTACCATAGGTACAATGGGCATTCAGCCCTTTCACTTGAAAGCTGTTTAGTGGCAGGATTATATTTAGGGCTTCTGATTTTTTCAGTTTTAACTGATAAAAAATAATAAAACACCCCTGATACAAAAATAATGAAACCGGTGTAAATCCATAAAAATCAGAAAAACACTGGAAATGGTTACTCAATTCACGCTGAATTGACCTCTTTCCCTGTCAAAAAAAAAAAATCCTACAAAAAAAATTAACTTTTCCCAGTGCAGTTGGGCAATATCCCTCCTTCCTGACTTGTATCTTGCATTGATTCGTTCTGAATACTTTAAACCCACCCCAACTACTGAGTGGCAACAAATTCCTATATTTTTAGTGGAGGATTGAACACAAGTACAAGATTTAAATTAAGATGTTCTTGCTCGCGAGATTTAAAGCTATACTACAGTACATAGTATCTACACGCTTGTGGAATTTAAAACAGAATTGCAAATTGTGGCATAATGCAAAGGAAAGAAGGTACCATTGAAGTGTGCCAGTACTGTCGAGTATACATATTGTGACAGAAAAGCAAAAGCCCTGGGAAAAAAAAAAAAAAAAAAAAAAAAGATTTACATATAACTCGAAAATAGCTCAAAATAAGCACTGAAAAATGAAGTTAATAAAAAACGAAAAACAAAAGCCCTAATTATATTTAAGTGTAAAATTATATTGAAAGAGTTGAATGCATTGTAGTGATCAATCCAAAATAGACAAGCCTATAACAGGAAGTGTGCAGTTATTATTTACGATTCATGCACTATGAAATGGACTACCGGTGCTCCAAGATTTGATTAAATGTTCAATGTGAGCTAGAAAGACAATTGCCCTTGAGTATAATTTGTGTGTGTGTGTGTGTGTGTGTGTGTGTGTGTGTGTGTGTGTGAATGAATATATATATATATACTACTCTTCCGTCCCTTTGTTAAATAAATAAATAAATACATGCATAAATAAAAGAATGAAGCAGTCGGGGGGCCCAGAATGTATCTCTAATCCATTCTGCTATCTTCATCAAAACAGCCAGTGCCTGATCCATTATCTATCATCCCCACAGCTATTCCTCCTGCAGATAATGAAATGCTTTGGAAACAGAGCTTTATTTATTGTCATCCCGCACTGGCAGTGCATGGCTCCAGTAAAATAAGTGCCAGTACCAAATAAGTGTTACACTATGCTCTTAATTATAACAAACCAACATGCTGTTGTAGGAACAAATTACAAATTAATTAGACATCCTTTCAGAGGAGAGTAATTTATTACATTGTTAAAATGACCATCAACTTTTACTATCCATATAGACTAAAGTGTATGTATTGTTGTGTTGTGTTCATGCATTACCCCATCTGTCATGTGTTTTGAAAGATGGCACGTCCTCAGTGTCGTGCTTCCATTGTCCAGTTATATTATCTGATACACTTTTCTGTCTTATTATTTTGGACTAGCTTGGACAACATGTTGTATGTCATAAATATATGTTTTATGCAAAATAAATGACTGTACTTTAACGTGGTAAACTAACAGTTTATAATCATTTAAAGCATACCAAGGACAATAGTTGTACACATAATTTCAAAAATCTGATGTTAACTACTTTGCAAACACTGTAAACACTTGTTAACATTCACATGTGTTTCTTAACTATAAATAAACATTTACTTTGTTGATTTTGGTGACATTTGTCTTAGCTGGTTCAGCAGACGTACATAAATCAATTATCCAAACTCCCTTAACAACACATGTTTTGTTCTGATGATCAGGTTGCATTACACATACTGACATATATCTATTATGATATAGCTACACTATCTTTTCAATATTCCTAATCATTTTGTGATTAGATTTTACGCAAATAATAATTAAAGCCCTTTTCTGCATGAATGTGATTTGTAATAGAGGTCTCATTATTCCACATGCTACCTTTTAAATGCCACTGGCTAAAGTGATGCATAAAATATGGAAATGTTTCTTTTTTTAAAATTATGGTATTCATTTTTAGTGCAGTGTTTCAGAATGAAATTCCTCAGCTGTACTGCCCCATTTCCACAAAATATTTTCACAAATTCCCATCTGAGTTAAAGCCCTAAATCTCTAAATAATTCTTCATTAGCTCTCCTACCCAGTGTTGTTGATTTTAAATTCATGTCTGTGTGCCCTCCTTAGATTTGGATGTTGGCCACACATCTGCCACCCCATATGCACCAACAACATAATTAATTACTTTGCTTTCACCCTTGTGGCTCTCAAAAATAAAACGTATCTCTCTCTTACACCCGCCAGCACTCACCGTAGGGTGATTCTGCATGTAAAAATCTGCTTTTTCCTGTTGCCGGATTAATTTATTCATTTTTATAGATAACTTTTATAGATTATTTAAAGATAACCAAAGTTTATTTCTAGTTCTTTTTTTTGTCTATTATGGATACATGTGATCAATTATAAGTGTTCCTGCAGTTTGGCCTGTTGGCACTCATTAGATACACTTACAGGCAGAGATTATAGGCTGATAAGAAGTTCTTTTAAGTTATTTTAGAAATGTAAAAGCATTCTTACTTTGGGTATCTACTTAATGATAGCTGCTGTAAAACGGGTGTTATATACGTGTTTCGATCCCTTTCTTGTATTTTGCAGATGCACAAATGGAATTTAAGAGTAGACCTATCCATATAGACAACATATTATAGATACACTGTGGCTTTTTAATGTAAAAACTCTGTAACTTCCAGGGCAGAAATTCTTTAGGGCACTTGTTTGCACCTTTAGAAATTATGAGCCTCCGGTAACATCTAATGACTCATTAAATGTATCCACCAGATGAATATAAGGAAGAGTAGTACAGTTGTTATTCATCCTAATTGATTGTACAGAGACTTGCATGAGAATGTTAGGTTACTTACCGTAACCCTGGTTCCCTAAAAGAGAAGACGACCACCAACAACATTATGTATGGGATATGCCTGCCCACTGGGTAGGTAATTGCTGAGCTCTCTATACCAGAGCTGCCGATAGGCCCCTTCCTGGGATGATGCACTCGGTCCCGTCCCACCGAGGGATTAAACCCGTCATCCTGAGGAAGCCATTTCTCTTTTTCCATCGAACCCGTGAGGGTGACCGATGCGACCTTGCGGTTGGTGGTCGTCTTCTACAATCCAATGTGACAGATGCTGCTTTGAGAGGGGCTGTCCTAGGGTCCGTGTCCCGTGACAGACAAAGAGCTGGTCAGACTGATGCAGAGCTCTTGTCCTATCCACATAGCATCTCAATGCCTGCACTGGGCAGAGGAAATTCAATCTTTCATCCTCCATTGAAGCAAACCGTGGTGGATGTAAGGACTCCAGTTCCACAGACTGATTAATGTGGAAGGCTGTGATCACCTTGGGGAGGAAAGCAGGGTTGGTACACAGAAACACTCTGCTGCCATCCTCCCAAATACGCATGCAGGAGCTGTGCATAGACAGCGCCTACAGCTTACTGACCCGCTTAGCGGAGGTGATAGCCACGATGCAGGCTGTCTTCATAGACAGGTACTTCAATTCTATGGAGTGTATAGGCTTAAACGGGGCCTTCGTGAGAGCCTCCAGTACAACATCAAGGTTCCACTCAGGGAGGACAGTCCTCCTAGGAGGGCGTAACCTCCGAGCTCCTTTGAGAAACCGGGTCATCAGAAAATGTGCACCCGGAGATACTGAATCTATGGGGGCATGGCACATAGAGATAGCTGCTAAACACACTTTCAATGTGGAAGGTGATCTTCCAACATCGAGAAGTTACTGCAAAAATTGCAAGATAACTGGCATGGTGCAAGAAAGCAGGTCGTGACTTGTAGTCAGACACCAATCTGAAATACTTCCACTTGTACAGCGACCTAGTGGAGTCTGCCCTAGTGCTCTGCAGAGTAGCCACCACTGTGTCAGAGCCTTAGGGCTGTCCAGCAGTCCATTTCAGGGCCAGACCTATAATTGGAATCTGGCAGGTTCTGGATGCCAAAGAGTGCCTACTGCCTGACTGAGGAGATCCAGGCGAAGCGGGGATCTCCCAGGGCTAGCCTCGTAAGAGCTGGCATAGTCGAGAGCCATGTTCTCCTGGGTCACCAAGGGACCACTAGGAGAACAGTCGCTTTCTCTAACCGGACCTTCTACAAGAACGCCGGGAGCAACGGTATTGGCGGGAATGCATCGAGAAGTGTTCTGTGGCCGTTTGCAAGAGAAACATTCCAACAGAGGATAAGCATCCTCTGCCGTGAAGTGCGCATGCAGAGGGAGCAATTAAAGACTGCTGTTCTTGTGTGTCTTGTGCTAATTTTTCTAAGATGACACTAGAAAGCAGGGTGGCCCGCTGTTCTAGGGACCGTTCTACATCCGTTTGACAGCGGCGCAGCATCCAGAGTCACCCCATTCATCTCCTGCAGTTCAGTTAACAGAGTCCCCACTCCCTGCAAGTCCTTCTGTTGTGACGGGTTTGTTATTGTATCCCATTCAGTAATGGTTACTCTTATTATCATAACCCTGGTTCCCTGAAATAGAAATGTAACCACTACCCTTCAAGGTCGCTGCATTCACTCCAACGCAGCAGGCCTGTAAAGAAAATGGTGCTGACCTCATTGCTGCAGTTGCTGATATCTCCTGGGGGCGGAGACAGCAACTGATGCAAGCGGGGCTCTTAAAGTAGCAGCTTTGATATAAAAGTGGTCAGGTAATTCGGGCTATAAGAGATCTATCCCATTTGGTAAGGGGTTACATTTCTATTTCAGGGAACCTGGGTTATGATGATAACCTAACGTTTGTCAGACAGTGGCCCTTATAAATGAAAATGAAGACTGTGAATATACAGCGAATACTTTCTAAAATAGTTGAACACTGTATTTTATGTAATTACAACAGAGTTTAAAGAAATTTTCCTTAACAAAACATACCCTAAAATAACCCTTAAAGTTTTATCAATAGTCCTGAACATGAGATATCTTACCATGTATAAGATGGCTGATCAAACCAGGAGTAAGCTTTGGCCATAAATGTAGAACTTGTTTAAAATAGCAACGCAATTTTACCACAGTCAAGTAAATCCTGATCTTCTTTTGCAAAGTTAAGAATAAATACAGCAATTAGTTGAGGCACACATGTACAAAAAAAGCACCCACAGACCCTACAGAATGTGAACTGCTTAGGGCTATGCTACAACTGTTTTGTGTATTTTCATTACATTCACTCTCTTCTTGACTGTCATGTCTGTCTGTCTCTGATACTGGCATCCCTTGCTCCAAAGAATGTGTTTTATTTACAGGGCACGGCTTATGGAAGTGCTCCTGTACCTTCTCGCAGACAACTATGTGAGTCTTTACCTGTAGATCTGTGTTGTACTTCTGAGTGTGTCTTCTGTGCTCAAGCATGGCATGCCAACAGAGACCTCTGAGGTCGATATATGATGGTAGCATTATTGTATATTACCTATGCCCCCTGTGTCCTTCATACCTTTTATTTTCTTCCCGGCCTCCTTCCCTCGCTTCCTCACTCCCTGCTTGTCTCTCATTGTCTGTCACTTTAGTCAATCATGATGTCACCCTAGTCCACCAAAAACATATATTCGTGCTCAAAAATGTAATACTCCCCAGAGTAATGTAACTGTCTGTTATATAGGAAACACAGAAAACTGTTCTTGACATTTCATGCAAACATTACACTATGTTCTGTGGTTCTAGATAACATAGATAAATAGCTAAGCAGCTTTTCCAGCTTTGCTCACCCATTATCCATGTTGTCTTCCCATTAATTTATACTATATTAAACTGTATTGGACTGGAAGAGGTAGAATGGCTGGGCAGACAGTGTTGCCACATGAAACCAAATGGAGCAGAGCAGGTTTTGTTTGTTAAATGTAAAAGAAGGTGGCATTAGGTTAAAACAAAAAGACAGCAAAAACTAAAAACCTTTTTTAGATTTGTTCTAAAGATTGGTATAGTGAAGGTTTGTTGTCAGGTAGGGAGTGGGACAACACTTAATTTCAGAACCCCATAAAGCTATAGCAGTGGGTCACTCCTTACACTCCACAGTGCACTCTGAGATATCAAAGCTTTTTTTCAGAGCATCTGTAAGCTACCCTTATATTTATACAAGGAATATTGAAACCTGCAGCTTTATTTTTTAATTTGTCTTACTGCTTTTTTTTCCCCTTCTCATTTCTCACTCATTACTGTACGGCTTTTCTGAGAGGAATTTCTAGACACACTCACAAGAACAAAAACAAACTGGATTATAAAGTTTATAAGATTATAAAAAAAAAAAACTGTACATGGACCAGCACTTGACAGCAGGCAATAGATGGATGAGATGAGAATATAAGAAAAAGCTGAAATATGATTGGGATCCAACCGTTAAGGAGTGTGTGCGTGTGTGTGTGTGTTACAGCCTCCACAAAAGAAAAATGTGTCATAAACAGGCAGTGTTCACGCTTACCTACAGTATTAACTTGTTGCTCTGAGGCCGTGTACACACACACACTGCGGTAAGCACGGCAACCGTGTTAACAAACTGCTCTCGCTGCGGTTGTTTGTTGTACACACACGCCTTTCATTACTGAAGTGAGTGCACTCCCTGTTTAAACTAACAACTGAACTTGGACCACCATTACACAACATTCGATAGGCTTGTGTGGCAGCAACATGGAGGCTGTGCTTTTGTTTATGCTTTTGGAAGAAAGTACAGTACATAATCGATCGTGAGCTTGTCAAGCGCAGCTATGCTCATTCTGCAAAACCAGCGGAGAGACCGTTTTGCTTTTTCTGCACTGCTAAATACACTGGTGATTATCTGCAGTACCATGACGGTAGATCGAAACATTTGGGCGATCTTCCGACCAGGCTGGTGGGAACGACTTGAGTGGTCTCCAAATGACTGGATTAAAAATGTACGCATGTCTAAGTAATCGTATATGCATCTTTGTCATTTACTGACCTTTCCTGGATGTCAAAACACACAGATGAGACGTTCGGTTTCGTTGGAAAAAGGAGTTGCGGTCGCACTGTGGCGTTTGGGGATACGAATTGTCCCATATTGTTTTATTTAAGTTGCAAAATCAAAACAATGGTTTTGCTTAAAACATAATATTATACAACTGTACTTTGATTAAATAAAAAAGTATATTATATGTATGCACTATTTACCATTGTTATGAATTTACTATTCACCAATATTACAAAATCAACTTGGCTCATCAGGTACCTATATATATATTTTTATTTGCCATGTTTGCCTGCGGTTGTTTTAGTGCAGTTTTAATACACACACACAGTTGCTGAGCATTAAGTAACTGAACTGAATTAATAACAGAACTCGCTACTTGTTCCGAACAGGATTAACTAGTGCGGTTGTCGCTGCCTTTTGCAACTGAACTGTGTGTGTACCGTATTAAGAGCAAAAGATTAACTCGCAACCGCATTCAGGCTGTGTGTGTACCAGGCCTTACAGTCAACTCGAATCCAGGACTTTTTTTTTACCAATTCAATAGTATTTACGTGATTCATTGCGAATAGTACAATGAGTTTTACCTCAGGTTCAACTTCAAAATCTGTGAAACTTCAGAAATGAGAAGGTAGCGCCTCGGATCGTTGCTGTGTCCCGCTGTGTAACCTAAGTTATCATAAACCAGCACTTCTAAACTGGTCATTTATTATTACAAAAAGCAGTTGGGGCTTCAGTGTAATTTTACTGTTCTATGTTTCAATAAAGTTATAGACAATGCATCAGTGTAGTGTCATCAATTGCTTTAGGCCAACACAGATGTGTTTGTATAAACTAAAACATTTAGTATACTATTTAGCAATTGAGTCAGTCCTTATCTGCCCTCTTCAGTGATGCCATGAACTGTTGGCGAAGAATTCCAGCTATAGAAAGAGAATATGGGCTGAAGTCCTCCACAAGTCTGATGAACACAGCAAAATTCTAATAAAGGAAAAAGCTGCTTGCAGGCTTTGATGCAACGGCTTGGACTAGTCTGAATAACAACATGTTCATATAAATAGTTTTATAAATCTAACCTTATCATTACAAACGCTACTTCTTTTATAGTCATTGCGACTAAATTAACAAATTAAGATAGTTTCTTAACTTAATTACAGCAACCACATTTATATTCTGATTTCATACGAATACTGTAATATAAAACAAGTATAGCGTTATAACACTACTTCTACGTTGTACTATCTAACCAATACAGATTTAAACATGCTTGTTAAGTTAGTAATGATGTCCCTGTTAGACTACGTGAGATATTACTATGGTGATATAGTACAGTTTAGACAATAAACTTTTTATCATGCCAGGTGGCTTCTATGTACCCGTAAAACAAGTATACTAACTATAGGCTTTACCATCACAGTTATATATATATACACATACAAAGAGAATGTGAAAATATAAGTATTAAAATAAAATAACTAACTTTCGTAGTCATTGTCATTTTAATGAAGGCAGTGTGTAAAAAAAAAACAAACAAAAAAAAAGCCATTGTAAAATTTGTTAAATCCTGCTCGCAAATTCTCAATCAGGCAAACAATTAAGATGTGCAAAGAGCCCATAAAGTAGCAAAAAACTGACTGGATGTCAAAAACAACTGATGAAGTTGATAAAAAAAAAAAAAAACACGATCATAACCAACTTGCATCCCTACTGTCTAGTAGATAAATCATGTGATCTAAAGAAACAATTTAGTTCTATTGTACTGTACTTTTCTTTTGATTTCTTTGATTATTAAACCTTGTTTGTTTAAAGGAAATTCTGAATTGATTCTTGGATACAAAATCTTTGTAAAAATAGTGTAAATCAACAAACATGGATCTGATAGTAAAAACAATATCTTTGTCTTTTATGTTGTTTGAAGACAAAACACATTTTCATATGATTAAAGCCACAGGTATTAACAAGAGGAAACAATCCCTTTGAACAGTGCTGAATGCTTAAAGGTAAACCTTGTGTTTGTGTACAGAGTATCTAAAGGTTGTTTTATGTTGCCTTATTATTGCTGAATCTAAGTAGCCCAGGGAAGTCATAATTGAAAATCAAGCAGGTCACCAAAGAGTCAGGTGCTTGAGATCTGTTAGATGCTGCTGGGCTTTTGAAACCGCTGTTGTATAAATAATGGAAGTGCTGCACTGCCTATTTCTATTCTATTATCTAGTCTTCAGAATTCACAAGGAGCTGAGATTCTGAAGCCAACATATGGCCTGAAACCATAACTGAAGTAGGTCCAAACTGTCTTTCCAAAGGCATTGTTCTTAAAAAAAAAAAAACATTACTGATACTGTGACAGATAATCCATGCATGTTTGGTAATAAAGCAGTCTTGTCCCAATGATGGGCTGGTACAGTAAATAAAATACCACAATGTCCATGATTCTGTACACATTTACTATACTTTATGGGTGATGAATATATACTGATGCACAAAAGAAACGCAACACTCAGGCCTAATGGATTTAATCAAATATTGTAAACATAGATATCAAACAAAATCACAGCAAATGTGAACAAAAATACAGATCAATGAATCATGATGTTTTCAGTATGAAACGTGACACACTGTCAAAATGAAAACATTACAAAGTTAGTATTGGGTATGACCTCCCTGAGCATTAACACAATCCTGGCAGCGTTGACGCATAGACCTGATCAGCCTCTGGATAGACTGCTGTGGGATGTTCCGCCACTCTTCCTGTGCAGCTGCAGCTGGCAAAGGTTGGCTGGTCGCAGTTGTCTCCTGTGATTGGCGATTTGGTCTCACAGGTGTTCTATTGGACTTAGGTTAGAAAGCTGACCTGAGGAAATCTATTGGACTCAGGTCAGGAAAGAAAAGCTGGCCATGGCAAGACCTCGACATTGTTTTCTTGAAGTCGTGCAATTGTAATCCTAGCACTGAATGGTTTTGCATTGTCCTGCTGGATTTACTTGACTGTGGTAAAATTGACACACAGGAACAGAAAAAACTATTGCCGCAAGGACTTCGTCAATGTATTGCTGAGCAGTAAGGTTGCCCTCAATCTGCACCAAAGGTGTTCTTGTGTTAAAGGAGATTCCTCCCCACATTATCACACTTCCACCGGCCCACCGGTTGGCTTGAACAACGCTCACCACGACATCTCCACACACGTTGTCTTCTGTCAGGTCTGTCAAGGGCAAAATGACATTCATCGGTGAGTAAAACACTCCACCACTCTCTCTGCCGCCACCTCAGATGTTCTCTGGTCCACAGAAGACGGCGATTTTGTCTCTCAGCTGTCACATGTTACCCCTGAACGGCCTCCGAGCATGCAAATCATTTTCATGCAGACGGCGAGCGACAGTCATTCTGCTGATGCGCGGGTTATTTCTTCCTGGAATTTCTCATGCTGTAGCCACTGCAGTCTGAAAACGATTACGCAGATGGATCAGTCGGATGTGACGGTCCTGGGCCGGTGTGGTAACCCTCTATCTTTCAGGACGTGGCCTGTCCCTCACAGAGCCGGTTTCCTGGTTTCTCTGGACTAGTCTGCTGATTGTTGAAGCAGAACATCTCATTCTCCGGGCAACTTCTCTCACAGACAGGCTGCCTTCAATCATGCCGATAGCAACCAGGTGATCTTCATTACTCAAGCGAGGCATGATTCTTGCATTAATTAAAATCATGTCTTTTCAAATGGCTATTGATACAGATCCTTAATCAACTCATTTTGACAATTTTAACTCAACTCAAATATATGAAACCACATGACTTTAGCTCAGTATTTTGTTATCCCAAGGAACAATTCTACTCAAACAGTCAACAAACCTATCTGCTCACTATTTAAAATGTAAATAACATTATGTATGTGCCCAAAGAGCTATTGATGTAAAACTTAGACTGCGTTGCATTTTCATTGTGCATCAGTATACATTAGTGGTGATTTATGTATGTCACCACTCATTCAATTGGGACTGGCAAGTTTTTAGTACAAGTGGTCCTTTATTATGATTACCTACTTTTGTCATTTAATTGAATGAAGGTAACACTCACCTCAATTTGAGAAAACTATGCACAGACATCTCTTACAGGAATGTATTCCTCATACTGTGAATGTGATCACGGTGACCCTTTTTCACAGTTCAGACACCTGGCTGAACTATTGATGGCTTTAATTTGGAAACCACTTGCCTGACTATTATTAAACTGAATTATTTTACACATGTGTGAATGTATTCTGAGGTGGGATTTTTATTCACGGTACTGACACCTGTAATGTGGTATTTTGTAGTAGGGTAGCGTCACGGCCAAGCTGTTACTGGCAGGAAGAGAAACTTTGGCACAAGGGACAATGGGACTAGGAGGGATTACTGTGTTTGTGTTACTGTAATAAATGTATTGGTTATAATTCCTAATTACAAGATACTGCTTCCACTTTTTTGTGAACACATTGGGTCATTACAATACATACGAAGAGGGGTTAGATAAATGGTTACTGTTGGCACAGTTTTTTGTAGCCTACTTACCTTTTTTTTAAGCTCTTTTACAATCGGATAACTCCTTATTTGCCGTGGTTGCATAGCCACACACCTTCACCTCTATCACCAACATTAATTCTAACTTTAACACTTGTGATTATCCTTTGTATACACGTGACTGGAGCCTAATTAATCATAATTTATTCAAATTTATGGCTCCAGCACATACCCACGTGTGTTCTGGCAGGGAGGAATTTAACCCCTTCCCTGCCAACCAATTCCTCCACCGCCCCACCCCCACACACATTAACCCAGAAGTGCTTTCCCCCTGCCACATATTTATATCCTTGGCAAGAAATACGCAAGTTGGTACAAAAAATAAAAATGCCAGTCCAGAACATACAGTTAAATATCGCTCAGTTAATATTGTAGCACAAAATACAGTAATATCAGCACGTATTTGTTTTCAAGGTTTTAAAGTGATTGCAGGTAACATAATAAACTGTTTAAAAATTAATTTCATGGCTAATTTATTTTTTATTAAAAAAACAATGTAAAGGGAGAGAAAAGGGTATTTGATGCTGCTACTCATAAAACACCTCTTGCTATTTGTTATCAACACTTGTGGTATCTGGCATCAAATCAGAGAACCAAAAACTGAACAACTCTTGTGTACCTCATTCAAACAAATTAGAAATGACCCCAGATTAATGCTGAGAGGTTCACATTGCATTTTATTTGCAGTAATTGCTATACTGTGTACCCTTAGGTCACTTATTATTATACAGAGCCAGGCTTTACATATGTATAATCAGTTCAGTTTGATAAATGATCCTCAGGCTTAGACTGTAATAAAGGGTATTAGAGCACTGTGAAATATATTACCTTAACATAAGTGGCTGCATGAAATTAGTATGTTTTAGATGAAGATTAGAAGTGACCCCTCAAGAAACTTGTAATTATCTTTTACTAAAGGTACAATAGGCTGATAAGACTGGCTTTTTAAATTTGTACCTTTTTTTTCGTAACCAGTTCCACTGCTAGTGAATGCGACTATATATTTTTTACTGGTTATTCAAGGGCACCGTACATCATATTTTAATTACGCAAAATGGGATAGGCTTAGACTTAACATGCTGTATACCATATACATTTTGTGTATTTGTTCTGAACCGTATGTATTCTAAACATGAATACAAACAACATTGTTGATGTACATAGTATCTGGTCAGGAGTAACTACTTAGTTCATTTATGCAACATTTCCCTTTGCACCAGTTTGACCAGTTTGTAAAACTCTCATCTTGTTCCGATGTCATATTTGGGCAGCCACTGCATACAGTCAGAGTCCCAGTTCAAACTGCATTGATAACGTTCTGCTGCAGATGGAAACGGACAGGGCTGATTTCAAATCACTTTCAATTTGATCCCAGTTGCGGAAACAAGGTATATTAGACTAATTTAGATAAACACTTCAACATGAAGTCTTTATCACAGGGTGTTCTACTGCGAATGTTAGCTCAAAAACTTCTTCTTTTGAATAATATGGCAATATAGTGCAATGAGAAACTGCAGTGTATGGTGACTCCCTTGAGCTTCTGAGGAAATATCAGTATTGTATGTTCTAATCAATTTTAAGTCTAAATACAGAATGAACAACCTGTATTACATACACATATATTTGTTTATTTCCATGTTTTATTTTGGTAATGCCTGTTGTTTTAATTAAACTAACAAATAATCCCAGTGTGAGAATGCTTTTCTTCCAGAACTCCTTTTCATTGCAACCAAATTTAAGTTATCAAAAAAGCTGTTTGTACACATACTGCATGTTACAAATATAACCTTGTGCTGTGCCAGTCACACAGCTGTAAGCCACCTGTTGCCAGTGGAATTCCCTCTATTGATCTTACAGACAAAATATCCACCCACTTTATACTGGATGTGGCTAATATGGTAATCAGGCTTACTAAGCACCCTCAATGAATTACATTAGCAAAACATTTATATGGAGGTATAACGTGTCCCTGTTATACATTTTCAGTTTCTATAATATATTGCATGTATGTTTCACTAATACATATACAAAGGTTAACTTACTGTGTTGCAGTGAGGATGTCCACATTTAGGAGTCAGGCAATGTAGAACTCTGGCTGCATTCTGAATTCTGAGAATTGTGAGAAATAACAGATTTCGTTGTATGCCCCATTACCACCCGCCATCACACTGTAATAATTCAGCTGGAACTGTGTGTGTGTGGGGGGGTTATTAACATCAAGACCTAGTTATATAGTATGTTGGATAGCTTTATAGCTTTAGTTAAGGGTTAAGCCCTAAGTATAAGTCATGTGTCACCTAGTAGCTATCAACTACAGCAAAACTGAACGGTTCTTTTAATATTGAGGAACAACACCCTGGCAATGCATACAAGGAACACAGAACAAGAGATATACTTTTAAAATATTTATTTTTAAAAGATAAAAGTACTTCATTAAGTTCAAAAGAAAATACAAATGGCCAAAAGAAATAAAGTAACAATGAAAAGATTAGTAGTAAAAAATTAAACACATTAAAAAGTCCAATCACAGTCCCTTCTCCATGTCTTGCATAAAGTGTCGAAGCTCAGTTCTCTGAAATTGAAGGGCAGGGCTGCAAGAATAAACCAGGGCTGATGGGAGGCATCTGATGAAAAACAGGGAAGAGGGATTTCTGAAAAATAAAACTCTGCTAAGCAACAATTAGAGACAGTTAAAATGTATAAGGACGGCGAAAAGAAAACCAGCCAAATTAAATGAAACACTTAACTTCTGCGAGGGGGAGATAAACTCATCTCTTCCCCCTCTAAATGCTGAATCCGCCTTGGGGAGATAAACTCATCTCTTCCCTCTCTAAATGCTGAATCCGCCTTAAGCCAAGTCCGCGCTCAGCTCTCTCTTTCTGCACGTCTCTCCAGCTCCGTGCTTCTCTGCTATGTTGTTCTATCTGGTTCTCTCCCAGTTCTGTCTGTCTCTGTTGTCCGCAACTGCTGCAAGCTGCACCCCACCTTGGTGCTCTGTCTTCCCCGTCTGTGTTCGCTCTGCTGTTTTTAAAGCCCCTCCTAAATGGCAATCTGGTCAGCCTCGTGAAGAATGTCCCATGTAATTATCACATTTAGTCAATTGGGGAATGAAGTCCAGGTGAATATCACATTTATATTAGTGAAGGAAAGACAAACTAAAACAAATCCAATACATAAAACACACATAAATCATAGTGATAATTAGTGCACAGTGATTAAAGAAAAGGGCTTGTAACCAGGAGGTCCTCGGTTCAAATCCCACCTCAGCCACTGACTCATTGTGTGACCCTGAGCAAGTCACTTAACCTCCTTGTGCTCCGTCTTTCGGGTGAGACGCAGTTGTAAGTGATTCTGCAGCTGATGCATAGTTCACACACCCTAGTCTCTGTAAGTCGCCTTGGATAAAGGCGTCTGCTAAATAAACAAATAAACAAATAATAAATGTGAAGAAGAAAGGTAAAAAAGTATATAAATATATTAGTGCCAAAAATAAATAAATGATCATTTACACCTGCAACACTCCCCCCTATTTTCTCCAGGTCACATCCTAGTGGTCTTTTATTTAAATCACTATAGCACTCTGGGAGCCTACCTAAATTACTCCTATTGGATCTCTAAATTCTGCTAACCGGGGTTCTTGTCTCTGGAATAACCAACCCAGCATAGGCTGAGGATTGACAACAGGTGTCTCCTGCACCTCGGCCATAGGCTCTTTGGGCTCAATACACAGGGTCTCAACATATTGTGGTGCAAGGTATGTATATGACCTCCCTGCTGTTTTGGGCATAATCTATAAACTGGAAGGAAAGGATCTGCTTGACTCACTACTACATATGGTTTAGCCTCCCATCTATCGGCCACCTTACCCCTGCCTTGCAATCTTATTCCTCACCAGGACTCATTCACTGAGCAAGAAGGGGGCATCTCAGGTTCTCTTGTCATACTGCTGCTTGGTATCCGGTCGAGCAGTGAACACTATTATTGTAGGCATGTACAAATTCTGGAAGGTAATCTGCCCATTGTGCCTTCTTGTCCTCTTCCAGGGTCTCTATTAAATTCAGCAAAATCTGGTTAAAGCGTTCACAGGCTCCATTTCCCTGTGGGTGATATGGTATCATCCAGCTCATTCGTGTACAATAACACTGACACAATTCCTCAATTAAGCAGGATTCAAAATTGTGTCCCTGGTCACAATGAAACCGCTGGGGACAACCAAAAGGCACGAGCAGTGGTCAGTGCTATCTGGTCCTTAGTGGGTACAGCCCATGCAAACTTGGTAAACAGATTGGTGATCACCAAGATATTCTGGAACAGAGTCAAATAATCTAGGGCAGGTGTGTATGTGTGTGTGTGTTACTTCATAGTAAACAATGCAGGAGTGTATGTGTGTGTGTATGTTACTTCATAGTAAACAATACAGGCCTATCAGAATCTTATGATTAATTACAGAGTTGGAACACACGTGCAGTTATTTATTAAAAAAAAAAAAAAAATTACACCTCATCAGTTCAGCGTGAATCATGGATGCAGAAAGCAGGTCCGTCCAAAAAGAGACAAAAAACTGACTTTTTTCAAGAAGTGTGGGAAAATGAGTTTTTGTTTACAAGAGTAACAGACAAGTGTATTTGCCTGATGTGTGGTGCGGGAGTTGCATTTGGAAAAAAAGAGCAATGTTGAGAGGCATTACACAACAGTACATACAGATTTTGAATATGTCTTGCAGGAAGCAATCTCAGAGTCAAAAAAGTAAGTGAACTAAAGGAAACTTTGCAGAAACAGCAGTAATGTTTTACCAAACCAGTGAAAAAAGCAAATGCTGTAACAGAAGCCTCTTTCCAAGTTGCTTACTTTCTAGCAAAAAACAAGACAGCATTTACAGACGTTGCACTGGTAAAGGGCGCAATGACTGTCATGACCGAATCGTTATTCAAAGATTTAAAAAACAAGTCAGAAATATTGTCTGTTATAACTGACGTGCAACTGGGAGCAAGGTGAGTATCAGCATAATCCAAAGATGTCTGTGAACAGCTAGACCGGGATTTATGTTGTTGTCAGTGGTTTTCAATACAGTGTGATGAATCTGTTGACTCGAGCGACATTGCTCAGCTGACTGTATTTGTTCGAATTGTGTTTGAGGACATTAGCATGAAAGAAGGGTTTTTGACATTATTGCCATTAAAAGCTAAAATCAGAGGGCTAGATATTTATAATGATGTTAAAAACGATTTTGCTAAAAAGAACATACCACTCAAAGTTTGTGTCAGCAACAACGGATGGAGCCCCACAATAAATGGATGTCACGTGGGCTTCATAGCATGTTGCAAGACAAACCCTGATTCCCCCGTTTCCTCAACTTCCATTTTATTTTACGTGACTCCTGTTGTAAAAATAGTTAACTCAATTCGAGCTAGAGAGTTTCTGCTGAGTGTGGCGGTCTTTTGCTTCACTCTGAAATAATGTGGATTAGCAGAGGGAGAGTACTGTGACGATTTATTTCTCTTTACAAATTACAACTTTCTTGGAGTCAAGAAACAAAAGTTGTGCACAGTTGACTGACAGTGTGTGGCTGCTTGACTTGGCATTTTGAACTGATGTCATAGAGAAATTAAACAGCCTGAACTGTGAATTGCAAGGAAAACAAAAAAACAATTGCAGACATGATTAGTGCTGTGAAGGCTTTCAAATCAAAGTTGGATTATTGGGTGCAACAGCTGCAGAAAAAAAAAATCCAGCATTTTCCGGTTGTGCAGGAAACGTAGGAGGGAAATGAAGCCACTGCAGAACTTTTGGACACCAGTAAATACTGCAATCTTTTGACTAGACTTAGGAAAGAATTTAATTACAGATTTCATGATCTTCAGCAGCTGGAACCTTGTGTAATGTTTACATCAAATCCCTTTATGAGTCATTGTTTAATCTGGATTGTGTTGAACTGGAAATGGAGATTCTTAATCTTCAAAATGATATTCAGTTGAAAGCAAGATACCCAGTGTCTGACTTCTGGACAAGGACAAGTACAGAAATGACAGCAGAAATGAAAAGTGGCGTCCTTATTTGGTTCCACTTATCTACGTGAATCTGCCTTTTCAGACATGAACTTTATCAAATCAAAATTTCTAACCTGCCTGATTGACGAGCATCTGAATGACTCCATCAGGGTTGCGCTTTCACATTGAAATCTAGGTAAGAATAAAATTTTTCTCTTTTTAGCTTGGAGTTCTTTGAGGAGTGGCTCGCAAATGTTTTTGCAAATCAGAAGTAGCTCGTCATAGTAAAAAAGTTGGAGACCCCTGATCTAGGACAACAATTTCAAGGGGGGCATTAGCAATAATTGGAACTAATGGGGCTGGACTCTCAAAGAGAGTCTTCCTTAATATACAACGAGCGCAAACCCTATGCCAGCCTTGTATCTCTTGTTCCATTTTTGGCCAGTAGAACTTGAGCCTTACTACAGAAAGTGTTTTCTCCAATCCCAAACACCCTGATTGTTGATGGATTGTTGATGGATTGTTGAACAGTTGCCGGGTCCAGGTGACATAGGACCCCATCCTGATACTCAAGTCGAGGCCACTGTTTCAATGCTTGCTTCAGTTCAGGTGTCATCTTCTGTCATTCTAATGGCATAGGGGGTTCTTTTCAGTCAAGAAAACCACAAATTTGGCTTACCAGCCAGTCATTCTCCTGAGCCTGCTTCCATAAAGACAAAGGATATTCTTCAGTAGTCCCATCATCTCGGTCAGCTCCTGAACAGCAAACCTGTACTTCTTCAATGAATGCTTGTCTAAAAGCTGGGATTTCCAAGCCATCCCGCAATTCCTCCAATGGTCCATCTCGAGGGTGTCCTTCAGTTAACCGGGAGAGCACATCAGCATTAGTATTCTCTTTGCTTGATCTATACTGAATATCAAACTGGAAGTTTGCAAGCTGGGCTACCCATCGTTGTTCGGTTGCCGCTAACTGGACAAGGGGTTATTATCTAGATATACTGTGAATTTGGCTCCTAGTAAATAATCTTTTCATTTTTCAGCTACAGCCCATTTCAAAGCTAACAGTTCCAGTTTGAATTAACTATAATTTGAACCAAAAGTAGACAAATCTAAATCTAAAACAAAATGGCCAAAATGGTTTAATAGATCAATTAAAAAAATATTCAGCGAAAAAATGCACTTTACAGAGCGTTTAAAAGGGACCAAAAACAAAGTACACAGAAAGAGTACTTGGAACTGCAAATGCAAGCGAAAAAAGAAGTTAGAAAGGCCAGGAGAGAGATCGAAATCAACATTGCTAAGGGGGCTAAAACCAATTCCAAAAAGTTTTTCCAATATTAAAATAGCAAGAGAACATTCAAAAAGTAGGTTAAATGTCTAAGAGATACAAATGGCAAAATCATAGACGAAGAAAAAAAAAATAGCAAATATATAAATGATTACTTTTCACAAGTTTTTACAAAGGAGTATACGGACAACATGCCCCACATGTCGACCTGTTCCTATCCTGTTTTAAAAAACTTCAGCATAACCGAGGCAGAAGTGTTAAAGGGACTATGAAGTCTTAAAATAAACAAATCCTCTGGGCCGGATGAGATCCTCCCAATAGTACTCAAAGAAATGAAAGAAGTTATTTACAAACCGCTAACCAAGACCATGCAACAGTCTCTTGACACAGGGGTTGTATCGACAGACTGGAGAATTGCAAACGTAATACTGATCCACAAAAAGGGAAACAAAACTGAACAAGGTAACTACAGACCAACACGCCTGACTGATATTATATGTAAACCTATCGAAATTATAGTAAGATCCAAAATGGAAAATTACCTATATGGTAACAGTATCCTGGTAGACCGTCAGCACGGTTTTAGGAAAGGGAGATAACCGGCTTGATTTTTTTTTTATTATGCAACATCGACAATGGATAATTGCAAAGCATATGGCATGGTTTATTTAGATTTCCAGAAAGCTTTTGACAAAGTCCTGCATAAAAGATTAATTCTCAAACTGAACACAGTAGGGATTCAAGGAAATGCATGCACATGGATTAGGGAGTGATTAACATGTAGAAAACAGAAAGTACTGATTAGAGGAGAAACCTCAAAATGGAGCGAGGTAACCAGTGGTGTAACACAGGGATCAGTATTAGGTCCTCTGCTATTCCTAATCTACATTAATGATTTAGATTCTGATATAGTAAGCAAACTTGTTAAATTTGCAGACGACACAAAAATAGGAGGAGTGGCAAACAAAACTGCAGAAGCAAAGGTCATTCAAAATGATCTAGACAACATTCAGAACTGGGCAGACACATGGCAAATGACATTTAATAGAGAAAAGTGTAAGGTACTGCACGCAGGCAATAAAAATGTGCATTATAAATATCATATGGGAGATACTGAAATTGAAGAAGGCATCTATGAAAAAGACCTAGGAGTTTATGTTGACTCAGAAATGTCTTCATCTAGAAAATGTGTGGAAGCTATAAAAAAGCCAACAAGATGCTCGGTTATATTGTGAAAAGTGTTGAATTTAAATCAAGGGAAGTAATATTAAAACTTTACAATGCATTAGTAAGACCTCATCTAGAATATTGTGTTCAGTTCTGGTCACCTCACTACAAAAAGGATATTGGTGTTCTAGAAAGAGTGCAAAGAAGAACGACCAGAATTATTCCGGGTTTAAAAGGCATGTCATATGCAGACAGGCTAAAAGAATTGAATCTATTCAGTCTTGAACAAAGAAGACTACGCAGCGATCTGATTCAAGCTTTCAAAATTCTAAAGGGTATTGACAATGTCAATGTCAGGGGTCACAAATAGAGATTAGATAAAGGGGCATTCAGAACAGAAAATAGGAGGCACTTTTTTACACAGAGAATTGTAAGGGTCTGGAACCAACTCCCCAGTAATGTTGTTGAAGCTGACACTCCATCAAGAAGCTGTTTGATGAGATTCTCCTGATTACTCTAGAGTCTAGCATACCTTCCAACAGGGACTTGACTTCTTTATATAACAGAGGCAGTATGGGCCTGTACCGCTCCCTAATGGGGGCAGCATCACCAATGTGGATCTGATGTTGAATAATATCAGTTTGCCCATGGTCTTCATCATGGGTGGCAAATACGTGCCGCCACTTATTCAAAAAGACAGCTAACATTTGGTGGTGTTTTTCTGTGAGATCTTCTCGGGTTTGGGGGGCTCTGAGTACAATGTTGGTGTTTCCTCTGAAGGCAGCTGGCACAAGCTCACTTCTCCAATTCCGGGTTCTCTAGTCGCAAGATGTACTCCTCCCATCTCCTCAATGTCAGTACTTCAATGTAAAACACATTAGCAAGTCTTTGATATTTCTGGACCTGAATGGTGAAATTGCTGGTGTTGAGGATGCGCACAGGGTTCCGTCCCTTCTCGGCTATGGCTGCAGTATGGCTTCACATCACGTCGATACCCGCAGGAACCCTCCCCCAGATTACCAACTCACTGTGAGCAGGTCTTATAGGACTTGGTCTCTATCTGGGAGAAAAACTTAGTACGATCATAGTGAAATCGATCCTCCCAGCAAGCAGCAATAACAATCATTCCCAGAAGTGACAGCCCTGGCTGTAATCAGTGATCTTTCACCACAATCACCCCCCTTTTCAGGAATGGTAATATCACCAATCTTAAAAGTCATTAAAACATAGCCAGTGCAGGGAACTTGTAGCCTGTTCACAGCACGTAAAGACAGTCAAGAAATATCCTCTCTAATTTTGTTCTCAGGTGCCCCAAACTGTCTCTTGTACTCACTTTCTGACATCATTGTAACCTGTGACTCCATATCTAGCACAAATGTACTCATTACCCCATTTACTGTTAATTCAACAATAGTGCGATCACCTACCACAAAAGACACAATGTCAGCACCAGGGCCTTCGTTAGCACAACCTGTCGCTTGCCCCACAGCAATAGGGTCATCTAGGTTAAATCCCTTTGTTCTTGTGGTCGCAGGGGACACTCTCACTCCATATGTCCAAGCTCTTGACAGCGACAACAAATAGGTCGGCCTGTCCCATCCCATCCCACTGATCCCTGGGTGAAGGTATGGTCCTTTGAACTGACTCTCTCCCTCGACCCCACGGCTGGCCTCTGCGCCCCAGATCTCTCCCTCAGGAGCGCAGGTGGTCTCTCCCCATAATTGCCCTGGTGCCCTGTAAATATCTGTTGGGGGTCTGTTACTGTTACTCACCCATGGGTGTCTGTCTTGGGTCTTTAACTCTTCTCGCAACGCTCAACCCAAAATGGAAAACTTCCTTCCCATCATCTCAAGAGTCAGTTCTTCCTTCAGTGTTTCTCTCCAACTAGTTTTGTCCTGTGGATTAACCAACACCATAGCAAAGAGGCTCTTCTGGCTCTTTCAGACCCTCTTCTTCCAGCAGCAGGGCCTCTTGTCGCACATCTTCAAAAGTCAAGCCCTTGTCTCGACTTATTCAGGTGCGAAGCTCACGTCTTAAAGAATCATCTTTCAGGCCCTCAGCAACACATCCTCCTGGTGCAGCCCCCTGGGGTCTCGCTGTTGTAACCTACGGAAAAGTTAACACAAATGAAGGGTGAAGGCCCTTATGTTTTCTCTTGATTCTTGCTTGCAGTTATAGAGATCGCAAAGCAGAGGCAGGGTCTTATCTCCATACAATTGATCTAGAGTTTCTAATATTTGTTGTACAGTTCCCCTACTCTCTCTGTTAAAATCAAAATTTCTTGTTTTGCCTCTCCAGCCATCCAAAAAGCTTACAATAAAATCTGCTTGTTGTACATCAATTAACACTTGAAGTTGTAATATCATTTGCATTTGAGTTTTCCAATCACCCAACTTAATAGTAGAATTAGTACCTTGACATTTTGAACCCCATGGTGTCCCCTCATAAATGGCATCATCATTACAGGCCTATGCTGATTATCTGCTTTCTCTGCATGGTGTCGCTGAACCCAATATCCTGCCAACTAATGCCAAAAATGAAAATAAATACATCAGCAGCAAAATCTGAATCGGTCAAAAACATATATTTTTTTCTTCAACAAAACATATTCTAACAAGACAATCAATCAAGTAACAGTACGTCCAAGCATTTTAATAAATCAATTATGTATCAAGATTAATCAATTTGATTAATAACTTGATTTAGTTAATATTTAAACATATTATTTTCCAATTAGTCACAAAACGAATTAATCATAGCCATCAATTGGATTTTTTAAATTATTATTATTATTATTATTATTATTATTATTATTATTATTATTATTATTATTTTTTATTTATTTATTTCTTAGCAGACGCCCTTATCAAGGGCAACTTACAATTGTTACAAGATATCACATTATTTTTTTACATACAATTACCCATTTATACTGTTGGGTTTCTACTGGAGCAATCTAGGTAAAGTCCCTTGCTCAAGGGTACAGCAGCAGTGTCCCCCACCTGGGATTGAACCCACGACCCTCCGGTCAAGAGCCCTAACCACTACACTACTGTTATCAAGTACAAAAGTTAGTATGAAAACATTTATAGATAAAAAAAAAACACATGTGCATCTCAAAACCTAGCCCGCAGTACAAATACATTTGTTACAACTCATAAGCGAAAAACATAATTCTATGAACACACTTAACAAAAGAATGTTAATTTAAGAATATTGCAGAAAACCTTTGTTTGAGTCTGTGTATATTTTAGTTATGTAAAGGAAAAAAGTACAGTAGGCTATGCAAATAAATACTTTTCGGTGTATTTCAGAATAATTAATTTGCGATAATACCACCCTTTTTACCTTGAGAGTGGGACTCTTATCTTATTATCTCCTTCATTAAATTACCATGCGTAATACTTCCAGTACAGCTGTCTGTAGACTTTGGGGTAATATAGCTTGTTTTTAAAAAGCCTTTGCAAATGGCTCAACAAGGGAGCACATTTTAACATTCATGTTCTAATGTAAGTTTGTTACCAATGTTTGTTTTTCTTTTGAGTTGTATTTCTGTTACTTTCAAGCAACTGCATTGTGATTTGTATGATCACATGTTGTGTATGATTTTATGTGACTAATCATTTGTTTAGTGAGAGTAAAAAAGAGGCACAGAGAAAATGTACATCCGAGATATCAGCATTCAGACAATCCCTGATTTAGTTCAAGTGATTACAATTAGTGCTTTTTTAGTTGTACTACCTGTATATTAAACCAGGGAGTGGGTGAAAGCTGGACCAAGACAAAACTGCCCGGACGGGGCACTAAAAATAAAATACTCATATAATGATAATTTTTTTTAATATATAGACATAAATCGTTTGGTATAGTTTTCAAGACGTTTCACAGTGTTTTAGTGCTGTCCTGGCAGTTTTGTCTTGATCAGACTCCCATTAAAACATAATACTGTAGACCATTCAATTTTATTGAATCATCTTGAAAGCTAGTTGGTTTGTCAGGCGTCCTATCTTCTGAAACCTAGGTCTTACCTTTCCGATAGGTTTCAGAAGGCCGGTGCTAGGCAACTTGCCGCCCTCGGCAAAGCTTAGCATGGCATCCTCATATCAGTCAGGTAATGATTCTTTTATTGCGTTTTTAAAATCAACAGATTTTTAATTCAGCCTGTATTGTGCAATCGCGCTGTGTGCTTGTATATAAACTGGTTTCTGTTTTGAAAAATTGTATGGACCATGTACAGATTTTAAATTGGGTTTCTCCCAGTATATGGGATTTTGAAATTACTTCAATAACGTCATCATTTTAAACGGTAATATGAAACTAAATGTACTGGTTGAAAATGTATGTTTTGGCAAAAGCATTAACGTTCCTTTGATGTTGCAAATGAGCTTTTTCATGCTTAACAACTATTCTACAGAAGAACACAACACTATAGGGAAATATCCAACCATTTTAAAATGGTGTGTTGTGGGGCAGTTTGGCAAGATGACGTTGTGGTGATGTCAGGCCAAGAAGTAGATAGACAACAGGGGACAAACCAAAACAAGTATTGTGCAGGTCCTCCTGCACGAGTAGCAATTGTTATATTTATTATTTTTCTCCTCTCTCTTGTTCTTTCTCCCTGAACACACCAACCCCGAGCAAGTGATTCGTGCATCTATATATACAGCTGTGCCGGAATTCAATTACTAATTAAGCATTCACTTGAATCCCAGCACGTGAACTAATTTATGCAATCCCCGTGCCCACATACTAACACACATTTTATCTGCATGTGAAGTGCAATCCCAGTGCCTAAATACATTTCAAATCACTCGTGCTACATAACCCACACTCCATGCACCAATACATACACCCCATATAAAACACAAAACACAAAAATACACACAAGGGTGGGGCACCCCACCACAGGCAGATACTAATGTTAGAATAAGCTAAGCACACAGAAAAGATATAGCTTTTTAACTTATGTAGCACACATTCTGGATCATAATTTAACATGAATCTGTGCCGTCAAACGATCTAATGAGTTGGGAAACAAAAGTTTATCTGAGATGCAAAGAGAAATATTTACATCATGACAATATTATAAAAAAACACACTCCCAATGTACCATACATTTTGATAATACAAACTTGTACAAAAATGTAGCAGAAAGGGCTGCAGGGCAACACAGACATTGTCAAGCCAACTACTACTTTTCCAAATGAAAGGTAGCAGTTGGCTTGACAATTTAAAATGGTGTGTTGTGAAGGCAACAAAAGCCATCTGTATGCACAGCAAATACACAAACACGAAATACAGTACTTCACAAGTCTTTGACCCTGATCTATCATTCGAGACTCATATTAGGAACGTCATCAAAATATCCTTTTATCAATTGAGAAATATAGCTACACTTTGACCTATTATTTCTGTATCTGATGCCAAAAGACTAATGCATGCCTTTGTTTAATCTATAATTGATTATTGTAATGCACTTTTCACTTATCCCAAAAAGTGTGGTGTCTCGCTTACAGCTCATTCAAACACTGCCGCTAGATCTGACTAAAACCAAAAAAACCCTGAACATTTTACTCCTATTTTGGTCTCTTACACTGGCTCCCTGTGCAGTTTAGAATTTATTTAAAGATTTTGCTTTTATCTTATGACCCTGAATGGATTAGAACCGTTATTTACAGAAGTTATTGACCCAGTATACTCCTCTTAGATCACAGGATGTGGGGTTGCTGGTTATTCCTAGGGTGAATAAAAATAATACGACAGGAAGGGATTTTTCTGTAAAGCTCCTAAATTATGGAATGCTCTGCCTTCTTCCGTCAGGGAAGCTGGGACTCTTACTGTTTTTAAGTCAAGATTTTTAAATTATTTTTATAAAATTGCTTTTCTATTTTAGTGTTCCTATTTTACAATTTAAACTGCATTTTATTTTTGTCCTTTTGTATTACATTTTTGTTTTAAACTCTTTATTGTTTTATTGATTTTTACAATTAAAACAAAAAAAAAAGATATATTTTTTTTAATTGCTGTTTTCAACATATTCTTTATTACGGTTTTTTAATTTGATGGTCTAATTGTTGGCAGTTTTGTGTATGTGACACACCTTATACAAATGAATTTTGTTGTGATTTTCTTTGTTCTGTATTGTACAGTGCTTTGGGGTACTTTTTGTATGAAAGCCGTAATATAAATACAATCTGATTTGATTTGATACGTGGTGCTGCAGCTGAACTGCTTTTAGTCTAACTATAAAATTATATTTGGAAGAAGGAATAAAACACGGCCAGTCAAGGAGAGACATAATTTGGAAATCAGTATTGCAGAAAATAAATGCTGGTCGGTCAAACAAAAAGACTAAAAACAAAAAAAAGGTGGACTGACAGTGAAAAAAAGAAAAATGTGCATTGGTAAAAAATCTGCTTGGGTGGTGGACCGTCTGTGGATGTTTATTTACCCCCTCTGGAAATAAAAGTCCAATCAGCTATGAACATGGAAAAGCATCGAAGGAATTGGGGGACTAGAGACGGCATCCTTGGACAGTCACTAATGGTATGTTTTGTATCTCCAGATGTGTTTCAGTAGGCTATGTAATACAAACACATGCTTGAATTTAGTTTTTTTGTGTATAACCTAAATTACAGAATTACAGAAAATACAGCACTATAACCGCTACTTAAACTTGCTGATAAAAACTGAGCCTCAACAGATATTTCATCTGATGGCCTGGTATAGATTCCAATTCGGATCGAAGCTCTTTGCACAATTCTGATATTGCCTGCTGTGTGAGGTGAAACGTTTTAACAAACATGTAACCTGGGAAACTGTATGAATGTATTAGGGGTCTGATGTAGGGAAGATAGGATTCCCCTGTCTAATTCTTCCTACTACTCCCGTGTATAAGAATTGGGTTAATGTCCCTTTTAAAAAAATCTGACCTCTCCTGGTTTTAATAACACTGTATATATAATTCACACAGGAACACCCTTAATGCATTTATTAAGAAAATATGTTAATAGCACTAATTCACAGACTGACCTTTGTGGCTGAGGAAGGATAGCAGATATTAAGTCACAAATGGTACTAATACCAACAAAAAACATGTTTTGTTTGGATGTTTGTTTATTGCTATGAATGCTTGAGGCTCTTAAACTTAATAATGGTGGGGAGAGAGAAACCAGCACATATTCGGATTGTTGTAACAAGGGTTTTCCCCCAACTAAACGCAAAACACCTATTCACTGTCTTTTGATATTTGTGAGAATACTCAATTAAGCTGAAAATATAACATTTTAGGCAGACTCCCTTCTATCAAGTTTGCACATAGATGTTAGTTTTCCTGTATATTTATATTGCAGCAGTTGCAGTTACAAAACAGAACTAACATGATAGTGAAGGAATCTAGAATCAGTATACTAGCATTTCATATAACAGTGCAGCAAATGTAAGTGTGAATACTTTCACATTATTATTGAGCTACAGTAATCAGCTTTTCATATTCTCTTAAAATAACCAGATATTAAATAGAGAATAAATAATCTCTGTTTTTAACAGCTACTTCCTTCTTCAGTCGAGCAATGAGATAACATCCTGAACTCTATTGTGGGAATGCTTTATTAAAGAAACAAATAAACAAGAAATGACAATTAAACAATATTATTATACATACAGAGGTATCAAAGTAGGATAACATGTTTTTGATATACATTTTTATTTATTAGGAACCATCAAACTGATCATCAAATTTAATAAATTACTATTATCATTCTGTAACTAAATACCTGGATAGTAAAAATTATATAACAGTGTTATTGTTAGAAAATACATTTGTTTTAGTTAAAATAAAATGCACCCTTTATATCATTTTACTGGAAGTATAAAGTACAATAATTGCTTTCAGCTAAGGATTTAATTATTGTTTGTTCACATAATGGCCTAAACGTTTCCTCTTCTTTACAAGTTTAGAATAGGTAGGCAGAAAAAGAGAGACCAAGGACCGGTTGGGCATCCCTGAGCAGGTAGTCTATCCAGGGAAGGCTTGAGGCATGTTCAAGGGGCATGTTTAGAAACTTAGATTAACATTGTTTGTGCAATCCTTGTTCTGGAGGCAAATGAAGAGGATTGAAATAAGCATGACAAAAGCAGTAACTGACATACCAACAGAAAAACACTGAATTTTAATTTATTGAGACACTTTGGCTGGTCATTCCGTGTGCCTACATTTTATTAAACCCTTTAGCAAAGAAAGGTAGCAGTAGAGGATCATAAATTGTAAGTTAAATTGATATTTCTGCCAGTAGAGTATGTGCCGCGATGTGTAATGTGAAGCTATTCAAAAGCAATCGGGGAAGGTGCTGAAGGGAGAATTGCAGCTTTGCAATATCTCTGTCCATTTTCATTAAATAACATGTCAAAATTCACATTTTAAATATATTTTCTGTATGTTACTGTGAAGTTTCAAATACTATGAACTGGTATCTGAATATAAAAAGTGTATTTCAATAGAAAATGTTAAAATCACTTAAATAAAGGGGTACATTATTAGACATCTGCTACTCAAATTTGGCAAACAATGGAGCATCATGGTTTCCTGCAGGCCAAGTCATTATACTCCAAGCCTGGGTGCATGCTTGTATGTATGAGAGGGCATGATTCATAGGCCTGTATGACAGCTGAAACTCAGAGTTGAACATCTGTGTTTTTTCCTCTCTAGGGGTCTGATAGATGAAACAACGAACTAAGAAATAGCCCAGTAATTATTTTTTCCAAGTTTAGTACTGGGTAAATAAACAAGCATTACTTCAAAAGCAGTTTTTATCTCAGTTCTGCTGGTGCTGGTTAATTTAAGATTTTTTCAGCCCCCTGCTAAAATGGCCTATATAGTAATACAATAACATTTTTGAAAAGTATATGTTAGGAAAATTAGGGGTGGTCAGCTGCTTTTTAAAAGGCTACTATCGGTTTGTGGCACTATAGAATGTTATAGATTACTAGATCCCAAACCTAAACAAATGTGCCTGAAACTGGCAGGACTGTCGGATGTAGTTGCTTATAACACACAAGACTGTTAGTAGCATGCTTGCTTAGTCATTCTGTGTTGGTCTTTGCTGAATAGTGCAATTTAAGTTGCATTTTATGGTCCCAAATATTTGTTTAAATACCTTTCTGTACTACCTTTTCATACTGTATATCTAAAAGCTGCAGTGTCCTACACATACGTTCCTTTTTATATAGGTGTATCTGAGTTTATGATTGAGTGTGTAAAGGTTAAGAATTTACTTTGATCCAATTAAAGACTCAAACTTTATCAGACCAGACCAACTCTGCAGTAACCAGAATACAGTGTACTTTTGTTACACAGCTGATATTTTAAACATAGCATCTGGAAAAATATATGGTTTTAAAACTGTATGGGACACCACACCTTAACTTAAAAGATAAGCAAGGGACATTAATTAGATACTGCAGTATTAAAATAACTATAAAGGGTTTGTAGCTTTTTGACTCATTCTGGAGACTTTTTAATCAGTGAGTCTGGAAACCAATGGTGACCTGTTCTGTGCTTATGTTATCCAGTAGGCAAACAGCTGTGTACCTTTAGCATATTTTTTCATGCAAACTGTCAAGTTGTGTTTTTACTATGCTTAAAAAAATGCAGCAAGTCAAATGAAAAAGCCAGCACTTGCGCAGATTGATTTTAAATTTGATTCTACCATCTACCATCTGTTAGAGCCCACTAGAGCTGGAAGCTGATTGGCTGACAGTACTGAATCATTTTCTAATGTACTATAGCAATTATTTATTAACAACTGAGACGAAATTATAAATTATAATAAAAAATCGTACAAGGGGTTTAGAGACCTCTATCTCTTATTTTTTAATGTGACACCAATAATCAAACGTTTCAAATTATTGCCATTTGCAGGTATTTGTTGTCTTAAATACTGAAGCTACTACAAAGTAAACAAAAATTCATCCCTTAATAACAAAGCCCATTGCAAAGCATACAAAGATTATTATTTCATTATTATTTTTGAGGTGTGGTGATCGGATAGCTGATTGCTTGAAGCAATCAGCTAGATTGCTCACACTTTTCAATTCCATAGCAGTAAGAGAAGATGCAATTCATGCTACACTAGTGTAAAGTAGCATCTGTCATGGGTACCTACCAAGAACCAAAAAAAATGTCACGTTTGTACCCCAAAATGTATTAAATTAGCATAGCTGGGAATTCGTGTAGTGGTCTCCTATATTATTGCTGCAGGCTACCGACCATCAGGTTTGAGCAACCATGTATAGAGTTGAAGTAAAATCCCTTCAACCTTATTCATAGGGCTAGATTTGTTTCACAAAAACGAAAACAAAAAAGGTAAATATGGGACTTACAGAATGAAGGTTACAAAAATGCCTGGATGGATTAGCATCTACTGAGGAGTTAAACTCGTATTGGCCACCCGTACACTGGATCCCCAATAACAAAAAACGTAACAGCTTTCTACTGATGACAGCCTTGCACTGTCCCTGCAGAATTCAGATTTGGGTATTTATTATTATTATTATTATTATTATTATTATTATTATTATTATTATTATTAAACGCATTATGTGTGGGAAATGTGGGTGAGTTGGTTAGTCTGTATTTTGAAAATGTACTGTACTAAACATTTTGACTTAATATTGTTTATATCATTAACATGTAGTGCTGAATTTTAGTTCAGTTTGTAGACTACCATAAAGATCAGAATTGCTGAAGCTAGGGGCTCACCGCGCACCAGCGACCCCTGTAGACTGGCCGGGTGCCTGTGGGCTTGCCTGTAAGTTGTCCTCTGACGCTGTAGGTCTGGGTTGTTTACTTGGAGGGCCTGCAAAGTGAAAAGAAGCAGTCGGCTGATGGTTTAAATGTAGGGTCGACTCGCCATTTTGTACTTTCTGTTTTGCTTTGGGAGTGGGAGTGCTGATGACATTGGAATGAACGTTCAGTTAATAATGAATTAGGAAAGCGAGTCAAAGGTTAACTGCATGACTTTGTTATTTTAATTGGCCATGATTATTTCGCTGGTGCTACAATGAGGGAAACTGCAATGCTTATATTTACGTTTGCTTGGCTCGGGAAGTTGGTGGGTGGCGGACAGCGGGGTGGTGATATAATGGGTACAAATAGCACTGTTTCTATATTGGTGACATTTGTTCAGAGAAAATAGCTAGCGGTATGCAAGGGTGGTGTTATAAAGGGGGGCGGTATAACACAGGACAACTGTATATATTATATATGTATATGCGTATAGTATGTATATAAACATATAGGTAGTCAAAAATCATGGAGTTTCCATGCGGGGCAATTTACACGTGAAATGGCGATGCACGCGCACGTTTGGGAGAATTACTCGTGTAAATCAGGTTTGTGGCCGAAAAAAACGGCCAAAGAGAGGGATAGGGTAAATCCCATTTTCTCGTGTAAATGACAAAACACACGGGAAAATTCATGCCCAGTTTCGCATGGAAACCCTCCTTATATAAATATTGCATGGGAGTAGGTGTAACGATTCTTTAAATGTTATTATTTATTAGATTTTTACATTGACTGCGGTCCGGAATCGAACTGCCGACCCTCACCACTAAAGAAAAACACTCTACAGTTTCACTAAAGGGGAATCCCCGCTAGCAGGGTTTGTAGTCATGTCTTTATCCACAAATGCAATGTGCCTATTCAGCTGGTAGGGGTCATTCATTACACAGGTCAGTTGTTACTGTGGGTTCCAAGACGGCAGAAAGTAGTGGCTGATGGGTGGTTTTATGGTTAGCAGTAGTGTAGTTTACCTTAATGATAATGCGGGTGGCTTTTTTTATTATTGTTTTTTTGCTGTGTCTGGTCTGTCATGTTGTATATCTCTTGTGGGTTTACAGTTCTTATAAAACCACTTACCATGAACTGCGTTATGCCCTTGTTATAGTATTAAAAGCAGCTGTTTGAGAATACCCTTGCTGTAAAACCTACACTAAAGTTAAACACGAAGAGCAAGTGAGCTGCTTAAATGTCTAACTGAATTAATTCCTGTCCAAAGAGACAACGCGTGTCTGCCCTCCACTTTAATAAATACAGTTGGTGAACTGGATGTCATGAGCCAGCTTGATCACCCAAAACAGCGCAACAACAACCAATAAGTTGTTGATGCCTTCTCAGAGCTGACCAAATAAAATTGCAAATCTGACAGCACGAGTCTCCTCAGATCGCTGCTGTCCAATTGAAACTGGCGGCTGAGGACGGTAACCTTCGCAGTTGCCAAGTCCGCTTGTAATAAGCTTGATGGATTGGGCTTGTTTTTTTTAGCATCGTGGGTTGGAATTTGCATAAACAGCTATACTCTAACATGGGTTGCGGTTGTTTTGGGCCTGTTTTGAAAGGCAGTGCTGCTTTTTTTTCTCGTGAGACTTGGCAAAACTGGTAACCTTCCCCGTCTCACAGGCAGCCACTGATTCCTGAACACCTCATTTTGTGGTTGACAAGAGTTTGTGCAGGATTATTATTATTTATTTCTTAGCAGATGACCTTATCCAGGGCGACTTACAGTCGTAAACAAATATATTTCAAGAATCACAGTACAAGTATTAATACAATTAAGAGCAAGATAAAATACAATTGCGTGGGAGAAGCGAGGCAGAGAGAACACCAGGCGAGTAGCGGAGTTCTGGATGAGCTGGAGCGGGCGGGTGGCGGACGGAGGGAGGCCAGCCAGGAGGGAGTTGCAGTAGTCTAGGTGGGAAAGTACTTGGGCCTGGACAAGGAGCTGGGTGGCGTAGTTGGTGAGGAAGGGTCGGATTCTTCGTATGTTGCTCAGGAAGAATCGGCAAGTGTGTGCCAGAGTGGAGATGTGCTGGGAACACGAGAGACAGGGGTCCAGGATGACTCCGAGGTTCTTGGCTGAGCAGGAGGGAGAGAGTGTGGTAGATTCCAGAGGACTGGAGATAGAGAGATCAGAGGAGGGGGAGGAGGAGGAGGGAAAGAAAAGGAGGTCAGATTTAGAGAGGTTGAGTTTGAGGTGATGCGAGTGCATCCAGGAGGAGATAGCAGACAGGCAGGTAGAGATACGGGAGGGGATGGTGGAGTCAGAGGGGGGGAAGGAGAGGAAAATCTGAGTATCATTAGCATAGAAATGGTATGAGAAACCATAAGATGCGCTGAGGGGGCCCAGTGAGCGGGTGTAGAGAGAGAACAGGAGAGGACCCAAGACTGACCCTTGGGGACTCCTGTTGAGAGAGGGCGAGGTGTGGAGGTTGCTCCGCGCCAGGTTACCTGGTAAGTGCGGTTGGATAGGTAGGAGGAGAACCAGGCCAGAGCAGTGGCAGAGATTCCCAGGTCAGCAAGAGAGGATAGTAGAATAGAGTAGGCAGCAGAGAGGTCGAGGAGAATTAGGACAGAGGAGAGAGAGGCAGCTCGGGCAGAGTTTAGTGAGTTAGTGACAGACAGGAGGGTGGTTTCAGTGGAGTGAGCAGAGTGGAAGTCAGATTGGAGAGGGTCGAGCAGAGAGTGGTTGGACAGGAAAGCAGAGAGCTGGCAGTGTACTGACCGCTTGAGTGTTTTGGAGAGGAAGGGTAGGAGGGAGACAGGACAGTAGCTCTGGAGGGAGGTGGGGTCGAGGGTAGGTATTTTGAGGAGGGGAGTGATAGAGGCAGTGGGAAAGAGACCAGCAGGCAGTGGCAATTTTGGGAACAAACTAATGCTGCACTTCAGTCCATTTCATCAGTATCGGCAACCTCCCTTTCAAGCGCCCACTACCCGTATTTGCCCAAGCGTGGTGTTGAATGCTTCCTCAGCATCTGTCAGCCGCCCGGACGGGTAGGGTTTCTAAGCCAGGGTAGTATACGCAGCATCACCTATATCATAGGTGCACAACATATGGCCAGCGGGCCAAATCCGGCCTGCTAAGATGTTTCATGTGGCCCGCCAACACACATGAAAATGTTTTCTTACATGCCTACTTATTTGAGGCTGTAGCTATAGTAACCAGCAAATCCAATCGTGATTGGTTTATGACATTCTATTTTTTTGAAATTGTGCATTGGTTCTCCAGATGTAAATCAGTGACATAACAGATAAACCAATCAGAGCGGGGATTTTCCTTATACTACTAGGTTGGCGCCGGCGATATACTTCACAGTGTAGTTGCATTCAGTTATGGCTAAAATAAATAAACGAAACATTTATATTGAGCATCGATGGTTCAACAAGGCTTGGTCGGAAAAATACTGCTTTATTGAAGACAGAGGATTGAATATATGTTTAATTTGTAATGGGAAAGTTGCAGTGCCAAAGGAATTCAACTTGAAGAGGCATTACGACACTAAACATTCCAGTTTTAATGAATACACAAAAACTACGCACACAAAAAAATTGCAGATCTTAAACGACAGTTATCTGCCCAGCAAAATTTTATGTCAGTTAAAAGATGTGGCAAAAAAGTTTGTGTACTTCTCCCTGGCTGCAGATGAAACACTGACCGCTCAGGCACAGATCAGATGGCAATTTTTGTGCGTGGTATCACAAATGAGTTTGAGGTTTACGAAGCACTAGTGGTGCTGGCATCACTTCATGGGCGAACAACTGGCATTTACCTGTTTAACAGTCTCTGCGATAAAATTGAGTCTTTAGGTTTTGAATGGCAAAAGCTGGTTGGCATTTTGACAGATGGTGCACCATCAATGACAGGGGAGCGTAATGGAATGATCTCAAGCAGCACCTGGGCGATGGAGAGGAGCAGCTCATCCAGTATCACTGCATTATATAGCAGCAAAATCTGTGTGGGAAAGATCTGGGTTTCAAACATGTGATGAATTTTGTTGTCTCCATGGTCAACTTCATAAAATCTTGTGGACTCAACCACCGTCAATTTAAAATGTATTTAGAAGAAATTGATGCCAAGTACAGTGATGTACTTTATCTTACAGAAGTCAGGTGGCTCAGCATGGGTAAAGTTTTGAAAAGGTTTGTGGCGCTGCTGCTAGAGATTAAATCTTTTTTGATAGAGAAAGAAAGACCTGTGACCCTACTGGAGGATTATTATTATTATTATTTTTTTATTTAGTAGACACCTTTATCCAAGGCGACTTACAGAGACTAGGGTGTGTGAACTATGCATCAGCTGCAGAGTCACTTACAATTACGTCTTACCCGAAAGACAGCGCATAAGGAGGTTAAGTGACTTGCTCAGGGTCACACAATGAGTCAGTGGCTGAGGTGGGATTTGAACCGGGGACCTCCTGGTTACAAGCCCTTTTCTTTAACCACTGGACCACACAGCCTCCTATATGGATGCTAAGTGGCTTTGTGATCTGAGCCAAATCACATCTTTTCAGACTAAACTGAAACTGTTCTATACGCAACTGCAGCAAGGTGAACTCTCTCACTTTCCTACATGCCAGCAGGTGTTTTCAGATCACAACTGTGACTCTGGGCCTTATACTGAAGTCATGGGGAAGCTTCAGCATTCATTTGAGCAGCGATTCTCAGACTTTTGTAGAGACACTTAAAAGCTGAAGTTATTCGCTGACCCATTTTCAACTGACCCAGAAGCAGTGGAATCGAGTATTCAACTTGAACTTATCGACCTGCAATGCTGTGACTCGCTTCGCAGTAAATACCGCAAAGGAAATCTGCTCAATTTCTACAATTGCCTTTATTCTGAAAAGTTTCCAAAACTGCGACAGAGAGCCATGAAGTTTGTTTGTCTTTTTGGCAGTACGCTCATTTGCGAATATGCCTTTTCTCTCCTGAGTCTCAACAAATCTAAACAACGGAATTGGATTACGGATGATAATCTTGAAGCAGTTATGTGTCTGGCAACGTCGAAAATAAAACCTGACATTCTAAAATTGTTCTCAGAGAGGCTATAAGTGTTTTCCATCCAGTCATAAGTTCTCACTAACAGCTTGCTTTTTCCAATTAAAAAAATATTCGGGGGAAAAATAATAATTGTAGATTGCTTGTGCACAATAAACCACAGTCCACAGTCCATTTAGGTCCCAGAACATGATTGTTTTAATTTATAAAGCAGTGATAAATCAATGACGAGATGCTGGTTGGATTAAAAACCCGGACTGTTGGTGAGTCTCCAGGACTGATAAAGGCTGTAAAAGTGATTTCAAGCAAATTATGCTGTCAAACACCTGTAAACACCAGTCATAATTCCCTGCATTTTCTATAACGTAACCATTATTAGCTTGTTATTGTTTGGCAGAAATCTTAACAGAAACTAGGCTGTTAACAAACTTTGGCATTTCGTTCTTCATATAAACAAAAACTATTAGTATCTGGTTATGTATGGTTAAAAAAAACAACAAAAAAAACATGTTTTATTAGTGGCCCTCAGAAGTCATTTGGATTGTCAATATGGCCCTGCCAGCAAAAAAGTTGTGCACCACTGCCCTATGTGATGTATTGCCTGAATGAAAGGGAAATAAAAAAATATATATATAAAATAAATAAATATATATATATTTCCCTTTCATTCAGTCTCCGACAGTTTTCAGCCGTGGTGATCTGCAATACCTGTTGGTCAGTTTCATTTTACACCTCGGAGTTAATTTTTAATCAATGATTCGTAAGATAAATTAGTTGAAACAGTATTCACTACTAAAAACGACATGACACCCCACTAATGACATCTGAAAAACAATTTGGACAAGAGCAGTAAAACACATTATTAACCAACCAGGCATGAGGTATTTTGCTTTATTACAGCAGCTTAGATTTACTTGTGTACCAGTTCTCTGCGCAGGGAAACCACATTGTCACAAAATTTCAATAGTAATCTTCAAAAACAGCACGAGTACATTACGCATAGCTAATTTACATATCAACCCCCACCTTTCCCATTCATTTGCATGACATTGGGTGAAAAGCCCGGTTTACTCAAGGAAAAATAAACTGAGCGAATGGAAACCAAAAAAAAACATTTTACACAAGACAGTTTTCTCGAGCAAATGTCTCGAGCTAAAAAAAAAAAAAACATGCATGGAAGCTCCACCAATGTTTGCAAATAATGCATGGATAGTGCAAAATGCTCTCTTATGGAATGTTGGTATTTTGTTATAATAATAATAATGATAATAATAATAATAATAATAATAATAATAATAATAATAATAATAATAATAATAATAATTCTTATTGTATTAGTGTAACGCTATGACTGGGTTTTTGTTTTGTTTGCTGCACTTGTGGTTCTTAAACACAATCTACAAATGTATTGTTAACCCAGTTTAAAGAAAACTGCACAATATCAGTTGCTGTGCAAAACCAAACTGGAACAGAGACAGACACATTTAAATATACCATCCCATATTTTAATTAGGTCATTTGAGTTTTGAAGGAGAATTTCTCCCTAAAAGTAAACTACATATAAACTTAAATTGCCCGAAAAGTACTACCAGAATAGCATGCCAAAAAGGTGAGACTTATTTTTATTTTTGCATGTACATCAAATCATACAATAAAACACTGTCCATTTGGCTAGTTTTGTTTTGCAGGCTTTGTTAGTCCAGAGGGAATCACAATCTCTGAAGACTTATAATGCTTATTAATGGAATCTCATCTCCTTGGCCTACATTCGAACTCCTCAATCTCTAGATCAGGATGACAGAAATGGAAACTTCTGTTATTTGTGATTTTAATGAAAATATTAATTGACTTGCATAGTAGGTTAATAAAACCAGCTGCCTAAAGCCCAGAGGGATAAAGAATTATGCTTTTTAAAGCTTTACCCATTTGTGCATAAAAAAATGTTCATGTAAGAACTTAATTTTCTATTTAGTTGACTCAATTTCATTAGCAATACTGTCATTGCGCTGTGGAGGTCCTGTAGGATTTCTTAGATACTAGTGTTCCCTAATGTCCATCTTACCTTGTTGTAGTTCCACAAATGAACACCTTCCATTCACTATTTCTGTTAGTTGTTTCATACCACCTGCAGGCTGTTTACAATAGAGCTTGGAAAACTATAAAGGGTATCCATTTAAGACATATAGCCAAAAGAATGACCTATTCTGATTGCTGTAAAATGTATTGATATTTTATGAAATACGAGTATCTCTTCAGATCAAATGACCTATTCTGATTGCTGTAAAATGTATTGATATTTTATGAAATACGAGTATCTCTTCAGATCCCTTGTAACAGAGCCGCTCATCTGTAATGCAATAAAAATAGCTATAGCCTTTAAAGGGAATATTGATAGGTATGAAAGTTTATTTTTGCTGTGCTTTGTTTTCTGCACGTTTCACCTTTTCTTGGATGTAATGTTTAGTCTCTTACTTGCTGTTTCAACATTACAATAATAATATCTCCCATGCATCCAAACACCCGTTTTCTTTACCATGCATAACAAACTGTGCAATACATTGCAGTTTTGTCTTCTGACGTAATTTCCTGTTGCACCAAAAAAGGTCCCTTGAAATTATTATTATTATTTTTTTTTTCTGAGAGCTGTGCGTTGTGTCCAGACCAGAGTGGCATTCGGAGCTAGGAGGGCATCCTGTTTGACAAGAAATACAAGCACTAATATATCACTATGGTAGAATAACTTTTTAAATGGGTTAAAAATGTAGATGTAAATCCTCATGTTAATACGAATAACTAATAATTATCTTCCATTTTTGCACAACTTTTACTACACAGTCATGAGATTAAAAATATTATTAAACAACACTGGCATATTTTATCAACTGATACTATTGGTAGCAAAATATTTCAATCTATGCCACTTTTTACACACTATAGAGGCAGAAATATGCGGGATATTCTTGTTAGCCGATTCTTTTAAAGATACACCACAAAATTTAAACTGGGGTACAGTCTTAAACGGTTTCTTATCATATTGGAAATGTGCTGCTTGTGACAAAGTGCCATCCGTTGGAAAGACATTGGCGAGACATTTTGCGGAGGTAAATCATTCTACTGTATATCTGAGATTTTGTGGTATGCAAAGATTATTTCAATCTCGTAAAGCGGGTGACTTGAATCAAAAACTACTTCAATGTGAAGCAAAATGGATCTTCTATCTCAAGACAGCACAGCCAGAAGGTATTAATGAAGAACTTGCATTATCATGTTATTAATAAATATATCATTATTATTATTATTTTATTATTTTGGCTTTAGTAGATTTATATGAATTGTAATGGTCTAATTAATAGATCTTAAAGTCCAATAATCAACAATATATACGTTCTCAGCTCATTCATATGTTACCATAGTGTTTTATCATTGTTTCCTTTTTTTTGTTTTATTTTATCCCCTTAGCCATTATGCCTCATTGTGCATTCATGACTGCAGCTCATGTAGTCATTACCACCGTCTGAAGGAAATCCCAGTCTCCAGGTATGGTGATATGCCAGTGCACAATCAGTTAAGAACAATCGATAAGTGTTTAATAAGTTGACATCTGTTACTTTATTTTGAAGGAGACCCTCAAGCCTCAGTGCTAGGCTCATTTTGAAAGTCACCAACATTTACCTTTTCATTGATTTTCCAATAGTTACTGTGTTTTAGTTTTAGGTCTAGTTAATATACATATTTGCAAACACTATCAGTTGAAAGTTTTGAGTAGGTTGTGTAAATCAAAGGGAAAAAATCCCATATATATATATATATGCGGAACGCGGTTCGTTGCCCCTTTAAAAGCACTGACCCAACACACGCAAATGGATTTTTGAAGCACGGTTGTGCTATTTTTAATGAAAACACAAAAACAAAATAAACAAAACAAACACCTAGCTCTCTTTGAGCACTAACTAAAACAAAACAGGAACCTAAACTGAAAACAGGACAGCTAAGCTGTTTACCTGTAACAAAACAAAACAAACAAAACAGCACACATAAAACAAAAAGGCTTCACTCTACCTTTTTCATTTTTTTTAAAAATCACCAGCACACCAGCACACCAGCACACCAGCACACCAGCACACCAGCACACCAGCACACCAGCACACCAGCACACCAGCACAGTTGGGCTTCTACCCTCTTCAGCAGCCGCCCAGAGCAGACTGACTGCTCTCCTTTTAAACCCTGCACCTGGCTCTAATTTTCAATAATAGCCAGGTGCAGGTACTGATTAAACAATAAAACAATTAAACAAAACAAAAGTGTGCCTTCCGCACATGTTTTTTCTGCAGAGAGGTTTTAATCTCACAATATATATATATATATATATATATATATATATATATATATATATATATATATATATATATATATATACAGTGCCTTGCAAAAGTATTCAGACCCCTGACCAATTCTCTCATATTACTAAATTACAAATGGTGCATTGAAATTTCATTCTGTTTGATATTTTATTTTAAAACACTGAAACTCAAAATCAATTATTGTAAGGTGACATTGGTTTTATGTTGGGAAATATTTTTAAGAAAAATAAAAAACTGAAATATCTTGCTTGCATAAGTATTCAACCCCTGTGCTGTCGAAGCTCCCAGTTTACACCGATGAAAGAAATTGCCCTAACGAGGACACAATTACCTTACCATTGGCCACCACCTGTGAACCATTAAAGTTGCTGTCACATTTTCTGGATAAAAACCCCACTGTTGAAGGATCATTGGTCAGGCTGTGAATCTGAAGGAAAATGAAGACCAAAGAGCATTCTACAGAAGTTAGAGATAAAGTAATACACATGCATAGATTAGGGAAAGGGTACAAAATAATATCCAAGTGTTTGGATATCCCAGTGAGCACAGATGGATCAATAATCAGGAAGTGGAAGCTGCATCACACCACCCAGGCACTGCCAAGAAAAGGCCGTCCCTCAAAACTCAGCGCTCAAACAAGAAGGAGACTTGTGAGAGAAGCCACAGAGAGGCCAACAATCACTTTGAAGGAGCTACAGAGTTCAGTGGCTTGGAGTGGATTAATGGTGCACCAGTCAACCATATCAAGAGCTCTGCATAACACTGGCCTGTATGGGAGGGTGGCAAGAAAGAAGCCGTTACTCAAAAAGTACCATCTGAAAGCACGTCTGGAGTTTGCCAGAAAGCATGAGAGTGACCCAGCTGCGATGTGGGAAAAAGTTTTGTGGTCAGATGAGACCAAGATAGAGCTTTTTGGCCAAAACTCAAAGCGCTATGTGTGGCGCAAACCTAACACTGCCCATGCCTCAAGACACACCACCCCTACAGTGAAGTATGGTGGTGGCAGCATCATGCTGTGGGGATGCTTCTCATCAGCAGGGACAGGGCATCTTGTTAAAATTGAAGGAAGAATGGATGGAGCAAAATACAGGGAAATACTGCAAGAGAACCTGCTTGTCCGCTAAAAAAACTGAAGCTTGGGAGGAAATTCACCTTTCAGCAGGACAATGATCCCAAGCACAAGGCCAAAGCAACATTGGAGTGGCTCAAGAACAAAAAGGTGAATGTCCTACAGTGGCCCAGTCAAAGTCCTGATCTCAATCCCATTGAGAATCTGTGGCACTATTTGAAAATTGTGGTCCACAAGCGTCGTCCAACCAACCTGAACAACCTGGAGCAAATCTGCCAAGAAGAATGGGCCAAAATCACTCCGACACTGTGTGCAAAGCTGGTACATACCCCAAAAGACTTAAAGCTGTTATTGCAGCGAAAGGTGGCTCTACCAAATATTAATGTGTGGGGGTTGAATACTTATGAATGCAAGATATTTCAGTTTTTTATTTTTCTTAAAAATATTTCCCAACATAAAACCAATGTCACCTTACAATAATTGATTTTGTGTTTCAGTGTTTTAAAATAAAATATCAAACAGAATGAAATTTCAATGTACCATTTGTAATTCAGTAATATGAGAGAATTGGTCAGGGGTCTGAATACTTTGTAAGGCACTGTATATATATATATATATATATATATATAATACTGTATATGCATAAACTGATGTAATCAATTTAATATGCCAAAATAGTTTTAAAGCATTACTTGCAATGTTACACAGTAATCCACAGCTCCACATGTATTACTGCATTGTTGTTTTTTTTTGTTTGTTTTTTTTACCCTTTCATATTGTCGCTGAATCGATGCATTATAACATCCTCTTTTACGTGCTCGTAAAATGTTCTTCTTTTACAGTATTTTGCTGGCTGTATAATTTATAACAAGAAATATATCTGAATGGATTAATTACTGGTATCAAGGCACCTATTATAGTGGGTTTTTTTTTTTTTTTTTTTTTTTTTAGATTTTAACAAATAAAATCAAAAATAGATTATTCATTTCGATTTTAACTAACTTAAGTCCGTACTGCAGATAAATGTGTATGTGTCACTTTTAAAGGTATGAGTTCTGTTTACTATATATCAAAACACGATTATTAAAGCCTTGATTAAAATATGATGTTTCAGTCTATTAAATATTATTTTCCCTGTGCTGCAATCATTTTAAAAATATATTTTGTTGCAAGCACAGATCATATTTCCGCCCACATATCTAAAATGCCATCCATGATAGGCTCTTGGTTTAAATGACGATGCATTATAGCCAGCGGTCCCTCTAAGCTTTTTAGATACTGAAAACCTTGCCGTTTTGACTGAGAAAGGGTAAATTATCAGTGAGAAACCTTCGGCCACGCATTAATGCTTTTAATATATTTTTGTTGCATTGTACAATTTTGAAACAATATTCCAAACACAAGTATCTCAACAATTTAATTTAAATTTAAACAAGACATTTATTGTGGCTCTGCCTGTGATTTTGAATCATCCTCTGATCCTATGCAGCCCTGTCGGTGGTTATCATAGATATAGACTGCATGCTTAACTGGTGCCCTGCTTAAAATTGCTTTATACTACTGCATAAAACACTGGCGTCTGCACTGCCTTCAATTGTAACCATCTTTAGGGCTACTAATTGTTCCATTCTTTGGAATACCAAACTCCGTTTTTCAAAAATGGCTAATTTAATAAATATTACCACAATTTTTTTTTTTTTTTTCAATCAAACTCTTGTTGCCGTAATAGTAAGTAAAGCACCTGAAACACTTCAAACCTGTCATAATGTTTATAAACATCACTTGGCTCATTGTTGGCATTAAAATAAGCAGGAAAACCTAAGAATTATATTACAACAGTTCAGAAAACCAAATATCCAGCACTGTTGTGAGAATCATATTTACAGTCTTACACTAACACTGTAGTTCAGTCTACAAATAAAGGTGTTTTAAAAAGACCTGTTTAGCTTATTGCTGGCATTTACAATAACAATAAAAAATATGACACAGTTTAGTAACAGACCAGCAATGTCATGTGAGAGTAATCCTATGTACAGTGCTCCACAAATGAAGTTTAGCGTTTTACTGGCATTACAATAACCAGTATAAAATATGAAACACTGATAAAGGCGTGTTGACTGACTCGTTGCTTTAACACGCTCACTGAGTGTATTACCCAATTGTAAGTTAAATAGCGCCCCTTTTAATGTAAACTCATAAATAATACTCAATTATTATTATTTTTTTAATTTAGTAGTTGCCAATTAGTTTTTTTGTAGTTTTCTCCCCAATTTAATAGTGTCCAATTATTTTGGTTTAGCTCAGCATACCGCTACCACCCCCGCGCTCACTCGGGAGTGGCAAAGACGAGCACACGCTGTCCTCCGAAGCATGTGTCGTCAGCCGACCGCCTTTTCTCACACTGCACACTCACCATGCAGCCACCCAGAGCTACAGCGTCGGAGGACAACGCAGCTTACAGGCAAGCCCGCAGGCGCCCGGCCAGACTACAGGGGTCGCTGGTGCATGGTGAGCTGAGAACACCCTGGCCGACCTAACCCTCCCTCCCCCCGGGCGGCGCTTGGCCAATTGTGCGCTGCCCCCTGGGAGCTCCCGTCCTTGGTCGGCAAAGGAATAGCCTGGAATCGAACCGACGACGTCCAGGTCAATTGTTTCTTTCCTAATTCTGCAGTTATTTGCAAGATTTAAAAAGAGGTGTGTCTCCAGACAGACTGTCTTTATGAAACCAACTGGGTGTAGTGTAGTGACTACATCCTTTACACAGTAAAGTGATCAATTTCCTTTAATGATTGTATAGCTAGAAAAATAGTTTTGAGCTCTTTTCTTTGTCGTCAGAAAATATAATTCAATTAAGAAACGGCCATGGTTTAGAATTGCTAATTATAGGTTCATTAAAGGCAGGTAGCGTGGAAAGAAATAAACTAAATGAAATCCACAATTAATTTAGCTTACTTACTTCTAGCTCTACCTTGAGCGCAGTATCTTAGGTCTTAGTTTTTTCAGCACAGAATGCAGGGCTTTGCAATTGTTGCCGTCTTAGTTGCTTTCTTATTCTCTACGTGTTTACGACTGGCATTATGATATTTAATGGTATTGACTCGTACATGATAACGCGAATTACAGCAAAACTTTAAGAATACTATCGCACCATCCTCATATAGATAATCAGATTTATTTTAGCCGCCATATACATAAATGTGTATTTTCGACTAATGTGCTGATTACATTTTTACCAGTTTCAAAACGCTTGAAATTATTTCTTAAATGGTTGTTTTTTAAAAGGGAAATAAAACAAAAACCGTCAAAGTGATGAGTATCGTGATTTTTATTTATGTTTACCAGAGTACTTATACTTCCAAATAATGCAGGTTGTGCTTCACTGATTTTAGTATACAATTATATAATTATACAATTGTAGTTAAAAACTGTAAAGTTCATGAGCAGCACCGAGCAGCACTCTATAGAGGCAGAATCGCCAGACGCCTACTTCGCCCACCCTGTCAGTAGATTCGCTGGTGCCCAAGCGAGCTCTGCACTAATGTGACTTGCATTTTTACAGAGAGAAATCAGAGAATCAGCTGCAAGACAGACACAAATATGCTTATGTTAATGCTTTGTAAGAATGGTCTCAAAATAACAGGTTTACCTCAAGAGGCTGGAGTCTCGTCTTTGAGGTTGATATTTACGATAATAACTTGCGAAAGTTAGTAAACTGAGTGTGAAGGTTGTTGCCAGTTACTGTGAAAAATGCACACATTTTAGCCTTAGCGGGAATGCTGATTATATCACATTCAACAGCAAATAATGTAAATCTTAATTTGGTTTAGGTTTTGAAATCTCAGAGTAAATGAAATAAATATTTTTGTCACCTTTCTGTATGTCCTACTATCAAGGGCCAGTGGAGTTTTGAGATCACTGGAAGATTATTATTATTATTATTATTATTTATTTCTTAGCAGACACCCTTATCCAGGGTGACTTACAATCGTAAGCAAATACATTTCAAGTGTTACAATACAAGTAATACAATAAGAGCAAGAAATACAATAACTTTTGTTCAAGTGTGACAAACCACAATTCAATAATACAGCAGATAATAGTGATAGTTACATAAGGATATGATTAAATACAAAATACTACAGGTTAAAAACTTGGCAGATTACAGTATTCTGAAGTACAGGATTAAATGCAGTAAGATAGGGGGCAGATAAGAGCAAAATAAAGCACATTTAAATGAAGGGTGATAGTGTCCCAGGATACAAACAGAGGAGTTCTACAGGTGCTGTTTGAAGAGGTGAGTCTTAAGGAGGCCCTGGAATTTGGTCAGGGACTGGGCAGTCCTGACATCTGTAGGAAGGTCATTCCACCACTGCGGAGCAAGGGTGGAGAAGGAGCGGGCTCTGGAGGCAGGGGAGCGTAGCGTAGGTAGAGCCAGTCTTCTAGTGGAGGCGGAGCGGAGAGGTCGAGTGGGGGTGTAGGGAGAGATGAGGGTCTGGAGGTAGCTGGGTGCAGTCTGGTAAAGGCATCGGCAGGCGAGTACAAGAGTCTTGAACTGGATGCGAGCGGTGATCGGGAGCCAGTGGAGCGAGCGGAGTAGTGGAGTAGCGTGGGCGAAGCGAGGCAGAGAGAACACCAGGCGGGCAGCAGAGTTCTGGATGAGCTGGAGCGGACGGGTGGCGGACGCAGGGAGGCCAGCCAGGAGGAAGTTGTAGTAGTCTAGGCGGGAGAGTACCAGGGCCTGGACCAGGAGCTGGGTAGCATAGTTGGTGAGGAAGGGTCGGATTCTTCGGATGTTGCTCAGGAAGAATCGGCAAGTGCGTGCCAGAGTGGAGATGTGCTGGGAATAAGAGAGGCAGGGGTCCAGGGTGACTCAAAGGTTCTTAGCGGAGGAAGAGGGAGAGAGTGTGGTAGATTCCAGAGGAACAGAGATAGAGAGATCAGAGGAGGGGGAGAAGGAGGGAAAGAAAAGTAGGTCAGATTTAGAGAGGTTGAGTTTGAGGTGATGCGAGTGCATCCAGGAGGAAATAGCAGACAGACAGGTAGGTAAAGATACTTATTAATATATATATATACAGACGTGCTCAAATTTGTTGGTACCCTTACAGCTCATTGAAATAATGCTTCATTCCTCCTGAAAAGTGATGAAATTAAAAGCTATTTTATCATGTATACTTGCATGCCTTTGGTATGTCATAGAATAAAGCAAAGAAGCTGTGAAAAGAGATGAATTATTGCTTATTCTACAAAGATATTCTAAAATGGCCTGGACACATTTGTTGGTACCCCTTAGAAAAGATAATAAATAATTGGATTATAGTGATTTTTCAAACTAATTAGTTTCTTTAATTAGTATCACACATGTCTCCAATCTTGTAATCAGTCATTCAGCCTATTTAAATGGAGAAAAGTAGTCACTGTGCTGTTTGGTATCATTGTGTGCACCACACTGAACATGGACCAGAGAAAGCAAAGGAGAGAGTTGTCTGAGGAGATCAGAAAGAAAATAATAGACAAGCATGGTAAAGGTAAAGGCTACAAGACCACCTCCAAGCAGCTTGATGTTCCTGTAACAACAGTTGCAAATATTATTAAGAAGTTTAAGGTCCATGGAACTGTAGCCAACCTCCCTGGGCGCGGCCGCAAGAGGAAAATCGACCCCAGATTGAACAGAAGGATAGTGCAAATGGTAGAAAAAGAACCAAGGATAACTGCCAAAGAGATACAAGCTGAACTCCAAGGTGAAGGTACGTCAGTTTCTGATCGCACCATCCGTCGCTTTTTGAGCGAATGTGGGCTCCATGGAAGAAGACCCAGGAGGACTCCACTTTTGAAAGAAAAACATAAAAAGCCAGACTGGAATTTGCTAAAATGCATATTGACAAGCCACAATCCTTCTGGGAGAATGTCCTTTGGACAGATGAGTCAAAACTGAAGCTTTCAAAGAAAAGAACACCATACCTACAGTGAAACATGGAGGAGGCTCGGTTATGTTTTGGGGCTGCTTTGCTGCGCCTGGCACAGGGTGCCTTGAATCTGTGCAGGGCACAATGAAATCTCAAGACTATCAAGGCATTCTGGAGCGAAACGTACTGCCCAGTGTCAGAAAGCTCTGTCTCAGTCGCAGGTCATGGGTCCTCCAACAGGATAATGACCCAAAACACACAGCTAAAAGCACCCAAGAATGGATAAGAACAAAACATTGGACTATTCTGAAGTGGCCTTCTATGAGTCCTGATCTGAATCCTATCGAACATCTATGGAAAGAGCTGAAACTTGCAGTCTGGAGAAGGCACCCATCAAACCTGAAACAGCTGGAGCAGTTTGCTCAGGAAGAGTGGGCCAAACTACCTGTTAACAGGTGCAGAAGTCTCATTGAGAGCTACAGAAAACGTTTGATTGCAGTGATTGCCTCTAAAGGTTGTGCAACAAAATATTAGGTTAGCGGTCCCATCATTTTTGTCCATGCCATTTTCATTTGTTTTCTTATTTACCATATTATGTTGAATAAAAAATCAAAAGCAAAGTCTGATTTCTATTAAATATGGAATAAACAATGGTGGATGCCAATTACTTTTGTCAGTTTCAAGTTATTTCAGAGAAAATTGTGCATTCTTCGTTTTTTGTGGAGGGGTACCAACAAATTTGAGCACGTCTGTATATATATATATATATATATATATATATATATATATATATATATATATATATATATATATATATAGTATTAATAAGTCAGTGAAATTATCCTGAATTAATATAATAACCAGCTGTGGTGTTTATGCTTAAGTCTACTGTTTGTTTATATTCCCCAAAGGTTACTTTAGCTGTAAGGATAAATTAGTGCCATATCATTATAGTCACATTTATTAGGTGGATCCTGGATTACCACCACAGCAATTCTACCCTGCATCCTTAATAGACTGGTCTACCCTACTCCTATCTGCCGTTAGATAATGAATAAACCATTCAACAAGAACAAACAGTGAGGCAATTGATTAGACTAATTTGTAGTAGGTTTTTGTCAATTGCCCTAACTAATGATCTCCAGATTTATTTTGAAAGAACCTAAAATACCATAAGGTTTAACTTAATCAGCGGTCTCACTGAATTTAAATATAATTATTATTAAAGGTTCATTAATGGCTTTACTTTCTTAATAATGGAATGTAGTAATTTATGCAGTCATTGACCATGTGACAGATAGGGTTGCAATATCGACTGGATTGTAAGTATAGTGACTTCACAGTGCGTACAATGCAATATATAATTATTGCTTTGTTTTGTTATGCAAGACTAATAAAGAAGCGTCATTATTTAAACCAATGTTTTAGATGATTAACAGAAGGCATTAGAACATGTTTGTAGTTGTGAAAGTAAGTGATTTAACTTCTCATCAATGTAAGTACAAGATATACAGATGCATAATAAAGAATTGTACACAACATAATTGATATGGCTTATCCATTAATATTCAGAACTTTGTTTCAGCAGACAGTGTTTCCTTTGCTGAACAAACTTGACATCAGGTATCTAGTATTCATGGTTTGTTTAATACATGAAAATCAAGGGCATAAAACTAACAATATAACCCCAGCGAATCATAACCAATTCTATACATTTTTAGGTCTTGTATTTTGATGAAGAAAAATGTCTAAGCGCGCTGGCACTCTGGCATCCATTTTTAAAATTCTGCACCTTCAAGAGGTCACATGAAGGAAGGCAGCGACATTACAAGCTCAAAAGTCATTGGAAAAACAGGTTAATGAGTTGCTCAATTTCAATAAACAAACGGTACAAAGGGTAACATTCACAGCATAACTTTACAAGCAATTATACTTTATTTTAAATATTACTGTATCTTTACAGTAACCGTGTAGCATCTAAGGCCTTGCACCAATCATGTTTGCTTACTTTTAACCCAGCCAACTCGCACTCATCTGGTGCAGAACCACAGTTAATATACTTTACCAAGGTAATTACGCATGGCAAGGTGTTTTGAAAATCCTTAAAAACACATACCATATCCTTTGAAGAAAGAAGTTATACAGAATATGTGGGAATAGTTAATAAATTACTTGTTTGTCCAAAAATTGCTACTGTTGATGATAAAAAATAATGGTAATTATGTACACTATAACAATGTACAATAGATTACAACAATATTCATGAAACTATCATAGATTTACCACAGATCTAGATTTTTGGGAACATGTTTTTTTTTTTTTTTTTTTTTAATATCCCTGACCCCCCCCCCCCCCCCCCCCCCAACTGTATGCCATACACATCCAAACTCGTAAATAAAGCATACAACAGTTAATAGTTACCTAGATATTAATAAAAAAAAGATGTAGAATGGTGGTCTGTGGGTGTACAAATGGGATTACCGAGTGAATATTAAATATACATAATTAAGTAAATGAGGTAATATATATTTTTTGTGCTAAACTCCACATTGAAAATAATTATGCACCTGCTACTGTAACATAAGCATTTTTTTTTTGATAAATTAACTGCAGACAAACTTTTAAAAGATAAAGCAAAACATTTTATCCAAATCTGAGACCTATGGGTGACAATGATGTATTGACACGGAATTATCCATAAGTAAAAATGTAAAAGATGGGATAGTAAACTTAAAAAGACCCGCCGTATTTATTTATTTAAACGATGCTGTGCTGCCATGCCACTTCACCTGGAGCAGCCGATGGTATTTGCCGTACCTTTTTCTTTTCTTCCTAATATAAGTATTGTGTGTGTGTGTGTATATGTGTATGTATGTATGTGTGTGTGTATATATATAAGCAAATTGGGGGGGGGGGGGGGGGGGTCGGGTCTTTCGGGGTGATTGTGGTGATACATAACGTAAGCATTTTTTTTTGGATAAATTAACTGCAGACAGACTTTTAAAAGATAAAGCGAAACGTTTTATTTGGTGTACATTTATTATATTTTAACAAAATTAATACAAAAGGAGTGGGGGTTGTGGTGGTGTGAGGGTTACGATTAGGTTTTATAAAAAAATATTTATAATGTTTCGCTCCTCAGTTTTGTTTTTTGTCAGTGTCTTCAGTTCTGTCAAAAGAGTTTTATTTTCCCGCTGGCATTTACTGTTTGTTGCTTAGTAACCAAAAGCCACTGTACCTGCAGCCGTGACGTAACAACGGACCGCCCACTGACTTTACCCTGCCGCGTCTGGTGTGAACGCCCCTTAACAAATCAACTGAAACAAGTATTCATTAACATTTTAATATCATTAATATTATTTACCGTATCTTAACATTAATATATGTAGGTGCATATGATTACATGATGCACAACTAAGATATGGTTGCTACTGTAGCATTAATTTGATGTTCTGGACCCCGCACTTAATCATCATCGCCTAGGGCCCCCGCACAGCCTAAGGCTGGTCCTGCTTATAGGCTACTCATGATAACACAAATTAGTGGTATAATGCAAAATGTGTTTTGTGTGCTTTTTGGAGTTATGTTAACAAGAATTGACTATCCTCCTGCAAGTATCATAACTTGTCAATGTGGCACCATGATCTATTTAGTGTTAATTGTCTAGGCTACTAAGTAGGCCAAGTTAAAAATAATACAGGCTAACTTCACTAACGAACCCCCATTGGACCTGGAGAAATGTTTGTTATATCAGGGTGTTCACAGTAATAGGGTCTGGCATTTTCTGTATACAGAATAATGACAAAATGGTACATTTGAATTTAACATCAATATATAGTACTTTTATGAAGATTCCTTCACATTGATCAACATTTAAACGGTATTGTTACAAGGTACTTGCGTCACATGTGTGGGTAACCGCATTGCAAGACGGACCGCATTGGAGTTGAAATGCCGGCACAGGTGTGCAGGATTTATTAAACACACAAAACAAAGTAAACAAATGGGTCATGTTACGCTACCAATGATGGTAACACAGAGAGGACACAATACAGAAGACAGGCAGGCAGCAAGTCTCAATCGAGTGCCTGTCTGTAAACAATCATTTGATCAAACATAACTCCAAAAAGCACACAAAACAAACCTGTTGCCACATATAAATTACACCAACACTAATTAAGGTATGTTTAAATGAAAACAGTAAAGAAATGAAAAAGGAAAGAATGTACACTTACATGCTGAATACAGTAATTACATGTCCTTTCTCTTGAAAAAATCTATCTAGCGTAGATTGCTCTTCACGCCCATTGCCTGGTTGCAGTTTGTGTGAAGATGACGAACAGGCAACGGTTGCATTCGTCATGCATGATTCGTACTACAACAGGTCATCTTTGATTTAGCGTTATCTTTGAATTAGTCAACCATGGTGTTTGTTTTCACTGAGAGAATAACACACTTGACACTGGAGAAGGTGTCAGTGTCATTCAGTACTGAGATCGTTGTATCCAGGTCAATCCTGTACGTGATCGTTCTAATAGGGTTAATTTGCATTGAAAAGATCAGTTCTTGCTGTTGGGATTGTTAAAAACGTGTGTTCGTTATAAGCAGGGTTCGTTATAGTGAAGTTAGCCTGTACATTTAAAAAACCTTTTAAATCATTATTTTTCCAATGTGTACAATGCAGCAGCATGATTTATTTTGTGTTACCGGTAGCCTACAGGCTAAAGTAAAAAGAAAGTGCGCTAGGTATTCTTTGATTTTACCACTGTACTGTATACTGTACTGGCCTACTGTACATATATATATATTTATATAATGCAATGTGTAGCCTACCCAAAACACCTCCTTATGTCGGACAAACGTGAATATTAAATTTCTTTCAGTATGTCTAAATTTAGCACTATGATGTGAACTGCTACAATCACATATCTGGGGAATTCTGTTTTTTTCCTGCAAACTAAGCTTGGTATAAGAAAACAATAATGACATTTCTGTCCAATAAAAATAAATAAAAGTGGTTTAGTCTTTCCTGTTCAAACATACTGTGTGTGTTCTGTGGACAACAGGGATTCTATATCAATACATTTCAGACTGCTGAGTATCACCAATTTCATGCCTGCCTCTTTCTTAGCGACATAGTACCAGTGACGGGACATTTTTCACGCAACCAAATAACCTTGTTTCTACACAGAACCGCTGATACAATGACAAATCTGCACTGGATCATCTTTTGCCTTTTGAAAAAAAAAAAAGAGAGAATATTTCCCACCCCATAAACAAGATTTATTGGAGATACTTTCTTCTGAAACAAAAATAAATAACAAATCCAATGCTGTTCTGAGACATGGGCTGATAGGGGTAGGAGTAGGTGGTGGAAGGCAGATTAAGGTTTACAGACATACATCACAGCTTGATACATACATGGTTACGTTGTAATATGGCCAGCGTTGATTCTTGCGGCTATCCGTCTCAAGGCACCTGGCATGTTATTTCAAATTACAGCATCAGATCTGACTCACAAATTGTGTCAGAAGGTCACTGTGAGCCAGTAAAATCTCATCTTTTTCATTTGGTCTGTAACATAGACATTAGAATAGATAGAAATTGTGCATGTCAATAAATAAATAAATACAAAAATAATTGTCCATCTTGTATGATGTTGGCTAGATCATGGTGCTGTAGTGCACATTAAAAACGCACTGTGAAATTGGGTGTTGGGGATCCAGTACTGTAGGTAACTGAAGCATTAACTCAGTAAAAAGGGCCTATGTTTCATATTTTATATCTCCCTGCCTATTTGAAGAACAAAATGTACCCTGTCATACAGGAATTCACATACGACTTGCTTTCTCCTCCCCTGCATTAGGGATAATGGTCTCTAGAGGTTATACAATGCATTGGGCAGAAACTACACTCAAAGAGCTTACAACCGAAAAGCCAATTGCTAAACACAATGCCTCTGGGGGATCAATTGCAGTCTTGGGTCCTGCTTGTCAGCTTTGAGTCTGAATCTGTGAGTTGAGAGGTGGCTTTGAAATCTCAGTAGCAGAGAAGCTGAATCAGTAAGTGAAAAGAAATGAGCCCTACAGAGATGCAGGGTTGAAAAAAGCAGCTATGGTGGCAGCTATTTTTATTTTTATTTTTAGCTTTTTTATGCTTTTATATATTCAATGACAGGGTCCTTAGTTATAATGAGAAATGTACCACTTTAAATTAAAACATTTGTGTGTTTATTTACCCAAGGAATGAACAACAACAACAAAAGGCTAGTCTACTTCTCAGCCGCTTGCATGTTATTCCTTTCCTGCATTGCCCCAGGCAGATTTCATTGTCTAATTTCCTCTGCATGAAGTGTCTGGACCAATTACTTTGCTAGTTTCTTTGATCAGAAACATTGGAATCAAGACTAATGGAGATGTACAGTAACATCCGTTCTGATGGGCTAACACACTGAGCAGACCTTAGAGATGCATATGATCCATTTCAATCTGCACCATAAAACTAGTCTGTAAAGCTCAATGTAATCTTGTTCCACCGTAAAACAGGCTGCCTCAGGTCTGCAGTCTAAAATCCAATCTGCAATTGGATGTTAAACAAAGGTCAATGATCTTCAGTATGTATCATGTTTTTGTATATTTTGCCCTTTATACATTTATATACCTATCTCCATTATCTCCCTGATAATATAATTAATTAACAGACCTCTGTTTTGCCTACATGTTTATGACCTGCTTCTCGCATCCTTCGAATTGGACACTGTGTACTGTAACTTTCTCCTTCAGTGCAAATTAGATCAAGTTCTGCCAGCCTGCAATCCTAAATGAGGCTAACAGAGCCCCAATTGAAATCCATTTGATCTCAAACTGCTGCCGATGGAAACTAACAGGGCATACATTATTTCAGTGGCGTATGGAAACGTGGCAATAGTGTAAGAGGCATTGCGGGTGCCACAACTCAGCCTAAATCCAGGCCGACCCAAGCCCTGTCAGACCTTTGCCAAATCGGATGTAAGTCATCTGGGACCCGTCAACTTCGACGTAAATCCAGTCAGACCATTGACAAAATAATAATCAATAATATTCACTAACCTTTACTTTACAAAGACAGCAAGCAAATTAAAGGTGAAACAATTGTATGTGTGTTGTGTTGCACCGCATAATTCAAAACTGCACATGACAACAGCAACAATTAGAACAACACGTCCTCAGTTTTTCTTCGGTATGCTTGGATAGTATTTTAAATATAGGAACTATTTCAATTCATTGTATAACAGGTGAATTGTGGGCCACTGCATACTACTACTTCTGCTGATAATAATAACTAATAATAATATATGTTGTGTTTTGCATAAAATAAAGCCATACGCTTTTGAATGGTAAAACACTAAAATGCTTCTGAGTTAAAATTATTATTATTATTATTATTTATTTCTTAGCAGACGCCCTTATCCAGGGCGACTTACAATCGTAAGCAAAAACATTTCAAGCGTTACAATACAAGTAATACAATAAGAATACATAGAGATGTATTACAAGATACAAAATACATAAATAAGTAGTCGTAGTAGTAGCAGCAATAATAATAATAATAATAATACATTTTGCTGTGTGTGTTTTTTTTTTCTTATTTTTAGTAGGTTATTAAATGTAATACATCCTATTATATTTAGAAATAATAACACAACCCAACTGAATTTGCTTGCTGCCTTTATAAAGTAAAGGTTAGTGAAATTCTGATTCTGCTTACTATTCATCAGTGGTCTGACTGCACTTATCTGATTTCACCATAATCTCATTTGACTTGGTCCGACAGTGCTTGGGCCGATGTGGTTTTGGGTCGAATTGAACCGGGCGTTGCTAGGGTTAATGAAACTGCAACTCAAAACACTACCATTATATTAAGATCTGTTTCTGTTGGTCCCAGAGGTGGTCTTTTTAGTCCAGTGTCACTGTATTAGATTTTAATAAGTTAGCCATCTGACTGGGGGTGGGGGTGGGGGTGGGGGTGGCTGTAAGGTATTCGTTCTGATGTGTCCCAGAGCCATTAGTTCTTATTGTCTTTTTAGTGGTCAAATGATGAATACAAGCTGTTTAACAAACTGGCATGTTAGATACCTTTCTCCTCATGCCACACATTTGTTCTGCCATCTGCTGTGTAAAATATGCAGCACGGACCCAGTTGGACCAGCCCCTTAGGTACTGTCCTGCTGGTATACCCCAAATCATTCACATCAGCAGGCACAGCCTGCAGGAACTAGAGTTGTTAAAGGAGCTTTTTTTTAAGGTATGGTTTAAATCTACTTGATTTAAAACATGACTGCTTTTATAACCTCCATTCTTTAAAAAAAAATCCTCTGAGGTACATCCTTGCTATAAGAGTTTGCGTTATATGTTTTGTCTCCAGAGCTGCATGAAATTACATCTAGGGTGTTTTAATTAAAAAAGAAATTAAAAATTCCTTGCTGCACTCAAGACAATAAATGTGTGTATGTGTATGTTCCACTCAGTACATTAAAGAAGTGCTTGTAAACCAATGACTTTAAAGGCAGTATAAATATAGTCAGAATAATGGACATTCATTTGTAATAATGTTGATAGCCGGGCAATGACAGCTAATGGCCTCTATTTTAATACTGCAAAGGCTGGCATTAGTTGTTTTAAGAAAAAGCTTGACTGATGAAAAATGTGAGTGGACAAAGAAACAGGTAGATGTTGATTCCACCAAATCCATTTAACCTGCAACCCCATGCTGTTATTCATTTAATTAAAACTGTCAAACAATAGAATAGTATCCCTGCAACACAGCTGAGACTGGATACCTGTCAGCTGTTCATGACAGGCTCAGAATTTACATGAGACTGAGGAGAATCACTGACATAGCTGAACCTCTTACTTAAGTATTCATGTTTAATACTGTTGCCTCATTATCCAGAGTATGTATCTAGGCAAAACAATCACCTGTCAAGTTCCATATGTTCCTAGATCTAAAAAAAGTAACAGATCAGTCAAATATAAGGAGTACAACCCTTCACACAGGCTTAAATGAAATCTTTGTATGCCTTTTAAAAAATTCAGTTTTGTCTTGCATACACAGAGCATATAAACCTGTTATCAAAATCACTTCAGACAGATGGCTGTTGCCCTTCATTCCTGCATCTGGTAAATTAGATACACTTGGCACCATGCTCTGCTCTTCTCCCTCAAGGATTGCCACTAATAGACATGACTCAGATGAATTTGCAGAGGCTCTCCCAGATGTGTCTTTACCCCCCCCCCCCCTCTTTACAGGTCATTATCTTCTGCCCTCAATAGTCATGGGGGCAATACAATTCAGTACAATTGATGTCCCAGTTTGACATGACCCTAGCAACACACACCGGTAATTGCAAACCGCAGCCAAAGATTTCAATGCATGTGCTGCATCCGCTAAATGAGACCTGGCTGCTGCTAATACACTACATGTATTACTAGTAACTAAGTGGTTTATAAAAAAAAAATAAAGGAAAAACAGTAAAGATTGACTTTCAACTCTTCTGCAAATATCATGTTAAGGATAACTAGTTCTTATAATAATAATATTTCTTTACAAAAAAATAGTTATGGTTTAAGCTTGAAGCCACAAAAGTCAAGACATTCCTTAATAAAATGACAATTAAATGAACTTCAATGTTGCAGATAGAAGCCAGGAAATGCCATACCACTCATAACAGCTGCATCCAGGTTAGGCTTTTAGCATAGATACTGAGATGTGATGGGCAGGGTAGCATTCAATGATAGGATTAGCACTGAAAATGGCAGAGATAAGAACATTTAATATTTTTAAAATCTTAGCAACAACACCTTTTAACAAGGATACGTTCCACTGAACAATAAGGGGAGCAGTGAAAATCAATTTTCAATTATATTTTCACTGCTTCCCTGATCATCTGCTGTTGAACGTTATTAATGTTTTATTAAGGGTGGTTTTAAAATGTATTTTGCTATCTCATTAGCTTCAGTAACATTTCCATTTACACTTCGCCCTGGCCACGGGGATGCAGGGAGATGCCCATATGTTTGTTTTAACTACGGTCTATCTCAACAATCACTCATTTAGTTGGTATAAAACTTGCTATGGGCATTCATTAGCACAGGTGCTTGGGGGTATCCAAAACTGTGTCATTGTGAGCTACTTGTTCATGAGTTTTGTCCTCTGATTAGCTGGGCTAATGAAGACTACAGAACCATGTACCCAAATTTGATTAATCTTTGCATGGACACAAGTTACAATAAGTTATTCCATATACTGTTTGAGTGTAACTCATGCTGACACCTGATTGGCTGAGATATGGAAGGCTATTTTTTGGGAACCGCTTGCCCTAATTTGATTAATCTTTGCGTTGACTTTTATTACAGCAATTTATTCCATATACTTTGAATGTAGCTCATGATGATACACTTTTTCAGAGTTTTGACACTTGACTAGGCTGAGCTATTTAAGGCTATATCTTGTAAAGTGTTTGGCAGAATTTGATTAATACTTTGCACAGGTATTTATTATGATATATTCTACATGCCGTGCATGGAGGTCATGGTGACTGACCTATTAATTATACCGATACCTACAATATGTTATTTACATCCTTGATAGAGATACCTGGTCATTATTGTTCAGATAAAGATTTTAAAAAGATGTTCACTGCTCCCCGTATAATTGTTTAATGGAACCTATCCATGTTAAAGGTGTTGCTGAGGTTTTGAAATTAATTTACTTAACTCTGCCATTTTCACTGCTCCTCGTATCTTTGAATACTACCCTGCCCATCAACCCTCAGTATCCATGCTAAAAGCCTAACAACCTGGATGCAGCTGAGTAATGGGCAGTAAGGAATTTCCTGACTTTTGTGGCTTCAAGCTTAAACCATAACTATTTTTAAGGAAGTTTTTTGCAGTGAATTTCCTGCCTTTTGTAAATGGTAATAATACTAGTAAGACAGCTCCTTATTTTTAGTCAAACCTATAGCAGGGTAGCGGCAGGAAAGAGACTCAGAGACTTATGAACTGCAGTGAAAAGCACTGCATCCACACTTTAATAAACAAAATAACACAAATAACAAACAAAAGGGCACAAGGGCCAAAATAACGGTTTAACAAAGCACCACAAAACTTGTCCAGGCAGCAACACACAGCTCACAAAAACACTCACCTACTCCCTTTCCACAACCACTTGCTTTATGCCTGCTTTTATGCACGTGGCCACTCCCAAATTAGCACCAATCTGCAGTAACTGGTGAGTGGCCACACCTGTGGTTGCTGGCAGAGACATTAACCCCGTCTCTGCCACAAACCCAAACACAAAAAGCGAGTTAAGTTAAATTGATTTTCCCAGATTTAAAATCTTCATGATTTGTTGCAAAAATGTTATAACAAGTTTGCATATAATAGTTTCCTCTTAATTACAATTTAATTAAATCAATTTAACTTCACTCTATGCTTGTGTTCGGTTTTGTAACAGGGGATGTGTTACATGTGTGGGTAGTCACTGGAAAATACTGACACAGACACAGAACATTGGTGTTGATACACTGCCCATGCGCGCAGGTTTAATTTCAACACAGGTGCTGACACTAGGGTACCAACAATGGTAACCCTGGTGTCACATTAGATAAAGAAACCAAAACCAAACTAAAAATAACCTTCTCTATACTGTTTTGGGATCCACATCCACTAAGCCGACCTACTTCTGTTCTGTTGCTTCTGAAGTCCTGGCCTCCCAGCGACTCATAAGAACATAAGAAAGTTTACAAACTAGAGGAGGCCATTCGTCCCATCTTGCTCGTTTGGTTGTTATTAGCTCATTGATCCCAGTATCTCATCAAGCAGATTCTTTTTTTTTTCTTTTTTTTTTCTTAATAATTTAGTCGTTGCCAATTAGTTTTTTTTATTATTTTCTCCCCAATTTGAAATGCCCAATTATTTTTTAGGCTCAGCTCCCCGCTACCACCCCTGCGCTGACTCGGGAGGGGCAAAGATGAACACACGCTGTCCTCCGAAGCGTGTGCTGTCAGCCGCCCGCTTCTTTACACACTGCGAACTCACCATGCAGCCGCCTCAGAGCTACAGCGTCGGAGGACAACGCAGCTCTGGGCAGCTTACAGGCAAGCCTGCAGGCGCCCGGCCAGACTACAGGGGTCGCTGCTGCGCGGTGAGCCGAGGACACCCTGGCCGACCTAACCCTCCCTCCCACTGGGCGACGCTCGGCCAATTGAGCGCTGCCCCCTGGGAGCTCCTGTCCACGGTCGGCTGTGGAATAGTCTGGACTCGAACCGGCGACGTCCAGGCTATAGAGCGCATCCTGCACTCTAGCGAGTGCTTTTACTGGATGCGCCACTCGGGAGCCCCCACATCAAGCAGATTCTTGAAGGATCTCAGGGTGTCAGCTTCAACATTACTGGGGAGTTGATTCCAGAACCTCACAATTCTCTGTGTAAAAAAGTACCTCCTATTTTCTGTTCTGAATGCCCCTTTTGTGACCTTTGGTCCTTGTTTCTTTTTTCAGGTTAAAAAAGTCCCCTGGGTCATCATTGTCTATACCTTTTAGGATTTTGAATGCTTGAATCAGATCACCGCATAGTCTTCTTTGTTCAAGACTGAATAGATTCAATTCTTTTAGCCTGTCTGCATACGACATGCCTTTTAAACCCAGGATAATTCTGGTCGCTCTTGTTTGCGCTCTTTCTAGAGCAGCAATATCCTTTTTGTAACGAGGTGACCAGAACTGAACACAATATTCTAGGTGAGGTCTTACTAATGCATTGTAAAGTTTTAACATTGCTTCCCTTGATTTAAATTCAACACTTTTCACAATATATCTGTCTAGATCATTTTGAATGACCTTTGCTGCTGCAACAGTGTTTGCCACTCCACCTATTTTTGTGTCTTCTGAAAATTTAACAAGTTTGCTAACTATACCAGAATCTAAATCATTAATGTCGATTAGGAATAGTAGATGACCTAATACTGATCCCTGTGGTCCACCAAAGGTTACCTCGCTCCATTTTGAGGTTTCTCCTCTAATCAGTACTTTCTGTTTTCTATATGTTAACCACTCCCTAATCCATTTGCATGCATTTCCTTGAATCCCTACTGCGTTCAGTTTGAGAATTAATCTTTTATGCGGGACTTTGTCAAAAGCTTTCCGGAAATCTAAATAAAACATGTCGTAGGCTTTGCAATTAACCATTGTCAATGTTGCATCCTCAAAAAAATCAAGCAGGTTAGTTAGACACGATCTCCCTTTCCTAAAAACATGCTGACTGTCTCCCAGGATACTGTTACCATATAGGTAATTTTCCATTTTGGATCTTATTATAGTTTCCATAAGTTTACATATAATAGAAGTCAGGCTTATTGGTCTGTAGTTACCTGGTTCTGTTTTGTCTCCCTTTTTGTGGATCGGTGTTATGCTTGCAATTCTCCAGTCTGTTGGTATAACCCCTGTGTCAAGAAACTGTTGCATGATCTTGGTTAGCGGTTTGTAAATAACTTCTTTCATTTCTTTGAGTACTATTGGAAGTATCTCATCTGGCCCAGGGGATTTGTTTATTTTAAGAGCTCCTAGTCCCTTTAACACTTCTGCCTCTGTTATGCTAAAGTTATTTAAAACTGGATAGGAACAGATCAGCATGTGGGGCATGTTGTCCATGTCCTCCTTTGTAAAAACCTGTGAAAAGTAATCATTTAATATATTTGCTATTTTTTTTTCTTCGTCTATGATTTTGCCATTTGTGTCTCTTAGACATTTACCTCCTCTTTGAATGTTCTCTTGCTGTTATAATATTGGAAAAACATTTTGGAATTGGTTTTAGCCCCCTTAGCAATCTTGATTTCTGTCTCTCTCTTGGCCTTTCTACTTCCTTTTTGACTTGTGTTTGCAGTTCCAAGTACTCTTTCTGTGTACTTTGTTTTTGGTCCCTTTTAAACGCTCTGTAAAGTGCCTTTTTTCGTTGAATATTTTTTTTTAATTGATCTATTAAACCATTTTGGCCATTTTGTTTTAGATTTAGATTTATCTACTTTTGGGATGTAATTGTTTTGCGCCTCTAGTACTACATTTTTAAAAAAACAGCCATCCTTTTTCTGTGGATGTTTTCTCTGTTTTATTCCAATCTACTTCTGTTAGTCTCTGTTTCATACCTTCATAGTTTGCTTTTCTAAAATTGTAAACCTTGGCTTTAGTCATTACTTTTGGCGTTTTAAAAATCACTTCAAATGAGACCATTTTGTGGTCTGAGTTTGCCAATGGCTCTCTGACCTGTTTTAGTTATTCTGTCTTTGTTACTTTTTTTTTCGTTCCGACGGTCCTGGCTGGGCAATCGCCTTCACAGGCCCCATCTTGCAGTTAAAGGGTTTCATGGAAGTAGCTCCTGCAAAGAGGACGCTTTCCTTGTTGATGTAAACAAACACACTCTCCACGCCCATCTGTGTGTCTATGGCATTGCAGTCGCCCCGAGCTATGGTGCAGCATCCCCGGGCACACCCCCAGCCAATCCGGACCTCCCGATCAGCTCGTTGCTTAGCAACGCGTCTCCGGCTGCGCATCGCAGCTGATTTCTCCCAGGCACACACACACCATGAACCAGCGACAGTGCTCCCTGTGACAGGTTTGCATTAAAATTAAGGAGCTGCCTTATTTTTTTTAGATTATCAATGAAACAATCACAGTCTCAATCAAGTTACGGGAGAAAAAACTAAAGTGAAGAGATTTTTTTTCTCACATTAACATTTATAACGAAACGGGACTTTTGGCATGTATGATGTGCAAGGAGAAAATACTTCACTCAGATGCAGTAAAATGTATCATTCCTGGTAGGTCAATTCAGCCTATTAATTGGGTCTTTAATCATTAGTTGTCCTCTTCTTTAATGACAATCCAAGTTCTTTGTATTTCAAAGTCCTTTAAACAATCTTTGAGTCTTCAAGTTTTAATTGACTCAAAGGGTGCCTCCTCGATAGTACTTGAAGCTGACAGTTCAGTTGTTGGTACTGCTAGTTTTCTCTCTCTCTGACTGCAACGTTTATTAATTATTGGGTGTTTTGCTGGATGTTATTCACAGCATTGGTTAAAGATGTTAAAGCAAGCTCCCTTTTTTCCAAACTTACAATATCTCTCATTGCTCACAGTAACTATATTGAATCAGTCTCAACACCTGGCACTTATTGGGAGTCGAACTTGATCAAAACTGTGGGCCTCGCTTATCTGAGTGGTTACTGAACCAAGCTTACACCCTATACATCTTTTATTATGATTTTGCAGAATCAGTACAATTTAAAAAACAAAGAACAAAAGGCTATACTCCTTATCTCTCTGGTTGTCATAGAGACTGCCAGCTGATCTCTAGACATGCTGAATCCTATTAACCACTTTATGGTACACCATTCTGTTGGAAAATTGATGCACTGCATAATAACTAAATATAGCAGTAACAGAATCCAGGAACATTCACAATTATTGAAAATACTATAAAATAGTGAAATGTGAAAAAAAAAAGAAAATAATTTCCAATGGAATGTTAAGCTACTTACTGTATTGTTTAACAATATAACATATAATGGAGCAGAAAGACCTTGATTCATCTGGCTCATTATGTTTGAGTTTATTCCTGAAATAGGATGCTGTAAAATACTGTGGTACACAAACATGTGGCATGCATGCTGCAGTACAGTAGATTTCTACACAAGTTAGCCAATGGGAAAAAAAAATACTACTAACAGTCTGCCCATGTGTTTATGTTTGTGTGACCACAAACACAGTTTATGTATATGGCTCCACTTCTGTGGTTACCTGGTCATACTCACTCACTCACTCTACTTCATGTATTACCAATTATTCTGTGCATATTTGTCCACATTTTATTTTAACAATCAGTAGACAATTTTTTCTGCCTGAAAAAGGCTAGCTGCTTGTGGTAATCTCACACATGAGGAGTACCATTTATAACTTGCTTGTGCCTCTGGCACTAATGAGTTCTATGGTCTGGTGGGATCTACTTGATATATTTCTATATTTCTACAAGCTATTAAATGTCTCCCATGACAACTATAAGTAGCTGCACAAATGGTTGATATACTATATTTGTAGGTTCAGAGTTGTTTTAAACCTTGGCTTTCATTCTATATATCTAAGAAAAAATGTAGTTGCCTGTATGCTGACCTTCAGAACTATACCTACACTGTTATATTAGTGCTAATATTAAGTTACATACTACTATAAGGAGATTAAGATAAAAATATGTAACTCATGCTAAGTGCTGAAAATATTAACATTTACTGTAGTACTCCATGATAATCCATTGTTTAAGGGAGTTGCTAGTTTAACTGCATTATCAGGATTTTAGGGAGGCTGTAACTTGGTTTATTATACTTTCTTGGAAATGGATGCGTGTCAGAGAAAAGAAACAGAGTTGAAATAAGTCACTGTTCACTACAATTAAATACTGAAACATTTTGTTGTGCTTGTGACTGACCTTTATTGAAAATGTTTTTGAATACCTATGGTATGGTGTGTTTGGTTTTTGGCATGTCTTATTTGAGTCTGTTCAGCAGAATGTCCTTGACATCCACATCATATTGTGGCTTGTTATTCATCCTAGGTTTAAAACACAACACTCTTGCCTTTTGATTTCTCTCCAGTTGTTAGGAGAAACAGCATATGCAATATTAACAATGTCAGTTATGGAAGAAATGTTACCATTATGCAAATTAATTGTTTGTTTATTTAATTAATTAATTAATTAATTAATTAATTTTAGGTTATCAGTATTTGTTCCATAAACATTGTTTTCTAATGTAATTTCACTTTATCTTTATCATGCCTCAACAACATTATTTTAAAATTATATTTGATTTCATCACAGTTTTTTAACTTTAGGTTTGAGATTATGAGGGAAATAAGTTTTAACAGTAATCAAACAGGATTCTTTGTATGTATTGATAACCATTTAAATTATACATTAAATAAGCAAAGTGTAATTAAACTACAATGATTCAAGAAAGAGTATTTCAATGGATTCTTAGAGCTTAAAAAGTAAAGGCAACCTCGGACACTCAGAAGTGTGACCAGTAGCACGTTCAAGAAGGTAACAGAGCTAACAGGGGCTTTGCAGTAAGTGTTGCAGTTTATTATGGATACTGTTGTATAACTATCCAGCAGTTTTTTCTGTTTTTACTAATTATAATTTTATTTTAGTTTTTGGAGGGTTGCTTGCACAGCCTATGATTTTTTTAAAAAAAAATTTTTATTATTATTTCATATGCATTAAAAAACGTCTAATTTAAATAACATTGAGGGAAAAAAAGTAAAACCATTTGTTTTACACTGAAAGAATAAAATGGCTGAACATCTAGTAAGCAAAATAAATTATTCAACATTACAAGAAATTAAAATTTGATATACACCCAGGAGGAGTAGAGGATACAGTGACTTTCCACTTATAAAATAAAATTGCATTTACAAAATACTTAATAAATAAATACAAAAGTACAAGTTCTTCCTTGATGTCCATTGCTTCAGCCTTCTGTAGTAAGTCAAGGAATTAATTAATAGAGTGGGGACTCCAAACCTAATTTTATATTTTTTATAAACCTTGCATAATATTTAAATGAGCCATGTGCCAATACAGAAAGAGCAGTTGCATCTGCAGTTACACACAACCACACAAAGGAGTTATTTTGTGTGGGTCTAAAATATGTTGTTGCCATCATGTTTAATCACTGTATATTTGAAATCTTGTCTGAAACAGCTCAGCTCTTTATGGGTCTGCAAGGTACCTTGGCAACTAATATTTTTGTATATCTGCACACTATTTAGTTTTCATTGCCACTGTGAAAACTAGCAACCTGTTGTAGATGGACATCATATCAACTTAACTCAATCCCTGAGTGAATTAGAACGAATGGCAGTGATTATGTGCCACACAAGGGAGAGGAGAAACAGTAAGTGCTGTCACTCAACTCACAATGTCTCTAACTTTAATTGGGTGGACTGCCAAGACAACCCTCTTACTGGACATGATAAAGGATAAGAAAGCTAGTGAACAAAATAATGAACTGAATCAGCAGTATACTCTTGCTATAAAGCTTAGTATCAGCAGCTGTATGTACAGCATCAATGTGCACTCTGACTTCTTACAAATGCTTGTCAAAATGTTTGTTAGTTTTAATTTGAGTTGTTTTGCTGTATGTCTTGCAACTGATGCATAGTTATGAACAAATGAAAATGTGGGGTGAGATGATAATTAAATCAAGGGTCTACTCGTTCACAAATACACACATATGTATTGTGTGCTTACACCTGTTTATATCTTATTGAATATGGTCCTAATGTCCCTTCAAAAAGTGTCCCATACGAAGAGTTGACCAAAGTGTACTAAAGCACAGTGAAAGGATGGTAAAACATAGGTAAGCATTGTAAAGCAAATTAAAAACAAGGTACAGTGGTAGCCAAAACCAGCTATAAAAATGACTAAATATGGCGCAGTACTCTCTGCGATAAAACTGAAGTCAATGCGATATGCAGTTTAGTTAACCTGTCCTGTATCTTCGGGACGCTAGATGGTGTTATCTGACTGGAAACTTGTTGTCACAGATCACTACTGAAATACAGTGTTTCACCAGCAGTTGTCACATGCTGAAGCACGTGAATAAAGTCATTGTTATACTGTACCTATCCAGAAGCTTGCTGTATATCAAGTTTTTGCTGAAGAGATGAATAAATGTAGCATGCTGCAGCCCAAATGAAAATAGTTCTGGTGATAGTATATAAATGAACCATAGAGGCTGAGTCAGTGGGTGCTCTGGAGCTACAGCTGCATGGGACAAAATAGGCGATAATGTGCATCCGGTAGGAATTTTAACATCAGTTGTCACATAAAAACAATATGTGTTGTTAAAATGTGTATGCACTCCAACAGTAACCATGCTGCGGGCTGTAATAACAGGAGATGCATCTCAACACAGGTAAAGACGAGTGAACAAGCGCAGGCAAAGGGGTATGGGTCTGTAGCTGGAGAATATATCCAGAGCCTAAAAAATACCTGTGAAATCTGTGAAATTACTGTCATATTTCTTTTTTTTTTTTTTTTGCCCTGCGGTTGCTTTTAAATTTAATTTTTCTGCGCATACGACTACTTTGTATATGATGTGGAATACGTGATTATGAACTTGTATCACTAGTACAGTACTTGTTTGGATTTTGGGTCACACTTTATTTTAAGGGCCGTTTTTTTTGTTTATTAACTGTTAACAAACAGCTAATAAACATGTTAATGTACATTATTTATTTTCTGTTAACTGTTAGTTACAAATATATAATAGGCCAGCTAAAACTGCAAACTCCAAAGCCCTAGAAGCTGCTTGATGAGATTCTGGGATCAATAAGCTACTAACAACCAAACGAGCAAGATAGGCTGAATGGCCTCCTCTCGTTTGTAAACTTTCTTATGTTCTTATGTTCTTATGTTCTAATTTGTAAACTTAATTTAAAATTGTGCATTTTGTCCTCCAGAATGTACATTTATTTAGAACACTTCACATATAAAATGCTGATTTGCGATTATCTGGAGTGTGGGAAAAATTGGACCGCACAGATTTAAGAAATAAATAAATAAAAATGTAAACCCCACATTTACATTTTTGCTCGTTTGGTTGTTAGTAGCTTAATGATCATCAAGCAGCTTCTTGAAGGATCCCAGGGTGTCAGCTTCAACAACATTACTGGGGAGTTGGTTCTAGACCCTCACAATTCTCTGTGTAAAAAAGTGCCTCCTATTTTCTGTTCTGAATGCCCCTTTATCTAATCTCCATTTGTGACCCCTGGTCCTTGTTTCTTTTTTCAGGTCGAAAAAGTCCCCTGGGTCAACACTGTCTATACCTTTTAGGATTTTGAAAGTTTGAATCAGATCACGGTGTAGTCTTCTTTGTTCAAGACTGAACAGATTCAATTCTTTTAGCCTGTCTGCATACAACATGCCTTTTAAACCTGGGATAATTCTGGTTGCTCTTCTTTGCACTCTTTCTAGAGCAGCAATATCTTTTTTGTAACAAGGTGACCAGAACTGAACACAATATTCTAGATGAGGTCTTACTAATGCATTGTAAATCTGAGCGACTTGTTGGCCTTTTTTATAGCTTCCCCACATTGTCTAGATGAAGACATTTCTGAGTCAACATAAACTCCCAGGTCTTTTTCATAGATTCCTTCTTCAATTTCAGTATCTCCCATTTATAATGCACATTTTTATTGCCTGCGTGCAGTAACTTACACTTTTCTCTATTAAATGACATTTGCCATGTGTCTGCCCAGTTCTGAATGTTGTCTACATCATTTTGAATGACCTTTGCTTCTGCAACAGTGTTTGCCACTCCTATTTTTTTGTCGTCTGCAAATTTAACAAGTTTGCTTACTATACTAGAATCTAAATCATTAATGTAGATTAGGAATAGCAGAGGACCTAATTCTGGTCCCTGTGGTACACCATTGTTTACCTCGTGCGTTCAGTTTGAGGATGAATCTTTTATGCAGGACTTTGTCAAAAGCTTTCTGGAAATCCAAATAAACCATGTCATGTGCTTTGCAATTATCAATTGTCGATGTTGCACCCTCAAAAAAATCAAGCAGGTTAGTTAGACACGATCTCCCTTTCCTAAAACCATGCTGACTGTCTCCCAGGATACTGTTACCATATAGGTAATTTTCTATTTTGGATCTTATTATAGTTTCCATAAGTTTACATATAATAGAAGTAAGGTTTACTGGTCTGTAGTTACCTGGCTCGGTTTTATCTCCCTTTTTGTGGATCAGTATTACGTTTGCAATTCTCCAGTCTGTTGGTACAACCCCTATGTCAAGAGACTGTTGCATGATCTTGGTTAGCGGTTTGTAAATAACTTCTTTCATTTCTTTGAATACTATTGGAAGGATCTCATCCAGCCCAGGGGATTTGTTTATTTCAAGAGCTCCTTGTCCCTTTAACACTTCTGCCTCTGTTGTACTAAAGTTATTTAAAACTGGATAGGAACAGGTCGACATGTGGGGCATGTTGTCCGTATCCTCCTTTGTAAAAACTTGTGAAAAGTAATCATTTAATATATTTGCTATTTTTTTTCTTCGTCTATGATTTTGCCATTTGTGTCTCTTAGACATTTAACCTCCTCTGTGAATGTTCTCTTGCTCTTATAATACTCTAGTACTACATTTTTAAAAAACAGCCATAATTTTTCTGTGGATGTTTTCTCTGTTTTACTCCAATCTACTTCTGTTAGTCTCTGTTTCATACCTTCATAGTTTGCTTTTCTAAAATTGTAAACCTTAGCTTTAGTCATTACTTTTTGGGCTTTAAAAATCGCTTCAAAAGAGACCATGTTGTGGTTTGAGTTTGCCAATGGCTCTCTGACCTCTGTTTTAGTTATTCTGTCTTCGTTATTTGAAAAGACTAAATCAAGGCATGCCTCCCTTCTAGTCGGTGTCTTGACAAATTGTAGTTAGGAAGCAATCATTTGTCATTTCTACCATTTCAAATTTGTCCGTCATGCTCCCCACCGGGATTCCCCATTTTATATGGGGGATGTTGAAATCCACCATTAGTATGTCTTCTCCTTTGATTCATGCATTTCTAATGTCATTGTATAACAGATTATTTTGCTTGGCGGTCTATAGCATGCTCCTATTATTATGCCCTTTGAATCTTTGTCCATTATTCTGATTATATTGATTCTGCGTTGTTTTCTTCATCCAGATTTAACACCTGGGCTTCAAGACTATTTATGTCACATCGTAGTTACTTTTTAGTGGAGTAGCTTCAAGTTCTAACATTTTGTTTCTGAGACTTCTAGCATTTAGATAAATACATTTAATGGCTGTCTTACCTGAGTTGTTGCCCTTGTTTTGATGTGGTCTCCCTTCTGTTTTTTTTTGTTTTCTCCCCCCTTCCTTTCTAGTTTAAATGCTTCTGGACCTCCTCAAGGATCCTTTCTCCGAGTAGATTGGTTCCCTTTTTGTTTAAGTGCAGTCCGTTCCGCCTATATAGATAGTCCTTGTTGTAGAATGTGCTCCAATGTTCAAGAAAGGTGAAGCCTTCCTGTGTGCACCACAATGTCAGCCATGCATTTTGATTTTGTATTTCCAGCTGTCCGTATGGTCCTTTGCAAGGTGCCAGCAGTATCCCAGAAAATACCACAGTTTTGGCCTTGTCTTTTAATTTCCTTCCTAGCTCTCTGAATTTGTTTTGCAGGGATCTTGGCCTGTCACTTCCAATGTTGTTTGTACCGATGTGGGCGACTACTACCGGGTAGTCTCCTGTTCGTTCTAGGAGCCTGTCCACGTTCTCAGTGATGTGTGTGACAGAGGCTCCTGGAAGGCAGCACACTGTTGTAGTAAGGGGGTCCAGACTGCGAACTGAACTTGCTGTGTTTCTCAATATGGAGTCCCCAACAATCATGACCTCCCTTCTTTTTGTTACCTGGCCAGCACTGTTTATAGGGTCCTGGATGTTGTTCCTTTCGTTCTCTTGATGTTGGTTTTGATCATCTAAATTTTGAAGTGGCTCAAATTTGTTGGATGTTTTGATTTATGGTGGTTGTGTTTGACGAAGTTTCTTTTTTTCCCTGCTTCTGCCTACCTGAACCCAGCTGTTTTGACCTCTTCCATCTCCCTGATGGCTTTCAGTCTGCTAGGGGTGCTGACTTCCATGAATTGCATGAATTGTGGGTGTGCCAGCTCCTCATACTTACTAGTTTAAGTCCTGGATCGTGTGGCACTTTACACACACTTGGTTGAGCTCTGCTGGGTTTTCTCAAATTTCCCACTCATGCTGGTGTCACAGATTACTGGCTTGAAGACTATGTTAATTTTTTTTTTTTTGGAAGTTTAGTTTAGCTTCTGCAGCTGTCAGCCTGCTTTCAAACTGCTTCTAACTGTGATGTACTTTTCCACAACTGTACTTCTCCCACACTGTTGCTTTTTATATTGTAGGCTATAAATAAATGTTTGAAGTGCCATTTTGTGTTTGTAATGCATATGATGGACACAACAGACGCCTTTTAGTGGATCTTTATTGTATAGCCTACTCCCCATGGAGTGTGTGCATTCCTTGGGAGACACTTCTTTGGTTTGGACAGATTTAGGACATCCTTGAAAACTTGGTTGCTTTTCTGGAAAGGAGAATTCGCCCCTAACCAACACGTCATCACCAAGCGCCCTAAAGGCTCCATGTAGCTTTCACTCATGTCGCTTCTTTTGGCCTCTCAGTCATGCGCAGTGAGGCCGAAACGGGAGACAACCATCTTCGAGCCTGGATAAAGGGCTACCCTCAGCAATGCCCTGAGGTTTCCCCCTACCATAAAAAAATACAAAATAGGGTTTTTTTTTCCTTACCTGAGTGCTGAGCGGTCCGTGTTTAGTTCTGCAGGGTGCGTCGTCAGGCTGGCGGGGCTGGGATATTTTCCTTAGTGCAGTCATGCTCTGGGAGGCGGGCCGTGTCTCAGCTGTTTCACTTTCGTTCATCTTTTTCCATATTTTTTGGGGGTAGGTGGGAGTGTGCCACTGCGGCTCGTTGCGTTAATCATTCATTATTATTTTATCCATTCATGGTTTGGCGGCCTCGTCTTTTGGGGGGAGGTGGCACTAGGATGCATGATATCGTTCGTGTTTTTCCTATCCGGCCTCGCACAGGTAAAATATATCATTATCATTAAATCATCTGTTCAATTGAATAAATCATCACATTGCAGATTCTCAGTTCTGAAAGGGTTAATTTGCCATTGTAAAGTAGGGCAGCTGCTGTGTGAACCAACCATTATTAATCCCACCATAAGCAGTATTTAACTACAACAGAAGCATCCTTAAAATATCTTTTTAAAGCTCTTGAGACATCTCTTTGTGGTGTGAAATGTACATACAACTACATAAACACACAAAAAGAACAAGGAATTTGTTGAAGTTATTTATACAATTATGGAGCTTTGATAAAACATCAGCAGTTTTTCACCCAGAACAATCACAGAAGTTCAGTTTATCAAAACTCTAAAGTTTGACATACGTACAGACATGTGCATGGCCACATGTATGTGCCCACCTCCACAATGTCTACCGAATGAAAGCACTGTATTACCATACTGTAGTAATACCAGAGGAAATATGTTTGCTGTCTACAGTTTATTAGTGTCACTGACACTGTATACATGCTAATACCTGCTGCATAGGCAGTAAATCTAGTGTGTGGTGGAAGGATAAATTGGTTTTATCAGTCATAGCTCTGGAAAACTTGACATAGATAGGGAATGCCAAGTTGTTATGCTAATGAGAGGTAATGCAATTTATTTTAAAGGCTTGGTTATTACCATTGTAACATTAGTTATATATAGTAATTCCAAACTATGTGAAATTTCAGTTACAAATATACATACATTTGTGCTCTAATTCATTATCGAGAATCCACAAGAAAGGCTGTATGTTAATGATCTCTTTTTATATCATGTGAATAACTTTCACCAGAACCTGTTGTTTAAAGAGGAGCTACTTTAATGCATTATCATTCAAACTCATGCCAATAATGCAGACACAAGTTCAAAATGAGCTATTATGGTTCTTTAGGTGTATTATTGCACACCATCAAAACTTCACTAACAATTAAAATGTCATGAATATTCATCACCCAGGCTCTTCTTACTTGTTCATTTCTACTGATTTAACTGAGTGTAGAACATCTGTTTCAGCATCACATGGGTGCGGTAGGAGTGTGTTTTCCCTAAGGTAAAAAAGGCAAAGATGGGGGCGAAATCATTTCTATAATAATTACAAGGTTTGACAAACAATAGTTTTTGCATTTTCAGCATGTATGAGTTTTTAAAAATAAACTATGTCTCATCAGTTGATCCAACCCAAAACGTTTTGAAATAAAGAAATCCAAATAATGTGTCAGAACATTTTGCATCTGTACCAGTGACCTAGATTTTCAATGCTTAATTCCTGGAGAGAAGCTTTTTTTTAATTTAATTTTTTAGTACCACCAGGCAGCATTTCATATTTCATATTTATTTCTTTGTATGTTTTAAACAAAATAAATCCATGTCTTCCAAATCAGTACATGTCCAGTCTGTATCAACACTTTTTTCTAAGCTCTGCCTTGGAGAGGCAGCTCTGCCTTGGGGCAATAGGTGCCCTGGTGACAAAAGTTGGTTTCCAAAAAATGTGCATATGCACATACAATTGAAATTAACCTTGTACTGCCCATCCACCAAACCAAAAACCCAAATAGTCAAAGTACATACAGCTCAAAGCAATTAATACCTTAAATGCCGTACAATTCGATCCTGATTGCTAAAATTCTTGGTTATGACATAACCACAATTCAGAAATAACTTTTAATTGGTTAATCTTTTTTGGGAATCCTTTTGAACGCTTTTGGATTATCCACTTTCCACGTGCACATAATTCCTTCTTTTCAAATTTAAGTATTACTTAAGACTTACTTCCAAGAATTCCTGAAAACATGGAGGAAATAAAAACGATTAACTTTCTATTCACTACCAACCCCTCAGTCCTGCGTCTCGTTCGTGTTGCCATTCTTTTAGACACTGTCAAAATGCACCATGTTTCTTCATAAAGTAATACCAGTACAGGACTTTTAGTTTTTTTTTTAAACAATTGATATGTTAATAACACCACAAAATCAGTAAACTAGGACATTTTTGTGTTTTGCTTACAATTTGTTTATAGATAGATAGATTGATCAACTGTAATTAGAAGTACTGTATATTGCAGAAATATCTAAAACAGGGAACTAAGGCCTGTGTTGCAATCATTTTTACAATATATTTTTGAGGTAAAAAGGCCCTGTATCATAGAGGCAGCACTGGATGAAGCTGTTGTAAAATGACGCGGATCATATTTCCACCCAAATATGTAAAATGCCAACCATGATAGGATCTTAGTTTAAATGATGATACATTATGACAACTTCAACAACAACTTTAGGTTTTGAAATCTCAGAATAAAGGAAAAAAATATGTTTTCTTCACCTTTCTGTATGCCCTATGTTCAAGGGTCTACACAGTCAGAAAGCATAGACTGTCTGTCTACTTTTCATTGATTATACAAACCTAAATCAAAGTCGACAAATTTATGTTTGAAAAAGGGTAGAGCTAAAAAAAACTCAGTTGCACGGACCCACGGCTAACGCACATTTAGTGCGTCGTCACTAAAGTTTTGACTGTGGCTGTGTATCAAGAAGATACTACAAGCAAAAAGAAAAATAAACTGCACATAGTATGTCTTCTTCAATTACTATATGCATGCAAACATTTCTGGAGGAAACCTTGAGATAAATGCTGCCTATCCTCCAAGATTGCAAAAAATATATTCCAACACCATTAACCTCAGAAGCCCCAACATAGCACTGGGGAACAAATTTTTTTGGAACACTCAAGTTCCTTCAAAAAGCAAAGCACTAAATCTGAGATGTCAGATGCACGTTTATTTTCTGTCACATACACAATATTCACAAAACCATTCTTTCGGGCCTCTGTCACATACCTAAAAACACAAGAAAGCAGAGTGCATTTCCAACATCAGTTGTTTCATCTGCCATTATAGCTACATACTTGGCTTCCTGTACTTCAGCCTTTTTGTATCTAACAGAACCTGAGACACAGAAGAGATTAAAGAGTAAGTAGAGGGTTCCGAAAAATATAGCGTTACATGTCCCCACGTGTTGCTACAACTTTTTAAATAACATACCTGTCTTTTTTCTTTTCGTTGTTAACATTCTGACTTTTTTTACACATAACTTTAAAGTCTGTTTCAAAGCTCTTTTGACTGTGTTGGTTTTTCATAAACAGAACATTACTGTATCAGTTTGGATATTTGTGCTGTAGCCTCCCTTTTTGAACCATCTGATTTTTTCTGAAAATGTTCTTGAAAATGGATTTCTAACCAAATCGACTACTCTGTCTCCCTTGTCTGATGACATTTTAAAGAAAAAACTGTAAATTGCAATTTGAAATATTACTTCAAATTTCAATATATTTCTCCCAATAATGGTCTTGCAATGTCACAGAACATACAGCTGCATAACAAAGGCAGATCTTAGACTTTCCCACTGGTTAAAGTCACTCAAGACCTTCAACCGAAACAAAGAATACCTTCAACGGTTTGTGTCCTGCCTCACTCATTATTGGACTGCAGCAGAGAAAAAATGCAGATCTCCTATTTGTTGATCACATCGCAGGACCTTCACAAAAAATTTAGAGTACATTTCTCAGCAATCGACGGTTTAGTTACCACTGTCTGGTCAGCAGAGAATACCTTGAAGGCCCTGAAGGCATACCCCTGGATACGCATGTTAACAGTATCACAGGTAATTACTGTAATCTCTGCAGGAACGTTCGGCACGTCCATAGGGAACTGGCTTGAGTTGTTAGGAAGTGTCACACTGAGACTGAAAGAATAGAGAAACACATGTGTTTTAAAGTGCCTGTGATCCCAGCAGATGACACTGTGACAGTAGCAATGGTAAACCAATGAACATAGTGTATGCATTTTATTTACAAATATTTAAGATGCTAATAAACTGTTGTCTTCTCTGGTAATACTGGATCAGCAGGAAGCATATTCATCGGCGGTACTGGTTCATTACTTTTTATATTCATTATAAAACGGAATGTACGGATGCTGCACACTGATGGGCTGTTGAGGACTTTTAACCATGCAGATATATAGCACAATGCACGGTGGAACTTATTTTTACGTATGCAGTTTGATTTAATAAATGATCAATACAGGACATATTAAACTCATAATAAAATCCCATTGTTGTGAGAGGTCTTTTTAAAGTTTTTCAAAATGAGTGACATTCCTTTCGTCACATTTGATTTTTTCGGAGGCATGACAGTAGACAAGGGGCTAGAATTACAAGAAGAAAAACCTCGGTTGAAAAAAAAGAGACATAGCAAGTCAACAACTTAATGAAATCGAAGAAAACAAAAAAGAAGCAAACACATAAAAAATGCTTGGGCAGCTAGTGTTTGTATTGATTGGATGAAACACAAAGACATGGTAAATCGACTTAAACAGTTTCTCTTGAAAATGTAAACGAAAACGTCTGTTACAAGAATTCTATGCTTCAGTACGTTACTAATACATTGTTTGAGGTACTATTTTTTTCTCCAAAGCGGAATGATATATAATAAAATGATTTTTTTTTATTTTTATTTTTATTAAAAAAAGAAAAATTGGTTGGTTTAAAAAAAAAAAAGAAAATAAAAATTGCATTGGTTTTATAAGCGGGATAACACACTCTAGGGCTTGTGCATTGTGTTACATTAACATACACATCTTCGCTTAGTGCCCCCAACTACAGCAGTATGTTAATGCAACACAACACATGCCCTGTCATGTGTTATCCCTTACTTTAATAATGCTTTATGATGTACTGAAGTCCTAATGTATCATCTTAATTCTTGAAGCACAGTAATTTATTTATTATCAAATTATATGGGATGTCTGTGAAGGGGTGGTGAATGTACGCAGGTATGTCAAATGAAAGAGCACTTTCAATCTGGTGTCTTAGTATGCATGCGCTGAGGTAATGTTAGTACTGTGTATTCTGAAGTCAGGAAGGAAAGATCGGATTTGTCATGTGACCTATTATCCAATTGCATTTCGTGAAAAGAGTCTTTAGTTACTAGGAAACTACACAATAAAACCCCACCCAACAAAACATCCAATCACTGGTTAGCCCTGCTGTCTTTGCAGCCAATCATAGTAAGAATAAGACATTGGAAGTTAGTTAGGCTGTAGCGTAAACACACCCCCAGTCCAGCTACAAATCCAACTGAAAACATCACAAAGTTTTATAAGGAATAACAGCATAGACAGGAATGTCAGCATGGTAAACAAGTAAATAATTATTTGGCTTTTAATGAGCCTTTCTCTTTACCATTTTAAATTTAAGTTTTTTTAAGCACTGTAGAAATATATATTTTTTAAACTGCATTCTTGAAGAATATGTAATTTGATTTTTTTTTTATTTGAATCTCTAGAATATAATTTATTTGCACTGAAAACAATAGAATACTGGTCACTATAGTAATTTTGAGTTTACTGAAAACACAAATTGAATGAAAAAAGAATAATCATTTAAGTTATAATCATACTTTTGGAGCTTCTTAATTCATATCAGAAAGTCGCTGTGTGATTTAAACATTCTGTGCTTTGCTTCCAATCTCCACTCATTCCCAGCACACAACATCACTGGTTGCAAGCAACGTCAATGAATTCACCTGTTAAATTCAGTGTAAAACTCGCCACTAAAGTCTCAAATCGAAACTTGCCTACCTTCAAGCAGGCAGATACATCAAACTGATATGACAGAAGGACTGATTGATAGCAAAAAAAGAACGGCAGAAACACTTAATACCAAAATGAAAATAATTTATTATGGATGAGGGAAAAACACATTAACAATACGCTGTGCATAAATGCAGAAAGCACACTCAAAGGAAAACCGACAATATGGTAAGCAGTATGAAAATGTGAATATCCAAATATAAAGCAATAAAAATAACAAAAAGCTCAATTATTGCTCCTTATTGGAAAACGACAAAAGTATAACCCCCTAGAAAGCCTCCCTCCACTGTCATTAATCTCCAAAAAATCTGAATAGAATACAAGATAATACGATGAAATATAGAGCAACAAAAACAGAGAGAGAGCTTGAGAGAGCAACAGAAAACAGAACACACACTGGACAATAATAATAAATAGAGTCAGAAATAACGTCCAAGGCCATGAAGTAGAGGTCTTCACAGGTCCAAAATAATAAACCTGACCTGACCCCAAGAACGAGTCGTCCAGTTTTCCTTTCCCCAGCTCTAGCATGTACTGGCTGCACTATACAGTATTATAAAGCAGCGTCAACCTAGAACTCTGTCTGCGTGAACTTCATTTTTTATTCCATTATGAACCTACACAAAGGGGAAATGCATAAATATAATATACTTTTGTGTAAAAGAGAAAAGATAAAAAAAAATACATTATCTAAATCAAATGAATACTCTCATAAATGCGTCATTGTATTACAGACTTAATAAAAGTGCAAATGCAATGAAAGTGAAACATAACATTTAATGTTTTACAAAACAAATAATACTAAATGTACTATTTAAGAACGCAGTATATAAACAGTTCCGGCAATGTCTAAATCAGATTGGCAGAGTTTACCCAAATTCAAAGTAGATGCTATAGTCCAGATCAAGCTTCTATCAAAGTGAAACACAATGTCCACAAAGTTAAACTTGAAGCTTATCTATAAACTTCAGGTACATTCATACAGTATTCCAATTCCAAAAGAAAATAAGATAGTGACAGACAAGTTGAAAATGGCATGCAAATAGAATAATCTAGCTTGAAAAAATAAATCGAAATCATCTTTTTTTATTTTTTATCATTTGTGCATTTTTCCTGAGGGATTTCAGACAATGTTCGTTAGGTAAACTGTTCCCCCACTACTACCACTAGTTTAATGAACATTGATTTGAGTTTGTTTCAAGGACTCGTGACTCGAACTCGATACTCAGGACTTGGACACAGACTTGGACTCGGTTTGAGGTCTGTCATTTAATCTGTCATTTAGTGATGATAATGAAGATGTGGAGCCAAAAACAGCAGGGAACTTGTGTTTGTTACTGATTCATATGCAGATGTCAGCCCTCCATTATTTCATTTTGCACCCATGTATACAGATGTACACCCCACCGTGGAACTTGAAAGTTTGAGTTCTTCACTGGAGTACTTTTCAGGGGTGTGTTTTTTTTTTTTGTTTTGTTTTTTTTAACCTGAGAAGGCAATCACAAGTGATTGCACCAACAAATGAGCATGTGAGTACTTCACAAGTAAAGGGAAAATGTGTTTGGACTCAGTTTTGAGTGGTTCTCAATCTCTGGGTCATGACTCCACTTGCCCTCTAATCAAAACAGACCATTATCGTACCCCTGATGCTATTATGTTTTCATGTTGCTTCACTGTTTTAATACATGTATTTATATATAGGGCTTAATTTAGTAATTCATTTGATTTAATGTTGTTGTTTTTCTGTCAATCAACTTTAAAGAGCTTTTAGGCCAACCTTTCATTTTTCATTTCCAACATGTTGATTAGCTGTAAAGAAAAATAAAGTATTTTGCTGGACACACTAATACAATCGTTATGAGTAATTGTATTTACATTAATAAAGATGAGTCGCTTCTGCATTTAAATGAAAAAGTAAGACTTATGATTTAAAAGCCCATTTATTTTTTTTACAGAAAAAACCCGCAAATTATGTTAATTGTACTATTAACGTGTTTCTCAGTTGTGATTGAGATACATCAATGGCTTAACAGTTATCAAATGCATTTTTTAGGAGAGTAGAAAAGCTGAGGTAAAACACCAAAAATCAAAAAACCTGTTTATAGACATACAGTATATGCTGTAATTTATAGAAATATATTTATTTAAACATAAGTAATAGCACTCTCTCTGTTTTTTTAGTTTTTATTTTAACGTTTAAACTATTTATTTTTACGGGGCTGCCGAGTGGCGCATCTGGTAAAGTCACTCCGCGTGAAGTGCAGGAATGCGCCCTATAGCCTGGAGATAGCCGGTTTGAGTCCAGGCTTTTCCACTTCTGACCATGGATGAGAGTTCCCAGGGGGCGCACAGTTGGTCAAGCGCCGCCCAGGTCGGGAGGGCTTAGGTCAGCCAGGGTGTCCTCGGCTCACCGCGCACCAGCGACCCATGTAGACTGGCAGAGCGCCTGTGGGCCTACCTGTAAGTTCCCCAGAGCTGCATGGTCCTCCGACGCTGTAGCTCTGAGATGGCTGCATGGCAGACCTGCAGAGCGAAAAGAAGTGGACAGATGACGGCACACGTTTTAGAGGACGCCTGTGTCCATCTTTGTCTCTCCCGAGTCAGCGCAGGGGTGGCAGCAGTGAGCCGAGATGAAATAAAAGAAATAGGGCTTTCCAAATTAGGGAGAAAATGAGAAAAAATAATTGCCGATTCCACATTTTTAAAACTAATAAATAAATAAACTATATATTTTTTAAAAGTTTAAACGTTTAATACATTTAACAGAATCTAGCACCCCTAGGTGTAATTGTTTTAAATGTAACTGAAAACCTAAATGCTTGGATGAATCACACTGGAAACAGTAAAAAGTATGAGGAATAAGAGACACTGTTTGCTGGATAAATGCAGCAATACATTAGTGTATTTATAAATCATATTGTTTTAAGCACTGTCACTGGTTAACTGAAAAATAAATCAAACATCACATATGAGGAGGCTGTGTGGTCCAGTGATTAAAGAAAAGGTCTTATAACCAGAAGGTCCCCAGTTCAAATCTCGGCTCACTCATTGACTCACTATGTGAACTTGAGCAAGTGACTTAACTACCTTGTGCTCCATCTTTTGGTTGATACGACTTCCAGAGACCCTAGTCTTTGTACATTGCCTTGGATAAATAAAGAAATAATAATCTACAGAATTAATTATCATTTGATAGAGTGGAGGCTAGTTAAACATTTCCATGTATATATGGAAGGATAGCATTTACTGATGAAGAAGGACTTGTAGTCCATTTTTTTATCAGTTATTCACAATTTTTATGTACTTACATTACATTTTTCTTTTCTACCTTATGGAACGGTGTGTGTGCGTGTGTGTGTGTCTGTGTGTGTGTGTCTATATATATAAATATATATATATATATATATATATATATATATATATATATATATATATATATATATATGTATATCATGTATTTATTTATTTATTTATATTGGTGCCTGTGGCGGAGTGTATTGCCCCTCGGCCAGAGTCTGCATGCGTTTGGCAAGGATGCATGACTGTCAGCTAGTTAAATAATCAGTAGCTGATCAGTCATGCATCCTCACGGGGTTTTTTAAATATAAATAATAATAAATACGCTGCGCTGTTATCCGCGCCGCAAACAATAATACAAACAATAATGCAAATAATAATACAAATAATAATAGGGGCGGGACACTCCGCCACAGTGCCCATCACACAAATAGTATATTCATGGATTATTCTATTAGAAACTGAATATTATAACAAACATGACAAATACATCATGAAAATAGGGTGCCAGAAGTTAATGTTACAACCTGGGATTATTTTAAAATATAATTACAACTATAGGTACAATGTAATAGTCAGAGTGGCAAAGGTAATTGGGAAGCCAAGGGTTACATATTTATGATCCCAGGTTCATTAGTTTCCATTAAAAAAAAAAAAAATTTTTCATAGTACAAAAATGAGATGCTAAAATGGAATTTTCCATTCTTTTGTGTTTGGGCCTCGAGCACAAGAAGATGAAAGCAAGCTAGAGCAAACCTGACTGGTATTTCTTTTCAGGCACTGGAACTTCAAAGGAAGAGGTAGTTTCACTATTGCATGTACTTTTATCTCTGGGGTGTATGCTAGATCCTGCCTGACAAGAAACACATGACATGTTTTTTTTCTGAAATTCTAAGCTCTGCCAGGGGAGAATGATGGTGTTTCTTTCCTTGTTTTTATTGACAAAGCCCCAACCATTGAGAATTTTAGACAACTATTGAGGTCACTGACAAATAATGCAAGGAATGACCAGATCCTCTTTAAGAAAAAATGTGTAAGTTACTTCATGAAACAAAGCCAGCAGTAATGAAATTACAGTATGTAAATCCATGGTGCCATAAGAACATGCCATAATGAATAATGCTCTTGCATATATGACATGGAGCTCCGATTTAGAACAAACTCAGGTCTTTAATCATTTAAAAGCCAGAAATGGTTGTCCCAATTGAGTCTGTATATAAACACCAGATTCCCCATTGGGGTTGATTTGGCCTCAATTTTTAAGTAAGCTTGAATTGCTACTTTCTTATCTTTACACATCAGTGTAAGACTGTGGGTAGCAAAAAGCTAGTTAATAACTCATCCCTGCATGAATGTGATGTATACATGATGCTTAACCCATTGTTGCTCTGTGGTAATACAAATATGAATGGCATGGTGTGTCAAAGTGGTTTGCCGTGCGCAGGTGTAGAGGTGATGCAGTGCTCAAGACAAGGACAAACTACAAAGTACTGGTGAAATGATGGTTTATTTATAATGCAAAGTCTGAAAAACAGTAAACAATAATGAGAACAGGCAATACACAACGATGCGTATTACTGTTAAATCCACAGGGTCAGTCCCAAAATAATAGACACGGTAATTAAACACCCACAATAAACACAAACACGGTCACAAGTCCCAAGTGAGTGCTGTGGTGCAAATACAATCAATCGTGAAACAAGTGCAGTGTTGTCCGGGTTTTGTGCTGGCCTGTAGCAACCGTTCCGGATCGTGTTCGCTGTCTAATAACAACAAAAAACAGTTTTTAGACACGACAAAACAAAACACGATTACAAAGGAACAGATCACATCGCTACGTCCGCTTATATACTATCAATCACACCCCCTTGGTTAACGATTGCAATATCTCCTCCAATCCGCGGCTGCCACATAGTTTCCCTTCCGGGTCGATGATTTTGTGTCCCGTAGCACCCCCCCCCCCCCCCCTTTCTAGATGGCTGACTTCTGCCTAACCCTGGGAATAAATTGGGTGGCCATCCAGTCCAGGGCACTCTGTTCCCTTTACACAGCGCCCTAACAGGTCGGGAGGGAGATTTATCACCAAGAAGCATTTTGTCTCAGTCACACATGGTTAATTGGAAACAGAAATAGTAGAATCTACATATGAGGATATACAGTCATGTTATTTCACTGTGTTAGTTCACTGTGCATACAGGAATAATTAAAATATAAGCCCTTCTTGCTGTACACACTGCAAAAGAACAAATGTGTACAGCAATGTAAATAAAAATGTGATTTGGGTTAATTAAGTATAACGTTATTAATAAATGAATCATACAGCATGGTTATAACAGCAGTTTTTCAGTATTGTAAATATGTCGTCTAATAGTTAAAAAGTACAATGCTTATAGGAGTGTCAGGGCTTGTTTTCAAAAGATGGTTACATACATACAGATAGATATACATATACCAACGTTGCCTCCTAGCCAAAATTGTAGATATGAGTACTGCCATAACTTTATTTTGTCGCCGATTGATTCATCCCATTGCCGCCGTACTTCTTTATGCATCCAGGGCAGGTCAAACGTCCAACATGCTATACGGTACATGTGTAAAATATTATATTTTAGTTAAGGGTGTGCTTGAGTAGGGGGCGCATGACCAGGCCTCTGGAGGGGGGAGCGGAGTCAGCAGAAGGGGGGGGTGGGCTATGTAACGACCCTGGTGATGGCAGCGTCCTGGACAATGTATTTGTTTGTTTGTTTGTAATGTCTTGTTTAGTTGTATGTGTATTGTAAGGATATCGGGGCACGTTGTTAGTGTGTGTGTGTGTGTGTATGTGTATGTGCATGCGCATGGTGGGTGGAACCCTCCCCCGAGGCTGTAAGTAGTGGTGGGGGCGAGCAGCGAGCAGGAGAAGGCGCGCAGATTGAGACTGGAGTGGTTGCTGTGACTGTGACTGAGTGTGAGGCTGGAAGTGAGGGCCTCACTTGAGAAGCAGTGAGACGAACCCAAAGTGTGTCTGCGAGTGTCTTAGAGAAGAAGCAGTGAGCATGAGTGTGAGAAGATAAAAACGAGTGAAAGAGCAGTGAGTGAGGGCATTAGTTGTATTTGATTTATTTTGGTGTCTACCCCAGCCCAAACAGGGATTCGGTGTTTGTTTTATTTTAAGTTCAGTTATTAAAAGCAGCAAGTTCGAATCCCATCTGGTCTCCCAGAGTCTTGTTGCCCTCACAATTTTTACACTATTCTTTAGAAATTAGAATTTTCACAGGGAACTACATATTACACGACAATGGGTACATTTCACAGAAATCCTGATAACTACAACTACATCTGACAGATATATAATAAAGATTAGTTGCTTATTTAAATGTTGCACCTTTGCCGCTGTCCCAGCTGCACTGTAACCTGGTAGAACCTACAGCACACTCAAAGCTACAATATTGTAACGACCCGGCAATTTCCATCGTTGCAGGACTTATTGACTGTCCCGTTTGTTTGTCTTTTATGTGAATGTTTTGCTGCGTCACACCACTAGCTGGGGGGGGGTGCAATTAATAGGAAAGGGACAGCAAAAGCAAACCATTATACAAAAGGCAGGTTTTTTTCTCTTTCACTTAGGAAATTTAGAATTTAAGGTGAGCAATTTTTATTTATTATCATTGCATGTTTTTTAAACATCAAAGAATTAAAACAAATTAACATTTTTTTTTAAAAATGTGATTTGTATCATTCTTAAATCTCAAAGCAATATTGGGCCATTTTATAAGCACAATGACACTATTGAAGATGTGGATACTGATACGGTGCAACCCATTGCACAGGTGATTTAATTGATGTCTAATGTCTCACATTGAATGCAGATGCTATAAAGTATTTACTTATATAATGTTGGATTACATATAAAGTCACCATAATGTTAGATTAACTGGATCCAAAATATGGTGACAACAAAATTATTATATAAGGATAAAACAGACGAAGAATACACTGGAAAATAAAGACCTACTTATCTGTTTTAGTTCTGACAGATGTTTGGCATTGTATATACAAATGGAGTCTCTTTTGATATGGTAAGTATTATTATAGCCATTAATCCTATGAGGAATCAGCACTGCTGCAGGAAATGCAGCGTTTTCTAAACTCAGACATTTAGAAATACAGCCTGTTTACTTTTGATGTCTTAGACTTAGATGTTCTGTTGTGTTTAGCAATACAGTCGGCACCCTCCCTCCGCCAATACAGAACAGCCACTGCAGAGATGAAGAGCTAATAAGTGAGAGTGGGAGACTCAAGAAACAATTAGAGCTACCAATATTATGCAAAGCAAGCGATCAAAAAAAAAAAGCCTGGTTGTAACTCAATGAAGCTTATAGGCAGAAAATTTGTTTGAATACCAAATGTATGACACTTTGTTGAACTCTATTAAGACCTATGGGGCTCATTTCCAGAGTGCAGTGGGCTTGGTTTTCTGAACTAGCTTCACATTTGTCATAATAGATGAGAAAACCAAATTATTCAATGAATAGCAAAGGCTAATACATTTCCAGTACTCAAAGTATCTTGAATGCTCCTGGTTTTGCTGCACGTGTGTCTGTTATTATTTCAACTAAAATTAAAATAATGTAATTGTTTCTATGTTAATATGTGTGTCTGATACATTTGAAGGACCTTGATTTGGCCAAATACACTATTCAGGGGCATAGGTTTTGAGCCGCCAGCCCAACATTGTGCAGCACCTAGTATTTTTTTAAGGTCTTCCCTCACAGAATTGACCATGTCAAACACTGCTTAGCTTCAAAATATTGACAAAATTTTGGCTGTTGGGTGCCAGATCCAACAATTGCTTTTTTTTACTCATGCCAAATAAAGTGTGGTAATCCACCGTGCCATTACCACAGGGTGTCACTAATATCACCTGCAGTGCATGGAGGCATATTTAATACAATTAGACAGATTTGCTGCCATTCTAATACACTTCTACAGAGAAAGGCAGCAAGAGCTGCATAAGCAGCTGTTTCATAATTGTATCATGATGTTTCAAACAAGAGCAAATTATCTTACATTTGCTATCTGGTGCAATAAAATGAACATTGCCTAATTAGGTTTGCAGATATATGCCTGCCCACAGCATCCGCTTAAGTAAAATTGTAGCACAACATGTAAAAAAGTTCATTCGGTCTTAGTTGCTTTACCATTCAGCAAGAGCAGATGTTCTCATACTTCACTAAATATGTTTGGAAAGAAATGGGTAGTTTTTTTTTCATGGTTTTCTATAGTTGGGGAGCAGTTCATTCTTCATTATATTCACTATTGAGTACTGTATGTATTACTGTCTATACAGTATTACATTTATTTATTATATATTACCTTGAATACAGTGCTAGTTGCTATGCTGGGCCTTGTTAGAACAGAACTACACTTCACTTCATGCAAGTAATATTTTATACTGCTATGAAATGTTTAATTGCTTTATGAGAGGAAATGTTATCGCACATCCCTCTCGCATATCCTTGTTGCTGATCTTGAGGTTGTCGTGAAATTCATAGGATTGGCAGTTCCAGTGAGAGACCGCTTAATCATCCATTAAGTTTGCAAGTAACACGCAATGAGTCATGTGACTGCATATCTCGCCAACAAAGGGGAAAATAGTTATTAAAGTGTAGTTCTTTGATGACTCAAGAATTTAAAACAAGCATAACGAATTGCACCCCATTCCAGGTAAGATGTACTTAATTAATTTCAAGGTACCTGAAACGCACTTACCATTAATGGCTTGTCCCTATTCTCTGTGAAATACAGAGTTGTAGTTATTACAGTAATTCACATCATGGGGTGTATTAAAGTGAATTAATTCTCCAAAGGGCACTGATACATTTGGAGCAATGTTAGCATATAAAAATAGATTGGTGATGCTGTTAGGAGCTCATGGCATGAGTTGAATGATGTTTTGAATATCGATAAAACTGTGTGTAGAAATATTAATGTGTAGAAAGAATTACAGAAAATGAAAAACATAAAGTAAGGCTTGAAGTAAATTTAGGAATTCTGATGAAGCGACTGTGCAAAACAAGATTGCGAAGCTTAAATTATGTTGAGAGAATGAAAGTCTGTGGCTGGTTGTTGCACATTAACGGTCATTTGTACCTTTTAATACTAAATGGAGCTTTTTGAATATCACTTTAGATTAGAGACATTCCTGCAACTGCACTCAATACATTCAAGTTCATTAATTCCATCCAGCCTTTAAACATTAATGTCTGCATGATAACACTAATGGGTTGTGAATTGATCGAACATGCATTTTCAAAGTTAATCAGATACATACTTTAAAATACATATAACAAACAATGTAGATGGTTAAATTATGTGACATTAACCGTTTTATTTTCTATATACAACAAAGGTTCAAATTCTGTAAGCTTCAGATAAATCTGTATTATTGTATTATAGATGCAGAACACTTTATGCTTACAAATAATAAATGCATAAATAAATGCAATTTAAAAATCTATATTTGCATATCTGTATCGGAGAAATATCATTTTGGGGGATTTCTTTAAGCCAGGTAGAACAATTTGCCTGCTGTATGTTTTTGCTTTTATTCAGTGACATCTTCCTTTTTTTGTTTCCTTGGTTACAAAGATGGTGGCCCTAATTCTATTATTTCTAGAACACATTACTGTGGCTTAGCCTGAAGAAAATAGAATGAGATAATGTCACTTATTTAGTTGCATATGACAATGTTAAAGCATGGTGATGATGAAAACTGTCACCATTAAGTGATCATCTTAATGCAGGGGTCTTAAGCTAAACATTTTGTTGGCTAATTTTAAAACCTGTATATTTCAAAATAAAAAAATAAAAGTAAATAAAAATAGTACCACTTATTCAAAGGAATTTACAGATATTAATACATAGAAATACATTTCATTCATGGCTGTAATACAGCCTATATATACAGACGTGCTCAAATTTGTTGGTACCCCTCCACAAAGAACGAAGAATGCACAATATTCTCTGAAATAACTTGAAACTGACAAAAGTAATTGGCATCCACCATTGTTTATTCCATATTTAATAGAAATCAGACTTTGCTTTTGATTTTTTATTCAACATAATATTGTAAATAAGAAAACAAATGAAAATGGCATGGACTAAATGATGGGACCGCTAACCTAATATTTTGTTGCACAACCTTTAGAGGCAATCACTGCAATCAAACGTTTTCTGTAGCTCTCAATGAGACTTCTGCACCTGTTAACAGGTAGTTTGGCCCACTCTTCCTGAGCAAACTGCTCCAGCTGTCTCAGGTTTGATGGGTGCCTTCTCCAGACTGCAAGTTTCAGCTCTTTCCATAGATGTTCGATAGGATTCAGATCAGGACTCATAGAAGGCCACTTCAGAATAGTCCAATGTTTTGTTCTTATCCATTCTTGGGTGCTTTTAGCTGTGTGTTTTGGGTCATTATCCTGTTGGAGGACCCATGACCTGCGACTGAGACAGAGCTTTCTGACACTGGGCAGTACATTTCGCTCCAGAATGCCTTGATAGTCTTGAGACTGTAGGTATGGTGTTCTTTTCTTTGAAAGCTTCATTTTTTCGTCTGTGAACATAGAGCTGATGTGACTTGCCAAAAGGCTCCAGTTTTGACTCATCTGTTCAAAGGACATTCTCCCAGAAGGATTGTGGCTTGTCAATATGCATTTTAGCAAATTCCAGTCTGGCTTTTTTATGTTTTTCTTTCAAAAGTGGGTCTTCTTCCATGGAGCCCACTTTCACTCAAAAAGCGACGGATGGTGCGATCAGAAACTGACGTACCTTCACCTTGGAGTTCAGCTTGTATCTCTTTGGCAGTTATCCTTAGTTCTTTTTCTACCATTCGCACTATCCTTCTGTTCACTCTGGGGTCGATTTTCATCTTGCGGCCGCGCCCAGGGAGGTTGGCTACAGTTCCATGGACCTTAAACTTCTTAATAATATTTGCAACTGTTGTCACAGGAACATCAAGCTGCTTGGAGATGGTCTTGTAGCCTTTACCTCTACCATGCTTGTCTGTTATTTTCTTTCTGATCTCCTCAGACAACTCTCTCCTTTGCTTTCTCTGGTCCATGTTCAGTGTGGTGCACACAATGGTACCAAACAGTACAGTGACTACTTTTCTCCATTTAAATAGGCTGAATGACTGATTACAAGATTGGAGACATGTGTGATACTAATTAAAGAAACTAATTAGTTTGAAATATCACTATAATCCAATGATTTATTATCTTTTCTAAGGGGTACCAACAAATGTGTCCAGGCCATTTTAGAATATCTTTGTAGAATAAGCAATAATTCATCTCTTTTCACAGCTTCTTTGCTTTATTCTATGACATACCAAAGGCATGCAAGTATACATGATAAAATAGCTTTTAATTTAATCACCTTTCAGGAGGAATGAAGCATTATTTCAATGAGCTGTAAGGGTACCAACAAATTTGAGCACGTCTGTATATATATATATATATATATATATATATATATATATATATATATAATTATACTGTACCCTTAATTATTGCTACAATCTCATACTTTTAGGCACCATTTTGAATCATTACATATCACAAAAAAAAATATGTTGTGCAGATGTAATCAGTGGCCCCAAATGTTATAAGACCATTTATATCAATTTGCTAAAATGTAATAGTAAAAAATGTAAAATGTAATAGATGACCTTAGCAAGTGTAAAGGTAAAACTGATCCAGTGGTAGCATTAGAATCACTAACAATGCAGTAATGCAGTTTCTTTACCTTTCCTATAAACAGCTAGCATTACCATTTCTTTTACATCTAAACAACATGATTTTCAATGGTATAAGGATTATGTCATGTAACAAATTGTAACCTTGTGCTAAATCAGATCCTGTGTTAACCAAACGGTTTACAAAACCTTGACACACACTGCTTGGCTTGTATTAGGGGCTGCCATGTAAGTGAGCTCCTGTAACAGTCATAGATTTGATACCCTCACCAATCTAAATGGGACCTTGTTTTTCCTCACAGCATGGTTTTGTTCTATTTCTGCTTAAAATGATGCTGTGGTATATTTCACAGAGATTCCCTGCACTGACATCGGTTCATTTACATTTTAGAAAAAAAAGACAACTTGTTTTCTAACATCTGAGTGGATAATTCTACGTCAGGCACACTTATAGCTTAAAATAACCTGCAGTTTTAAAATTAAATAGCAATTAGACAGTAAAGAACGCACAAATTGCGGTGCCACTTGTTCCAGCCTGCTATGATCTAAGTAACAAGCAGAAGTATTTTTCAATGGACTGGGCCAACAGTGCTACTTAAAAACTCCAGTAATTATGTACATGTACTCCACTGACACAAGTGCACTATACCAAGGGAAGATACGTCAATGTCATTATTCATTCCTAAAAAATGGACAACACACTAAAGGCTGCAAGCCCCCAGTGGATAGTAGTCCATATCACAAAATAACCACACAATTCGGCAAATTTTGCACAGATTATCAATATTTCTATTGAAAATGGTTTATCTACAGACAAAATGCAGCACCTTTTTGCAAAAACTGACCACTCTTGCTCAGGATGTTCCTGCTCTTTTTTCACTTTAGGCAAAATATAGATAACAAAAGTACAGGATGCTCCTGGAATACATTCTGTTTAATTATTTCCTTAAAATTGTATATGTATTGCAAGTACTACTGCCTATTTCCTTTTTGGTAAATTTAAACCAAATAAAATATAAATATTTAAATTTCTGTCTGTAGTGATATAAATCAATTAAACCATAGCCAAACAAACAAAAAAAATCCTCCTAATGCTAAATTCTTCCTTGATAAGAAATTAATATGAAAAAGCAACAACAACAAAAAAACCCCGTCTGGCCTCATTTAAATACTGTAAATAAATAATTATATCCATAACCCAGACATTAATCTAGTTGTAAACAGTCATGGAAGCTACCCCCTGATCCATTAACAGGTTAACAGCAATAATGCAGCAACCTAAAGCTTAAAGATATGTCTGATCCCTTTGAGATGTTTTACTATGTAGGTACTCCTCGAGTGTTGCATGTTCCCAGAGCATTTTTTAGTGGACAAAGCGATACCCTGCACGATTTGCAGTCTCGCTTAAGAGACGCCTAGGTTGAATAGGAAGGATATTTAGGTCTGGACTGAGGTCCACTTGCAGTGCTATGAGGGGGAAGCCCTTGTGGTGCTTGCTAGCATTGTAACCGACTGTAGCCAAAATCATAGTCTCATCTCAGTATGAAGGACCAATTTGTTTGAAAACTGATATTTTGGGGGTCTTGTGGTTCATTTGATTAAGTTGCACCATTTATAAGCCTTTCCCTGTAGCTCTATTACTGCAAGAATATTTAACGAGTAAACACATGGGAGTAATTATTGGATGCTGAAAAGGAATAATGTTTATTGTAAATCAAAGAAAGAACTAACCAACATAACCTCTAACTGGGAAAAGCACATACTGCATACCAATTTATATATTAAGTATATGAGCCTAATATAACACAAATACTGTTGTATAAGCAGTACGTGTATGTGTACTTGTTTGGAAAATAATGTACTTAGCAGTCTGAGTTGGACTTCAGAACTATTGAATTTAAATAAGCGAGAGCTTTTAAACCAATACTATTGGTTTAACCAATACTACTTCTTCATAGGTCAATAAAGGCTGTAAAATTCGAAGTGCGGTCACTAAATCACTATGATTTACATATTTTAAATCCATTTTGTGCTTGAAGGCATTGCAGGTGCAATTTATGGGCTTTGGACCTTTTTCTAGAGGATACTGCAGCTGAGCTCTATCTTCTGTGACATTCAATTTGGCTTGTTTTTTGTAATGCAGACTTTAGTATTGCCAGGAGGCAGGGCTAATGATCGATAGAAGCAAATTCAGATTGTTGTTGGAAGTTCATGTGCAGTCTACAGTAGATCAATGAAGAAAAAAATAGTCCTCCTTAACTTAGTGAAGTACATGGAATGATTAGATAATGGAACAGAAAGACACCCTTAAGTCCTTTTTCTACACACACCCTTACACATGCATGGATAGCAGTAACATAGTACAGTAGTAACAATCTCAAAAACACTCCTGTAAATTACAGACTGCTTGGGGACTTTCAACCATTCCACCATAAAGGTCTCCACACACTGGATGCGATGCGATTTGTTCAGTGTTAAAATGGTATGTCATGGCAAATTTCACACACCGCCACCTATAAAAATATATTAACAAACTTTATTAATACGCATCAAAATAACAAAACAACTATCAGTGTGTCTGTATGAGACAAAATGAGTTCAAATGTATTCAAATGTGGTTCGGGTGTTTCAATATAATATTACAAATAATAACTGAATTACACGTATATGTAAACATGCACACACGCATATCTATGGTTTAATTAATTATGATCATATATATGGTAATTAATCTATATTTTATGTTTTATTTGTCATGTATTTGTGTGTTTTTTATTAGTATTTAATCGTAATGTTGATACTTTTCTTGCTTTTGTTATTTATCATCTCTGGATGCTTTACATTACACTGATCTGCGTGTGATTAAATACATAACCTTTACAGTAAAACAAATAAAACATAGTTTAATTACTATATATTTATAGTAATTAAACCATAGATCATTAAACCATAGATATGTGTGTGTGCATGTTTACATTCACGTGTAACTCAGTTGTTATTTGATTTCCATTACATGAGAATAGGTGTTAAAACTTCATGCTGATATTGGATTTGGCTCTTGCCAAGATAAGCACCAACTAAAACATAGCCTATTTTACTATAAACTAATGTGATCAATCTGTGTTTCCTTCCATCTGATGATGTAGATATCCTTCTGCCTGGTGTTGATGGCTGAAGTGTAATGCTGGCTCCAGGGATCAGTCTATTTTGCCTCCCTGGTGCATCAGCACACACAACAGCTTCAGATAAGTTCTTCACTATGCGTCGCAACTCCTGACCACTGAATCTGATGTCTCGGAGAAACTGGGTTGTGGAGTGTGCCACAAATCCTCGACAACCCACCTCCACGGGGTAAACCTGGACTCTCCATCCTCACTGTTCCATTTCAGCAGATAGTTGAGCGTACCAAAGTTTCTTCCTTTCATACGCCTCATCCACAGCATCCTCCCATGGCACTGTTAATTCTACCAGGTGAACAAGGCGTGCTGATCCAGACCACAAGACAATATCAGGTCAAAGGTTAGTGGTGGCAATCTCAGGTGGGAAAATAAGCTGTTGTCCAACATCTGCCAGCATTTTCCAGTCTCTAGCAGCTTTCTGTTGTCCTAGAAGAGTTTTGGTTTTAATACCTTTTCTTTGAGGCTGCTCCCCTGGAAAGAGGAATGTTGTTCTTTGTGTGTCATATTGCTGGCATTGGTGGTAACATGTTAGTCATGCTGCTCTTGTCTTCCAATGCTAAGGCCAAACATCGCAGCACCTGGTCATGACGCCAAGCAAACCGTCCTTGGCTAAGATCCACCTTACATCCTGTCAAAATGTGTCAATGCAGCTGCCGATGAACACAAAGGACACCCCGAATCCTCTCCTACCCATAGATTCTGTGGTGATGGGAGAACATCATATGTTGACCTGATGAGGAAACTGGTCATGCTCTGTTCCATTGTCCATAGGTCTTGCCAGCCGATCTTGTGTTATTCCACACTCTCCCATCTCGTCCATTCTCCCTGCTTGGCCTGGGAAACTGCCTTTACGCACCTCATCCTCTCCTCCTGCTTTTGCACCTCGTTGACTACCAGCTTTCTCCGTTGAGCTGGGGCTGCTTTGTGCCATGTAGGAGGAGCAGAACTGAGACCAAGGCCTCGTCTTCCATGCTGTACTTGCCCTATGAGATCACTTATACGAAGGGCAGCCTTTGCATCTTCCACAGCTTCCTTTGCCGCCCACTTTCTTCCAGTTTTCAACACAGGTGCTGCCTCCGTCACACATTCGTCGTGTGACTACCAATGTCATTTCCAATCAAACCTTGGTGCACTTAAACTCTTCGGTTAGAGCTGAGACTGGCAGCTGCAGTATCCCTTTATCGTACAGTCCCACTCTGCTGAGGCAGCGTGGAACTCCTAACCATTTCCTGACGTATGAACTGATTAACGCTTCCAGCTTCTCTACTGTTGTCAAGGAAACCTCATACACAATGTGTGGCCACAGAAGTCTTGGCAGTAGACCAAACTGAAAGCACCAGAGTTTAAGTTTGCCCGGTAAAGCGCTGCTGTCTATGCTCTTCAACCCTTGCACTGCTTGTTGTCTCACTTCTCCCACACAAACTGTGTCCTTTAGGTCCCCATCGTACCATCTCCCAAGACTTTTCACAGGCTTCTCAGACACTGCTGGTATTGCCTCACCGTTAATGTAGAACCTCTTATCCACTACTTTACCTTTTAATTATAGAGATGCTCCTTGACTTAGTGGGCTTGAATTCCATTCATGCCTATTCAGTGTTATTGATTAGTTTGCCCAATAACCGATTAGTGCTGTTGTAGTCATGATTATAAATGCTAGTGTGCCAGTATTGCTTGTATTTTCAATGTAATAGGTTTATTTGCTTGCAGATGTAATTATCTACTTGTATCTGATCCACTAGTAATCTGTATTTTGTGAGCATCTTATTTGAGGACAGATGACTATATCAGTATTTATCTGGTCTATTTTGAATTTATGGACCTTTTAATCCTCAAAAAGTGAAATCAGTGAAATTATATGTGTATAATCTGTTTTCCAGTGGCTGCAGAAGTTACATTTTCTGCTCTCTTGAACTCAGACGTGTAACATTTACCATCTCCGTACTCAGTTTGGTATGCCCAGTTTGCCTTCTGTAAATTGAATTCTTCTGGCCCATAAACTGTTCCCTAGGTTAATCACCCGTTTTACTGGCCAGTTTGAAGAAACATCAATGGAATTAGTGTGACTGATGTCTAATCAGTGTAATTTACTTAAATTCTTACAATCTGAAAGGTCTAAGTTAGTCGAGGTTGACTTTCCATGTTGTCCATACATGAGCAGTTATTTCTAATAGTTCTTTCCCTAGATCCTACAGTTTATTGAGCTTTTATCAGACATGCAGTATCTGACAAGTCATGTCTGAAAAGACTGTTACATCACTTTGTTTTTTACAAGACATTAGATCACAGTGGGCTATGGGCTTGAACTTGGAAACCACTTGACTTTAAAGAACCTGTTACCAGATTATATTACATGTTATGGGTGTAGTTGCAGGGCATAGTGGGCCCCCAGTATAGTGTGAACCCCTGCATATACCTGGGGGTACATATCCATTGTGACAGGGATATAGTAGAGACAAGCATATATGTGATGTTTATACAGTATTTTTTAAGAACTTTCTTTAGCACAAGTTAACATTATATATGGAGGTGCCTTACATTTTGTGTATATAGTCAATACTATGATACCAATAGCCCTAATTGTGTATAGTTAATGGCAGAAAATGTGTTGCATTTATGTTTTTTTGCATGGTTTATTTCAGTGATTGTTTAAATACAACTTCATGTTGGTCTGGTTGAATTTAGTAAAATATAGGAACTAAAATCAGTATTAAATTGCCTTTTTCATTGTTTGTTAGTAGATGGTGTTATAATAGCTGATATTAATAGATACCTGTAGGTTGATGCATTCAAGTTATATTCACTATTATGTGCAGTACAGTACTTTAGTGTTCTACATGTGTTTGAAACAGAACTGGGTACTGTATATTAGGTGGTATGAAAATGGATACAGAATTATGGCACATAATTAGGGCTTCTGATTTTCGGTTTTAACCGATAAAACCCGATAAAACATTCCCGATACAAAAAAATATGATCGGTGGATAGACAATAAACCCCGGAAAACACTGGAAAAACTGTGGAAATGGTTCATCTATTCACGTTGACTTTTGCCCTTTTCCCATTAAAAAAATAAAATAAAACCTACTACAAAAATAATAATAAATACATTTCCCAGTGCTGCTGGGCAATGTCCCGCCTTCCTGACTTGTATCTATCATTGATTCTTTCTGAATACTTTAAACCCGCCCCAATTACTGAGTGACATTACATTCCTACATTTCTATTGGAGACTCCGCTTGCAAGATTTAAAACGAGATTACAATCAGGATGGAGGCTTGCTAGCAGGATTTAAAGCTGTATTACACAGTTAAGATACAATTTAAAACAGACTTGTGGCGAAATGTATAAAAATGCCTACACACAAAAACCCCAGAAGAATGTGAATGTGTATTTCGAAAAATAGCCAAGGAAAGAAGGTACAACTAAAGTGTGCAAGTACTGTTGAGTTACTATACATATTTTGACCAAAATAAAACCACGCTCAAGCATTTTGGAAAGTAAGCGAAAACACTAATTTCAGTGATACAGTATATCAAAAATGAAAGCCCCGAAAATAGCTAAAAATAAGCACCGAAAATTACAATTAATAAAACCCGAAAAACAGAAGCCCTACAGATGATGTATACAATATGTACAGACAGTATGTGAGGTGCATGTATGGGTCCATTTTTTTTTCCACCAGTACAAAATTTGATTCCAATTGTGAAATTGTTTATTACTAATTATTGACAGTTTAGAATAGAAACAAACTTCACTGTTCAGTGTTCAGGAGGACCAATTGCTATTGTGTATTCAACATAGAAAGAAAATTATAGGCCTACATGTTACATGCTTTCATTCATCCACTTAAATATGTATATTTTGGGGTGTCCCCGAGTGGCTCATCCAGTTAATGCGCTGCTGCTGGGAGAGCAGGATGAGTCACACAGCTTGAATGGTGCCGGTTTGTGTCCGGGCTGTGCAGAGGCCGAACTTTGCCGGGGACTCCGAAGGGGGCGTCAATTTGGGTCTGACGCTCCCAGGGAGGGGGATGGGAAACTGTCAGGGACTCTTTCTCCTCATCGTGCAACAGTGAACCTTACTGGCCAGACTGATCTGGATTGCTTGGCGTAAAAGTGATTCTGGCTTTAGGCTTGTGAGATCAGAGAATGCCCTCAGAACATCTGTGCTGTGTGGGGACCCGCTGCAGTGAGGAGAAAAAATATAATAGGACATTCCAAATTGGGGGGGGATTAAAAAAAAAAAATTGTAAAATATATTAAATATATATTTTACACTGTTGTAAACAGTGTGCCTAATACACTGGGCTCTTTATCTAGAGAAGTAATAGTACTGTGTGATTTTTTTATATAAATTTAGGGTCTCTGTAGGTTCACGTAGCAAGCATTGTTAATAAGATATTTCCCATTAGGAATTAAACATAAAAAATAATTGGTTTTAAAATAAAAAAAATGTTTTTTTTTTCTCTTTTCGCTGCAGGCTATATGTCTAAACAGACCTATGAACCAAAACCTCAACTCAAGGGACAGAAGGTTAGTGCATACTCTCATAGAGGACCAATTTAACCGACCATCTTCAGACAGACCAGTCACCTGCGAGAGCAAAAACTGCCAGGCACCCAGCTTGTATTTCAGCAACCTTTTGAAACAACGAGAGGCCTCGCAGGCACCCCAGCACAAGACTGCTGTACCTACCGCCAGTCTCACACACAACAACCGAAGCAGCCGCTCCGACATCAGCAGTCTCTACCGGAGCAAAAGCAATCAAGTGTCTGACACAGAGAGATTTCCGGTTGTCTCTGCTTGTCAGAGGGAGAAGATTACTTTGCCCAAGCAGCACTCCACTTTCAAAGGCAGGCTTGGACAACCTCCAAGGGGACCTCTCTCCTTGCACATGTACAGCAGGAAGAATGTCTTTCTTCAGCACACTTTACAGACTGCAGAGCTGCAGGGCCTCAGCCCACATGAACTGGAATGAAAGTTTTCTCACTCATCCCTTTCTACTAACTCATAAAAACAATGTGATTAAGGCATGTGGGAAATGCTTCTGTGTTGTAATTGCCAAGCCTCCTGTCACTTCTTCTCCTTTTAATGTTATCAAAATCTGCCGTTTCTCCTTCCCCCTATAGCAAGAAAAACAGATTCCTATGTTAATAGTTGCCGTTTATGGCACAATTGCTAATATTACAGATTCTACCCAATACAATTTGACACTAGGGGGCAGGGGGTTAAAGCAGACTTGTAGTAAAATCTAAATTTTTGTGGCACGTTTAAGGACTATCGTAAAAGTCATGTATATGAAAATATGTTTCCATTTAAGCTTAGTTTGGATTGTTGTTGTTGTTGTTGTTGTTGTTGTTGTTGTTGTTGTTGTTCCAAGTGCTATGATTCACTACTCTATTAAATTATTTGTACAGACACATGCTAAAATGGATGCTGCTCTGTTGTTTAACCAAATTTATAGAAAATATATTTGTACATTGCCCTTTTAACAAAAGACCAAAACTGAGCAGTTCTATTTGAGCCAAAAAGCTCTGTTTTAACCCTTTCCCCTAATTACTACTATACCAAGAATGAGCAGTTAAATAGAGTTAGCAAAACGTCACCAGCAAAGAGCTGCTAAAAATTGTAATCGCAGGCTGTCCCTGGGTGAACAGCTTTCTTTACTGTGCATTGCCCCTTGTCCTATCAATAGCCATTTAAAAGGTGAAAGGTTTAAAGATGAATACTTCAATGTTAACAGCAACAGCAGAACGATATTTAATTGTAGGAAGAATAAGTGCTGCCAAAACTTTTTAACTAGCTTTTAAAAAAATAAAAAATAATAAAAACATTACGAGATATTTGGACCCCTTTTTGTATATCTAAAGTGAGTTTGTAGGTAAGTAATGATACATTAAAAAAGTGTTAATTCTATTTAAAAAAATTAAGAAATCTGAAAATAAATGCTAATTCATTCCAAACATTTTGATAAGGATGTCTGCGGTACAAAAAATTATGCAAATGTGGTTTCTAAGAATATAAATTACTATTCTTATATGTCTACATCTTTTAAACATTTTGAGGTTTTGATATACAAATGTGTCTACAGGTACTTGGTTTAATAGAAAGCACATGTAGTGTATACAGATAATTTACTTGCATACACTAATATACATACTTCAATTGAACTTATTTTACAAGCTGACACAAACAAGTTATTTTTTTTTAACTAGTCTCAAGGAACTGGAAAGGAACAGCAATCTGTTCCTTTCCAGTTTCTAAAGAGAGTATTTAAAAGTGCCATAGCAACTCTGCGCAAAAGGACGTTTTGAGGTGAAGGAAACTCTCAAGTAAAAGCCGGCTCTCTCAGGTCTTTTGTTCCAGTTTAACAATTCAGTGGGGAATGGTGAATTGCCTAAAGCAACTTAATTTATATTACATTTTATTCTTCAGAAAACTAAAAAAGGTATTTATTGGAACATAGAAAACGGTACTTTAGCCCTGCTCTTTTAGCCCTATTATAGCCCTTCTGTTGTTAATGACCCCATTATTTTTAACTTTAAGGTTTTGTTAAAACCATTAAATCTAATTTCTATTAAATCTTCTTGCAACATCTGTTAGTTAAATTCTGAAAGCTACAGTATTTACTCCACATCATCATTGTGCAGAAAGGAACCATGCACCCAACAAAGTTACAAAAACAGAAAACAACAACTCATTTAAATTAGCTGTCTGTAAGTAGACAAGTCTGTTATATCTAGCAAACACTTCATTACCCAAACAGGTGCAATCAATGGCCAGATCAACCTGTGGCAAATAAAAAACATATCACAAGCGATCTTTCAGTATTCTATATATATAATATAGAGATTACAGATTTTAATCTTAGTTAATCTTGGTTTTAATTGCATATTTAATTGATACAATTACTGCATCCATCTCCATTTTGTTTGTGTTATTACTGATGCTATTATTATTATTTTACCAATCACAAGGACTATGATTTCCCAGTCTTATGTCAGTATGGCCAGTCTTCAGACTTTATCAGGTGCTTAGTGATGTCATTGATGATGTCATATGTGATGTCAAGTGTGACAGGAAACATACACATAAGGTTGCAGAGTTAAGGTTGCGTGGCTACCTTAACTTGCAACTTCCTAACCTTTTGGACTTTTGCAATCCAACCTTAATGTTACTTTAACAGAGTTTTTGCCACAGAATTTCCATTGTTTTGCAGAAGGCATCCTGGAAAATCAAACAACCACATCTGCCACATAATGCAGTGGTGAAAACACAACTTGAGATACTAAATAGCACAGAAGAAAGAGACACACAACAAGTATGTAAAGGTTTTTTTAAAAGCCAGATTTATTGACGCCAAATCAAATGAGAAAAATGTTAATCCCTGCCCCTGAGGCTGGAGAGGTAGGGATAGCAAGGACTGTACCTGAGGCTGGAGAGGTGGGCACAGCAACGGCTGTTTGGTTGGGTTTACCTCCCTTTTTGAACTGGTTGTAAAATCAACTTTAAACCGTACCTTCGTTCAAACCTTAGCTATGTCTGCGTGACACTGAATTCAACTACAGTGCCTTGCGAAAGTATTCGGCCCCCTTGAACTTTGCGACCTTTTGCCACATTTCAGGCTTCAAACATAAAGATATGAAACTGTAATTTTTTTGAAGAATCAACAACAAGTGGGACACAATCATGAAGTGGAACGAAATTTATTGGATATTTCAAACTTTTTTAACAAATAAAAAACTGAAAAATTGGGCGTGCAAAATTATTCAGCCCCCTTAAGTTAATACTTTGTAGCGCCACCTTTTGCTGCGATTACAGCTGTAAGTCGCTTGGGGTATGTCTCTATCAGTTTTGCACATCGAGAGACTGAAATTTTTGCCCATTCCTCCTTGCAAAACAGCTCGAGCTCAGCGAGGTTGGATGGGGAGCATTTGTGAACAGCAGTTTTCAGTTCTTTCCACAGATTCTCGATTGGATTCAGGTCTGGACTTTGACTTGGCCATTCTAACACCTGGATATGTTTATTTGTGAACCATTCCATTGTAGATTTTGCTTTATGTTTTGGATCATTGTCTTGTTGGAAGACAAATCTCCGTCCCAGTCTCAGGTCTTTTGCAGACTCCATCAGGTTTTCTTCCAGAATGGTCCTGTATTTGGCTCCATCCATCTTCCCATCAATTTTAACCATCTTCCCTGTCCCTGCTGAAGAAAAGCAGGCCCAAACCATGATGCTGCCACCACCATGTTTGACAGTGGGGATGGTGTGTTCAGGGTGATGAGCTGTGTTGCTTTTACGCCAAACATAATGTTTTGCATTGTTGCCAAAAAGTTCGATTTTGGTTTCATCTGACCAGAGCACCTTCTTCCACATGTTTGGTGTGTCTCCCAGGTGGCTTGTGGCAAACTGTAAACGACACTTTTTATGGATATCTTTAAGAAATGGCTTTCTTCTTGCCACTCTTCCATAAAGGCCAGATTTGTGCAGTATACGACTGATTGTTGTCCTATGGACAGAGTCTCCCACCTCAGCTGTAGATCTCTGCAGTTCATCCAGAGTGATCATGGGCCTCTTGGCTGCATCTCTGATCAGTCTTCTCCTTGTATGAGCTGAAAGTTTAGAGGGACGGCCAGGTCTTGGTAGATTTGCAGTGGTCTGATACTCCTTCCATTTCAATATTATCGCTTGCACAGTGCTCCTTGGGATGTTTAAAGCTTGGGAAATCTTTTTGTATCCAAATCCGGCTTTAAACTTCTCCACAACAGTATCTCGGACCTGCCTGGTGTGTTCCTTGTTCTTCATGATGCTCTCTGCACTTTAAACGGACCTCTGAGACTATCACAGTGCAGGTGCATTTATACGGAGACTTGATTACACACAGGTGGATTCTATTTATCATCATTAGTCATTTAGGTCAACATTGGATCATTCAGAGATCCTCACTGAACTTCTGGAGAGAGTTTGCTGCACTGAAAGTAAAGGGGCTGGATAATTTTGCACGCCCAATTTTTCAGTTTTTTATTTGTTAAAAAAGTTTGAAATATCCAATAAATATCGTTCCACTTCATGATTGTGTCCTACTTGTTGTTGATTCTTCACAAAAAATTACAGTTTCATATCTTTATGTTTGAAGCCTGAAATGTGGCAAAAGGTCGCAAAGTTCAAGGGGGCCGAATACTTTCGCAAGGCACTGTATGTCTGCGCAGCGCTGAATTCATTTTTTTTTCTGTGAGTGCAAGACGCTGTTCAGCAGAACGGAAGTAAAAAAAATACATCAACTACGACGTCTCGGATTTCAGTCATTTTTCAAGGTCTGTGTTGGAGAGGGGTGATAATGTGCAGTAGTCTCTGGGTGAGTGAGTATAAAGACAGCGATATTATAATTGTTTTTTATTTTTTGCTATCTTCCAGTTCACTTAATTGTCTAAATCAGCATGTCTACTTACTACTTTGGTTTCTGCTAATTGGTCACTCAGTTTTATAGCTTTACTGTATCAGTAAATGTAAACACAACGGCTACCAGTACTTTAAGTTCTGTGAGGCAGCGCACTGATTTCGAATATGTGACAAGGCTCCAACTGTCTGTATCCATCCAATATATACGGACAGCTGGAACCTTGCTCGACCAATCACATTGCTTGTTTCACATTCCATTGTCAGCCCTGGATTATAAAAATATAAATTTCTCAGTAGAAATATAGGTGGACCTATATTCTCAGACTTAGTCCAAATGTTATACTGATTTCAGGCACAATCAGGGCAAACAAAAACAGATAGGAATATAAGAACTGAAGTGGTGGTAGCTGTTCGTTTATCCATCACATTATCTGCGAATGTATCACACGCGTTTAACTGTCACTGAAGTCAAAATTGTATATGGTCGGATATGTGAGTGCTGACTGTATGTTGTTGATGTATAAAATCCTATATTAGTATATACAGCATTTGGAACATTTTAAACAATATATTGATATTGTGCAATTTGCAAGAATATAAGTCCAATATTTTGGCTGGTGCATTAAAATATTGCTCTGGTAGTTCAAAAGCATTGTAAATAAGGCCTCAAATGGTGTAAAATAGCTTGGTGAAAGCTAACTATGTTATTTCTATTCCTGTTAAAATTGTAAATCCTAATGCTCATTAACACAGCTCTAAATAATTGAGATATTCAGCAATGTGTATATTGAGCATGTTAATATACAAGTCTGTATTAATTTCAGTCAACGCACACACCATATTAATGTATGGAGAATAGACAATTGGGACCTTTTTCCCCCGGTATAGACTGTTTGATGGATATTTGCATATTTCCATCACCTGTGTTTCATTATTTTAATAAATGATTTTGGGATGTATAGTGCTTTAATATAAAAATCTCTGAATATCTCTTAATTATTTGGAACAGTGTAAACTCATACTTGGAGACAGAAGAAAACAATATAAAAGAAGTTGCAGTTGTCAATTTAAGAACCAACAGTAAGGTTACACACTTGATTTCAAAGAGGCCATGTACTGCATGTGTGCCAGTGTAGAGAATACAAAACATTTTGGGGGTAAACAGTAATTTGGCAATGTTTCATATTCAGTGTACTAATACATAGCATCTGTATTGTATTTATACTTTTAATAATTTGCAACAGATAAAATGAAGCATCTGCCATTTCTGATTGAAAGTAAACGCTTGTGAAAAGAAAAAATCATAATGCAGAGTGGTTTCATTAGTTGGGACAGCCTTTGAGACAGACATACAGTATACCAAGCCTATCATTAACAGCAGTTTGTACTTTTAATCCTGGAAATAATTGCCTGGAAACTTAAGGACCATTATCTTTTAAATGTTTTAATATTTGTGTGTGTGATGTATTTTGCATTATTTATTGTTAAGCTTACTGAAAACAAGCATTGTGTATAAGATTACATGTATTTAAGCATACAGGTATTGTATCATTTAAAAAGAAAATCCTGTTGAAATTTAATTAAATTCATTTGTCTTTTTTTATTATTATTCTTTAAGAGTTAAGCTGTATTTTATATTAAGGTATTAAGTTGTAGCAAATAACAGCTGGCATATTCTTATGTTCATGTTTTATATTGTTTTGTGGTATCTTTATTATTATAGAGTATAAGAATGTTTATTTTAATTGGGTGACAATGCATATTGTATAGAGCTGATGGAAAAATGCTTCTGCATATATCATCATACTGAAGTTCTGAAAAAAAAAGATTTAAACTGTATTATTTGCTTCTATTAAATAAATATACAGTGTTGTCACAAGTGACCCTCAAACCCCTTCTCTCGTGTATAAGGTATTGGGTACTTTTGCTTATGTAGCCAAAGTAACTGGTCCTTCAGTCGAACCTACTTAATTTCTAGGGGAGTTCCCCACTGATGATGGAGATGACAATGAGGCTTGAGAACACTCTGATATGAAAAATAGTGAATTCTGGCCATCTCATATATTTTGGATGGAAGGAATACCTAAGATATTAGCCCACTGTAATCAAATTGAATTGCATAAATGAAATAGTTATCAGTCCAGAACCATTACTTCCTGTGGGAAACTCTCTGAAAAGGGGGACATACTTCCATATGGCCAGACTAATGTGTAGATGTCAAAAGTATAGAACTGGGCTGAACAAGCAGAACCAGAACCATGTCCTGCATGTACCCATATGGTAAAGCATTGTAGTGTCAGATTTCTCACATACTTCTTTTATTGCTCTGAGCACACTCTTAAACTCAGGGGAGACGTTTAAGGAGGACAGATGTGTTTTGGACTCCTGTAGTGGATTGTTCGTGCACTGGGCTTGCAATGTATCCAGACAACTTTTAATAATCAAGAAAATCACACAGACTCATTTAATTTGAAGTTTTAACAAATCAGACAAGTAATAGTGCTGCTTCTGTTTATTAAATTCCTAATAATGGATAGAGTGCTTGCAAGCCACTTGGATCCCTGCTAATAGGCAATCTGGGTGATTCCAGTGCCTTTACAGGTTTAACAGCATTAATACTTCAACACAATCATGCAGGTATGGTTATCACATACTCAGCCCTTAGGCTAGACATGCAAACTGCTAAAGCGCCCATCGCTAAATCCTAAAACATACCATATATCACTCTCCAAAGCTAAAATGTAAACCCTATACCTTATAGCAATGCATCAATATAAACGAGATATAAATTCAAAATTGTTCTTGCCTTCCACTATATGGAAGTGTAGTTGTAGAAAACAACATAAAAACAAGAGCTGTCTTTAAAGGCAGACTTCTGAATACGACCAAACAGCAAACAGATTTTTCAGAGATCTTCAGAGCATGGACCACGCGCTTGTAAGATCAAGTAGAGTGACACTTGACTGGGGTTTTACCTCAGCTTTTATAGAGGTTTTTTTTCTACATTTAATACATCAGAAGACCCAATTAAATCTAATTATTTGCTCTGTTTTGACAGCTCATATCTTTAAGTGAACAATATATCTAAAAAATACCAGTGACTCCCTTTTCAAAATTGATTAAATGTGCACTCATGGTTCACTGTCTTCCATCCTCCTTTCCCTAAAAATGAGGTGAACTGGAGTTCACAGGGTCCTTGCTACCAAGTATAATACAGATATATATATATATTGTAAACGAAACGCTGCTACACAGGTTTGTTGCCCCTTTTAAAATACAACCCAACACACTGAATGGAGTTTTTAAGTGCTGATGCGCTATTTTTAATTAAACACAAAAACAAATAGAACAGAAACAAAAAAACCTAACTCCGCTTTGGAGCGCTAACTGCACAGGGTATTTCCCTAAATTACTCGCAGGACGGCTAAGCTGTTTACCTGGCACCTCAAAACAAAACACACTTTTAACACAGCACTTAATTTTTCCTTGTCTGCTCATGCATATATATATATATATATATATATATATATATATATATATATATATATATAAAATTAGAGAGATGTTTTTAATATGTAACACCAGCTCTATTTTATTATATTAACCTGGTTAAAAAATATATGTCCCTCTTAGCAGCATATTATGTTACCTTTTCAGTGTGTTGTCAATGGGCCAGTTTAACTTCATATACAAATGTGTGTTAACAAAATATTGGACAAAGACAATAGGGGTTTATCATAAGCCTTTGAATAAAACCACTAAGAATACAGTGGCCAGTCCAGTTATTTTAATTTAAATTCAGGCTTTAATGTACATGTTAAATATAATAGCCTCATATTAAATATATTTTTGTTTACGACTGTAAGTCGCCCTGGATAAGGGCGTCTGCTAAGAAATAAATAATAATAATAATTAACTGTACCATGCTTGGACTAAGCCTGACCTCTCTCTGTTTCTAAAAATCCCCTGTGCAAGCAGGTTTGAGACACCCTGTTTACTTGCCAAGGCTTGTTTTTTAATTAATATAAATCTCTACTGCAAGCGTGTTTCCAAATTCACTGCATGAAGTCATTTTTGGCTGGATTCAAGAGATGCCTTGGACCGGTATCTTTTCAGATAATAAAAAAGCTTACATCTTAACTTTTATAACTAAGCTTTCATTATTTTCTTAATATAATGAGGTACATACTCTTGTCTTTCTTAAAGTCCCTTCCATTGGTTATCATTTAAGGTTGGCAAATCCCTCTTTTAAGAGCCAACACTGAATCCTGCTTTGAGGTGCCAAAGACTAAGCCTTATCTTTTGAAGGTCTAATGCCCTTCCAGAATTATACTGTGTTTCTGAAACAAACTTTTAATTCTTTCACTTTTAAACTCTATAGTTTCCATGTAAATAAATACCTATGTTTATTACTGCAGTAAAACTTAAATACATGCAACACTGTGGCTTTTTAGTTTTAAATTTAACTCTGCCCAAAAGTTGATTTTTCTTTTTTAATACAAAAGCCTCCGTATTTTTGGCTCACAAACATCATCCCAATTAAAGTCGCTACCTTCCTGATTAGAGCTTATACTATAGACAACTCTTCTAATTTAAATGAAAAGCTCGCTTCGGCTGCCAAGTTTTCATTCATTTCTATATTATAATGAAGAGAACCATATACTCCCTTATTCTGTTACCAAAAGGTATTTCATTAGTTAATCTTTTAAAAAAGATCGCTCATTATAGAAAGGCCTTGGATTCAAAACAGCTGATTACCAACGAGTCCTGCTTCAACTGCAAAAACCTATTTTTTCATACCCAGCACAACCTTGCTACGAGGAGGTAAAGAAGAGGTCACAAAATGAGTTATTTTCCATCAGTAGGACCACTGTATATAAAAGTTATTAAATACAGTTTACACTTTGTCTTATATTCAAACATAACACTTCCTTTGTTATTGTGCAGTTTATTTCACCTTTAATCAGGGTACAACCAGACGGCTTTAACCCTCCGCTTACCTTTTAAATGTCTCACCATTGAAAGGCACTTATCAGCCTGACCATGTAAAACACTGATGGTAAGTTTTAGTATAATTTTACAAATTTTAACCATTGTCAAAACAGTAGCGTTTACAACAACTATTCAGCCTAACGCCATTTCAAAGAAAATATGTACCTTATATTAAAATAAAGACTGCTTTCTACATCCCCGATTTATTTCGGACCGTTTTGCATTTCCCATCCCGTTTCTCCACCAGAAAACAATTACATTCCCATCTGGGTACAGGTCAGTACATATTCTATAAACGTCCATGCCTTAAGGCAGCTCATATTAAAACAATATGGGTGTTCATTTAGTGACGGGTAATCCACTCTGTCACAATTAGAATAAACATCTAGCCATATATTTAAATATGCTATCCCCTTACAGTAATTACAAGGGGCTGTAGGGTCCAGTGGTTAAGAAAAGGACTTGTAACCAGGAGGTCCCTGGTTCAAATCCTGGCTCACTCACTTTGTGACTTTGACCTCTTTGTGCTCTGTAGCTGATGCATAGTTCACACACCCTAGTCTCTGTAAATTGCCTTGAATAAAGGCATCTGCTAAATAAACAAATACTAATGTGTGGCCAACAATATACATTAGGTTAAACTAGTTTTCTGGATATGAGGCCCATGATAAATGTTTGGTTGCGCACCTTTAGATTAAACTATTGAGAAATATATCAGCATTATTAAGACTTCTGTTGTTATTACTATTTTTATTACACTAAAGCCCCAAACACGCAAAAACACTTGTTAGTTCAAATATGATGTTTCTATTTAATTCAGACATATTATTTCTCTTCAGAGTTTATTTCATTATGTTCCTTATTAGATCAAAATAATTTTTCAAACCTCTGTGCTTAGTTGCAATAAAATCAAATAGGTGCATGTGGCAAAGTGGTTAGTTGGGTACAGGTGTAGGAGTCATGCAGTGCGCAATGAAGACAGACAGTGATAATCCAATCAGAAAACAGATTTAATTTGTAGTCCAGGTCTGGTGACCAAAACAATAATTACAGGCAATACACAGCAATGTGTATTGCACTGTTCAAAACAAAGGTTTGCAGTCCCAAACAATAAACATGTTCCCGTTACAAACACAATACACTAACACGGTCACCAGTCCTGGGTGCGTGCTGTAGTGCTTGTGGTGCGATTACAGTTATTTATTGTGACAAAGGTGGAGTGCTGTCCGGGTTCGTGCTGACCTCTGGCGACAGCTCCGGATGTGTTAGCCGTCTACTAATAATAATAATAAACAATTAGAGACAAAAACAAACAAACACTCACAATACGATTTCACAATTCACAGGTCCTTCCGGGTTCTTTCTTTAATCAAAGCGAAAGAACAGATTGCATCTCTGTCCCCTTTTATGCTGTCACACATGACCCCTTGGTAAACGAGTGCAGCCACCCGGCCAATCCGCGACTGCCACATCGTTTCCCTTACGGTACTCTGTTCTCGCTATTTAGTGCCCTCACAGGTCGGGAGGGAGATTTACAGAAGATACACAGAAGGCAAGAGGTTAATTTTTAATTAGGCACCTGCTTGCCAGCAAATGCAACCTTGAATATTAAAATTTAGGACTGCTATACTTTGATACAGACTAACATCTTCTTGTATTATATTAGGTTTCTTATTTATTTAAATACTTTAGTTTTTTCTTACTATAGTAGAATCACAAACCTATTTTAGTTAAATGGTTTCTCATAGAGTTTGCCATTCTGTTCTTGCTGGATCAGAATGTTTTGAGGCTCTCAGTCTGATTTTAAAAATATGCTTTTGCCTAATAAGGGAGGTTTAGAGCTTTCAGTAGGTCGGCCTGACCTTACACCTTCACTAATAATATTGTTCTACTGTTATACTACAATAAACAGGAATGTGGAATCCTACAACATTCTCATGGACTAATACAGAGTACATTAAATTTAAAATATATTACAGTCATTACAATATTTGTTGCAGTTTCACAGATGTTGAATTTATATCACAAGATCAGCCTGCTTCCAGCAGCTGTGACAGTCTTGGGTCAGTTTCTGCTCTCAGTGAGTCTGTCAAAGCCACCACAGGTGTAGGTGACAGTCTTTAAAAGCCTGATACCTGAAAAAACTTAAATCTTGTTAGCTGGGCTCCTATCTCTACATTCTTATTCGCATCATCAGTGGGAAGACTTAAAATAAATGAAACTGTTTCTATCAAAGAGCCATACATCTCTGCCGCATACACCTTTCACTCAAAACAGGTGCTCGCACTGTACAAGGGAAGACGGGTTTTAGGGTCACTCATGACAGTAGGATAATGTTTGAGTGCGCCCCTGATGATCCACAGATCACCTCTAGTCTGTGTACTTTTTATACTTGCTGTCTGTCCCGTCTCCATTCAACTCTGAATGGCTAGGGGTCGCTGTCAGTCAACTCAGTGGTCCCTTAATAGGCTAGTGTAGCTTTACCACCAGTCATTTCATCTTATTCTGACAGATTGGCTGAAGCAGCACTAGAATGCTCTCATTAGTTTAAATGACTGTCAGTCATGAAGACCAACTGAGCACTTTCATTTGCCAGCTACAGCGCCTGTCATTCAAAACGCCTACTTTGAAAATAGCGGGTTAAGGTGTAGGTAAGCTTTTGCTATTATAGGTATATACGGTGACAGTTTGATTTGAAAATGGGGCGCAAGAGGAAAACACTTAATGAGTATTGTGCACAATACCCAGATCGACGGCTTAAGTCTCTGTGGCAGGATGAAGCGGGCCCGTCTGCCTCCAGTGACTCTGAATCCAGCTGTGCTGAAGCAGGAGAGGGGTGGAGCTCAGAATAACAAGTGCAAGTTAGTTCTGTTCAACTATCTAATGTTTTGTTCTGTGCATATTATTTTTACTTGTAAATGTATGCTATAAAAGTCTGTGTTATTACACTTTATAGGCAGTGTTTTCTATGGTTTATTTGAGACAATTTTTTAATTTGTGTAGGAACTTTATCTTTATAATGTATAGTTTCGCTGTGACCAAACATTATTTCAATTAGAATTTTGGAAACCATGGGAGTGTTGCATGTTGAATATGATAAAAGGGGTTTCTCTAAATGAGACGTTTTTCAGTGGCATAAAAAGTCTGGTTTTTTTTAAGCATTTCACCCATGCTCTGCTTGAATTGAAAAATAAAGATCGAAAAAAAGGGAACTTCTTTAAAACATAAAACGTCGATATTAATCAAATAAAAATAGAATAGTAGCAAGCCTAGTTATAGTCTTTTGTTAATTAAAACCCTCCTTTTCCAAGTGCAAATTATCTCCTGATAAATTATGACAACACAGGTTTGCTTTTAAATTCCCACTCAAGCAAAATAAGTAGTCACAAGAAGCATTGCTCGTTAAGATATTAACATTATTTCGTAAATCAGCATCATTTCAGAAATCACGTTAGCATGATTATTTAATAACGAGATAGGCATAACAACCTCTTGAAAATGCCAAAATCAATGCTACGTAACAATTTGTTGATTAACACTAGAGTTATAATTTACAAACTTTTGAAAGTCCTGCCCAATGTGTCTTAAGAGTGGATTTAAAATTCTGATGTGGAGTCTTGAATGCAGCCGGGCAGAGAGAAGGGGCAACACAGCTAAAACTACGCCCACCAAGAGTAACACATCTTGGAACCAAAGGCTTTAGAAGCCCACAGTTTGACGATCTAAGCTGTCTTCCAGGGATGTAAGGGCAGAGAAGGTCCATAATGTAACTAGGACCCTGACCATGCAAAGCCTTGTATGTCAGCAACAGAATCTTGAAGGCAACACGAGAATGAACAGGAAGCCAATGCAAGTGCATACGTGATATGTTCTGTCCAGCTAGTGCCTGTCAAGACCCTTGCCGCTGCATTTTGCACCATCTGAAGACAATTCAGAGAACGAGTAGGAAGACAAGCAAAAATAGCATTGCAGTAATCCAGTCGAGAGGTTACAAAGTCATGCACGAGGGTCTCTGCATCCTTGAGAGACAGAAAACGACAAACTGGAAACTCTAGGTGATAAAACCATGCCTTAACCACAGTAGAAATATGGTTTTCAAATGATAGCCTAGGGTCTAGCGGGACACCTAAACTGCAGACAACCGAAGAGACGCCAACAGTGAAATCACCAAAAAAGCAAGAAAACCTAGGAAAAGAATAGAGCTGGGTTTCAGATCCCATTACCAACAGCTCAGTTTTGCTTGCATTTAATTTCACAAAATTATTTGACATCAAAGCTTGTACATCTGCCAAACAAGCAGATAAAACTGCTTCAGTTTTGGAATTCATTTTTAAATAAATCTGAGTGTTGCCTGCATAAGAATGGAAGTGGACTCTGTGTTGTCGTATAACATCACCCAATGGCAGCATATTTAAGTAATCTTTGTTTTAAGTTCTGCTCATTTTAATTATACAGATCACATGCTCTTTATGATTTACTATATTTTTCTACAGTTTTACCTTCTGCGCACACTGCTTCATCAGAAACAATACACTGTAGGCTTTCCATTTTGTTTATATTACCAAAGGTTACATTCCTCCCTCCTTGCTGCTTTCTGGCTACTACCTGTTGCAGCAAGGGGTATGGAGGCCGTTTGTAAACTATTTTACCTCAAGGGATACAAATAAAAATACACCAATAGAGGGGCTCCCAAGTGGCGCATCCGGTAAAGGCGCTCCACGTGGATTGCAGGATGCGATCTATAGCCTGGACGTCACCGGTTCGAGTCCAGGCTATTCCACAGCCGACTGCGGATGGGAGCTCCCAGGGGGCAGCGCACAATTGGCCGAGCGTCGCCCAGGGGGAGGGAGGGTTAGGTCGGCCAGGGTGTCCTAGGGTCACCACGCACCAGTGACCCCTGTAGTCTGGCCGGGCGCCTGCGGGCTTGCCTGTAAGCTGCCCGAGAGCTGCATTGTCCTACGACGCTGTAGCTCTTGGGTGGCTGCATGGTGAGTCCGCATTGTGAAAGAAGCGGTTGGCTGACGGCACACGCTTCGGAGGACAGCGTGTGTTTGTCTTCACCCTTCCGAGTCAGCGCAGGGGTGGTAGCGGTGAGCTGAGCCTAAAAAATAATTGGCCATTCTAAATTGGGAGAAAATAATAAAAAATAATTGGCAACGACTAAATTTTTTTAAAAAAAATAATAATAATACACCAATACCTAAATGAAATTTATAATTAAAGTTCGGGAGGAGGGGCATGCACCAATCTCCACGTCACCAAATTGAATCATTCAATTTACACATCAGCAATTAACTCCTGCTAGCATTATAAATACCCTTTCCACTTACCCCTTGTATGCGTTTTGATTCATTTGTAATCATTCAGTCATGGACAACATTTTGGATTACTGCGTTTCGTCAGACGACGAATTGTTTGCTCATTCCCCGGAGCAGAAATCCCTTACTTCGATACAACCAGCTCCTCCCGTGTCAGGAGTATCCACTCAAAGGCAACTGCGATCCGCAGTTGTTTCAACACCAGCATTTTCAGCCCAGATGTCCGCTTCTGCATCTCTTTCATCGGATCCTTCACCTGTTCGCCGCCGCAGCGCTAGATCAGCATATCATTCTGGTCAATCTACTGTTCGCCGTAGCTCCCGCCTATATACTAGAGCGGCTCCACCTTCAGACATAAAAAACTGGACAATCCCAAAGCTTCAACAGTTTCTCCGCAATAAAAATATTCTTTTCAAATCGACAGCACGTAAGGAACAACTATTTAACTTGTATTTATCTACTCTTCAGGTTTCCCCTCGTCGCAGTCGTTATGACGAAACATCGGATCGTCGCTTTCCAGTTCCCTCCGCCGCTCCCTCTGAATCAGCCTCTCAAAGCCCCGCCTCCACTTCCCGAAGACCCAGTGGGCAGAGCTACCGCAGCAGCCATCTATCAAAGTCTCACACAGCAGCTCCTGGGCAAGTGAGTACTGAGACCTTTTTACAGTCAGAAGCAGCTGCTCCCGCGATCCGTCCTGGGTTTTCAGTGTCTGCTGCGGGTGTTCTACAGGCCCCTGCCTTGCCTTCAACTATAGCCTCCCAGGTTATTCTCCTCAGTCCAGACGTCCAGCAAGCCCCGACAGTCACTTCTAGGACCACTTCAGGTGTCCAGCAGGCCCCTGCAGCCACTTGGGCCACTGTGAGCGTCCAGCAGGCCCCCACAGTGGTTCCTTCTCTGTCCAATGCAGGCGTTCAGCAAGCCCCTGCATACTTGTCTTCTGCCTTTCCAACTTTGGGTGTCCAGCAGGCCCCCACAGCCCCTTCCTTACCTTTTGCGGGCATCCAGCAGGCCTCCACCTTTCTGTCCAATCTTTCCTCTATCCCAGCATGCCCTTCCTCCTCCACAGGCTTGCAACAGGCCCCTCCTTTTCTTTTTTCTATGCCCAGTTCCCAGCAAACCCACACAGCAGGCTCCTCACTTCCATCTCAGCTGGGCCCAGCACTTTTTTCCTCTTCTTTCCCCTCGGCTATGGGCGTCCAGCAGGCCCCATAACTGCACCCTCCTCTTTCACTCCCTCAGCAGTTGGAGCTCCCCAGTTTCCCCCAGCTATCCAGTTTCTTAATAACCACCCTTTACTTTCTCCCTCAGCAAGTTCTGTTTTTTCTTTAAACAATGCCGTTGTGTTGCCTCCTCCTGAAAACTCCCTGATCTTCAACCCCAAGCCAGTCTCGCTTTCCTTGCGCCACCAGATTTTAGCAGGTGCAGATATTAACTTGGTTTCCCTCCTTACAAATACCCTAGATTCAGCCAGTACCAGGGTGGTTCAGTGCACAGATCTTTCAGTTACCCTCCAAACTTCTGACCCCCGCTTATTCAAAAATCTCACCATTTCTATCCTAGCTTTCAGTCATTTTAGAGATATCATCTGTGAATTCTATCCTGACCGGCGCTGTGAGCTGGATGATTACATGTCAGTTATTCTAGACCTTTCTGTTAGATTTGGAGGATCACACTTCTTCGAATACCACAAAGCCTTTTCTGCAAAAGCCGCTGCTCATCTCCAGCAGTGGAACCAAAGGATTTACTGGGGAGCCTTGGATCAAGATTTATATTCTCGTTTTTTCACTGGTCTCCGGCTGTTGACATGCTCCTTATGTAACTCCACCGCTCACCCCACCATTTCCAGCTCCCTTACTGCCCCTCAGCCCCCCCCTTCTGTCCCTGTCTCGCAATCCCTCTTTTTCTTTCAATCCTTCCAGGTCTAAGGACGGACGCGGCCGTAGTATTACTTTTTCTGTCAGCCATCAGATTTGCAATAATTTCAATGAAGAAGCCTGCTCCTTTTCTTCCTGCAACTTCCTCCACATCTGCAGCCACAGTGGGGAAGCACACTCACGATCTGTCTGTCCCCGCAAACCCAAATACTTGGCCCCCTCTTTAAAAACCAAACCGTCTATTGCTAATTTTCCAAAATGACTGCTAAAATTTCTTTCTACACCCGTCAACACTCAAGCCCTGGCCACAGAGTTAATCAAGCACCCTGACTCATCTTTCGTCTCTTATCTTATTAACGGTCTCACTAAAGGGTTTTCCACTGGTCTCTTTTCCTTTCCCACCTCTTCCATCTATTGCAATAATCTCCAATCTGCCATTTCTGACCCTGACACTGTCGACATTTTACTAAAGAAAGAGTTAGAAAATCAATTCATGATAGGGCCCTTTGAATCTCCTCCTTTTCCCGTATTTCGCATTAACCCCCTTGGCATTGCAAAAAGAAAATATTCTGGCAAAAAGAGACTGATAATGGACATTTCTGCTCCTCATAACTCCTCTACTCCCAGCATCAATAGTTTAATTCCCCATGAAGATTTTTCACCACAATATGCAACAACTGACCATGCAATTTCATTAATTAAAGTCGCCGGGAGAAATGCATGGTTGTCCAAGGCCGACATCTCAAATGCATTTAAAATCATGCCCAGAGATCCTGCTCTATGGCACCTCTTTGGAGTACAGTGGCGTTCCAATTTCTTTTTTTCAGTTCGTCTGACTTTCGGCTGTAGGAGCAGCCCCAAGATTTTTGACACTCTGTCAGAAGCCCTGTGCTGGATTCTTCTAAACAACTACCGCATTCCCTTCCTGCTGCATCTCCTGGATGACTTTCTCCTCATTGATTTTCCTCACGCTCCTCCTGCCCAGAACATCACCATTCTCAGATCTGTGTTTTCTAATCTAGGTGTCCCCCTAGCATCAGAAAAAACTTTGGGTCCTCTCACTTCCATTGAGTTTCTAGGCATCACTCTGGGCTTGCAATCTTTTTCAGCTTCACTACCTCAGGAAAAAATAGATTGCATCATATCTATCATTTCTACTTTCCGTGTAGGTCCTTCTCCTACCAAACATGATCTCCTGTCCCTACTAGGCCATCTGAATTATGCCATGTGGATAATTCCTCAAGGAAGAGCTTTCATCTCCTATCTCTTTCTGCCGCGAGGATCTCCGCTTTTGGGAACTCTTGCTGAAAGAATGGAATGGAATTACTTTTTTCTATGATGACTGCCTCCTGCTCCCCGAAGACATTCAACTCTTTACAGATGCAGCTCCTTCCCTCGGCTTCGGTGGATACTACAAGGGGAAATGGTTTTTGGCTACATGGCCCGAAGAATTCAGCATCATTCCCTTGTCTGAACAGTCCTCGTCATTGTACGAAATGTATCCGGTGGCCGTAGCCGTATTTCTTTCTGGGTCCACTTGGGCCAAAAAGTCTATCCTCATACACTCAGATAATTTAGCTACAGTCCAAATCATAAATAAAGGTCGCTCATCTTCTTCCCCTTTAATGAAAATATTCAGAAGAATTACCTGGTTATCTGTCTGCCAGCAGTTCATTCTTAGAGCCCAACACGTTCCGGACCACCTAAACCTAATTGCTGACTCTCTTTCTCGTTTACAATTTCAGAAATTCAGATCGCTTGCTCCAGAAGCCGACCTGCTGCCAACTCCAGTTCCTCCCTATTCAGACCTGATATTCCCGTGAACCATCCTCTGTATCCTCTGGTTCTACAAGCTCAAGAGACAGCTCTTCTCGGTATTGCTCCCCGCACCCTGCAGACGTACTGGTCAGCTTGGAATTGTTTTAAACATTTCCATTCTGTATTTAATATTCCTTTTCCTTGTTTTTCAATTCAGGTAGTTTCATTATTTCCCTTCAAAGCAGAGCTATAAGAGTATCTTCTATCAAAGTATCAATTGCTGGTATCCAGTTTTTTTTTACAAACTCATATTTGGTTTCCCTAGTTTGACACTTGGTAACTCTCAGATTTCATTAATTTTGAAAGGGCTTCAAAGGTCAGAATCACCTTCCCCCCAAACCCGCCTACCTATCACTTTTGACATACTTTCCCAGTGCATCTGCTTTATTCGTTCCGGTTACTCATCTCAGTTTTTAGACAAAACTCTTGAAGCTCTGTTCCTCCTAGCTTTTTTGGGGTTTCTGAGGTGCTCAGAGTTTACAGCAAACTCTTATAAATTTAACCCTCAGATCCGCCCGTGCATTTCTGACTTGTCCATACTCTCCTCTGATGCACTTACTTTTTTGCTCAAAAGAAGTAAAACCGATCAGGAAGGAAAGGGATCCCTAATTTATCTGTTTAAATTAAAATCCCATGTAAGCCCCTATGAATCCCTTCTCTCTTTTTTTCAACTCTGCCGTTCTCAGGGTGCCACAGCTTCCGACCCTTTGTTCATTAATGAAAACGGAGCTGTTGTTACTCGGCATTGGTTCATTTTCCACCTTCATCAGATCCTTTCCAGAGCCGGATTCTCAGCCAAACAGTTCTCTGGTCATTCATTCAGGATCGGGGCAGCTTCTTCAGCTTCTCGTCACGGAGTTCCAGACTGCATTATTAAGCAGCTAGGTCGCTGGTCTTCTGGGGCTTATCAAGGTTACATCAAGACAAACATTGTAGATCTTAAAAATGTTTTTTCTAAGATATGCTCTTAGTACCGGTAACCCTGTTTTAGGGCTTGTCCTTTAGTGAGCTAATACTCCTTGTGGCATTGAGACCTGCTTGTTCTTTTTGGGTCTCTGCCTCGTCCTCACGACCAGGCGTGAGTCCTCAAACCAAGTTAGGTTTGATGCCAAATTAATGTTTTCTACGGAAATAATGTTTTTTTAGAGCTATCGCATACATCGCATTTCTTTTAAATAAATAGTTTAAATCAAATAAATTTGTGTGATTGGTGTTTTGTCCCGAACTACTGAAATGAAATTTATAATCAAAGTTCGGGAGGAGGGGCATGCACCAATCTCCACGTCACCAAATTGAATCATTCAATTTACGCGTCAGCAATTAACTCCTGCTAGCATTATAAATACCATTTCCACTTACCCCTTGTATGCGTTTTGATTCATTTGTAACCCACCACCTTCCCCATCTCCACCTCTTAAAATTAGTTTAATTTTCCTATTGGGGGGTCTCTGCCTCGTCCTCACGGCCAGACGTGAGTCCTCAAACCAAGTTAGGTTTGATGCCAAATTAATGTTTTCTACGGAAATAATGTTTTTTTTTACAGCTATCGCATTGCATTTCTTTTAAATAAATAGTTTAAATCAAATAAATTTGTGTGATTGGTGTTTTGTCCCGAACTACTGTATGAGACACTGCATCTTTAAGAAAGCCCAGCACCAAAACAGACAATACTTTTTAACGTGTCTCTGATATTGGTCACAGTATCCCATGCTCCAGGTTTAGAATATTCCCTAGTTGCAAAGTCCCAGGGGGCTGATTCAATATATTAGATATGGTAAAGAGTGTAAGAAACCCATCTAACCCATGTAAAAATCAACTATGTTGGGTTACTGTTAAACAGTATTGTGTGTCCATCTGACTTATTTTCCAGATGAGAGATGTAGTTAGATGACACAGTGATTAAAAATGGTGAGAACATGTATTTTACTGTTTAGATGTAATCCGGGTTCATTTGAATTTGCAGTCTATATGAAATGTTCTAGCCTTTACAGTAATTACCTGAACCAAATGTTACTCAGTGTTTGGGACAGTTCCAAAAATGCCATTTGAAGCTGTTAAGGGGATTCCAATGCCACCCATTACAAATAGATCTACAATAGAATAATTATTGATAATGACCTACACAATGTACTATGGAGGCCAAATATAATCTAGTAATGATCATTTAAAGAATGAGTGAGTGTAATATAGTTACTTAATGTAAATACCAAAGTGTATTTACATTAAAATATTTAAATATTTTGATGTTATCAGGCTCTTACAGAGGGAACTGCAATCACAGCAAATGTGATGACTGATATGGTGATATGGTGCCTTTATAATTTGTATTTACTTCAGATCTGTCTCAAATAAATGTGACATAGTCTTTTAACATAGTTTAGTATAACATTATTTCTCACATGACACAATATAGACAACAGACACATTCCTCATATAGCATCTCTTAAATTAATTAGGTATAACAAGAAACAGCCAAATAAACGACCTAGTTTTGTACTTTTTCTTTCTAATCAGTCGTTATACTGCATCTTGCGACTGGGCTCAACATCGGTAATGTCAGTGCATTATCGTTTTTAAGTTTTCTAAAAACTTATTTAATAACCATTTGAATTTTAAAAAACTTGCGCTCACAGATTTCCACTCACTTCACAATACTCCCAAGAGGGAAGTAATCACATGCCTTGGAACCTACAACAGTGTGAAGTAGTGGTTAGGGCTCTGGACTCGCAACCCCCCCGCCGACTCAGGAAACGGAGGCTGAAACACGCGTCCTCCGAAACGTGCTCCTTCCAAGCCGTCATTTTTCGCACTGCAGATCCACAGCAATGCTACCAGACCTATAGTGCCGGAGGACAACACAGATCTGGCGGCTCCGCTGCAGAGCCACAGGCGCCCTATCGGCCACAGGGGTCGCTGATGCGCGGTGAGCCGTGGATTCCCCTGCCGACCTAAGCCCTCCCTACCCGGGCAGCGCTCAGCCAATTGTGCGCCGCCCCCTAGGAACTCTCGGTCACGGTCAGCTGTGACATAGCCTGGATTCGAACCAGCGATCTCCAGGCTATAGGGCACATCCTGCGAGGAGCGCCTTTACTGGATGCGCCACTCGGGAGCCCCAGGGCTCTGGACTCTTGACCAGAGGGTTGTGGGTTCAATCCCAGGTTGGGGACACTGCTGCTGTACCCTTGAGCAAGGTACTTTACCTAGATTGCTCCCATAAAAAAACAAAAAAACACAACTGTATAAATGGGTAATTGTATGTAAAAAAAAAAAAAATCTGTATAATGTGATATCTTGTAACAATTGTAAGTCACCCTGGATAAGGGCATCTGCTAATAAATAAATAATAATAATAATACATTGTCAATCAAATAAGGGTAATCCATTGTGCTGTATAATACTTTTCAGGTGGGTGTCATTTTCTTAATCATTTTGTGTTTTTTTAAACAACATATCTTAGCTTTTACAGAATTGGTTTTACTAAAAGAAAACAAGAAGCCTGCTGATATGTGGAAATCACTCAGCATTGTGGAAACAAGAATGGAATAATGACCAGGGGGCAGATTCAATGTTAATTATGTATGCTGCCTTAGCTAAGGTGGGATAAAGGTTGGTATTGAAACAAAAATGTAAGGTGCTGCACAAAGGGTATTTGCAGGCTCACTAATGCTGTGCCTTGTATGGTGTGTGTCATTCTAACATGGTATAAAAAAAACAATCGTTCAAGCGATGCCAGGTTACACAGGTCTTTACTATACACTAATACTATACACTAATAGATGCTCTTATTGTGTAAGTTTTACAGATGCTCTGTTATTGAGTGACTGCGAGTAACATATTTGACAGTTTGTAGAGCTTTGTGGTCCTGAGTAAACTCTGCATGGTCCGCAAACAACTCCCAAAATTCAGTTACACAATTCTTTCAAAAACCCATTTCTACACAATCACACATCGTGCTACTACTAAGCAACACAACAAACAGCTTCAACCACGTCATGTATAATTATAAGATTTGTATGTAGTCTGCATTTTTCCCCTTTATGTGTTTTATGTGTTTTCTTTTATTACGGGTGTGTTTATAAATTAATATACATTACAGCTCCCTTTGATGCAATACCAAGCATCACCTTCAAAGCCGCCATTAACTGAAACAGCTTTCTAATGTGAAACAAATACTAACAAAATAACTGTTAAACATTATGTCTTGTCAAAATTACAGACTTATTTTTTTTAGCCAGCATTATTTTAAAAAAAATCTACATGTAGCATTCACGTAAATCTAATCTGTGCTCATTCTACTAATTGTATTCACTGTTCAGGGGAGAAAAAAAATAAAAACATAATCTGGCTGTCCCAGCATTTTCGCTAAGCATAAAATAGCGCACTGATATTCCTAACTTGGTTGGAATGACTAAATAAAATAAAAAAAACACACTAAAACGTTGGGTTACTTACCGTAACCCTGGTTCCCTGAAAGAGAAGACGACCAACAACAACATTATGTATGGTATATCCCTGCCTATTGGTAGGTATTTTCTGGGCTCTCTATGCCAGAGCTGCTGATAGGCCCCTTCCTGGGATGACTCCCTTGGTCCCGCCTACTGGGATTAAAACCGTCATACTGAGGAAGCCATTTCTCTTTTTGCATCGAACCCATTCGAAGACGACCACCAACAACATTACATTACATATGAGAAATGTATACCAGAGCCGTCGCGAGGAAGAAGGAACGGCAGCATACGAGGGATGCATCAGAACCGTATAACCCAAGGTTAGCGGTGTGAACGTGCAACCTCAAGGACCCTAGTGCCTATTGAAGGCAAGGAAGGATCTACCACATTCAAGTGGTAGAACCTGGAGAATGTATGCGGCGTAGCCCAGCTAGCTGCCATACATACATCAGATAGTGAGGCCCCTCTGAAGAAGGTCCAAGATGTAGCCAACCCTCTAGCAGAGTGCACAGCTACTCCCCCAGGTGGGGGTAAGCCAACATTGTCATACGCCGCAGAGACTGTGTCTGCAGTCCAATGTGACAGTCGCTGCTTTGAGAGGGGCTGTCCTAGGGACCGTGACAAACAAAGAGCTGGTCAGTATGATGCAGAGCTCTTGTCTTATCCAAATAGCACTTCAATGCCGGCACTGGGCAGAGGAAATTCAGTCTCCTATCCTCCTCCAAAGCAAACGGAGGTGGATGGAAAGACTCCAGTTCCACAGACTGGTTCATCTGGAAGGCTGTGATCACCTTGGGGAGGAAAGCAGGGTTTGTACACAGGGACACCCTGCTGCCATCATCCCAAATTTGCATACAGGAGCTGTGCACCGACAGCGCCTGCAGTTCACTGACCCACTTTGCGGTGATAGTCAAGAGGAAAGCTGTCTTCATAGACAGATGCTTCAACTCTATGGAGTGTATGGGCTCAAACAGGCCTTCGTGACAGCCTCCAGTACAACATCAAGGCTCCAATCGGGGAGAATGGCCCTCCTGGGAGGGCGTAACCACCAAGCGCCCTTCAAAAAAACGGGTCGCTAGTGTATGAGCACCTGGGACACTGAGTCAATGGGGACATGGCATGCAGATATGATTGCTAGGTACACTTTCAACATAGAGGTGGATCTTGCAGAAACTGCAAAATAGTTGCTTTAGGGCAATAACTGGGGTCATGACCTCTGGCCATGCACCAATTTTGAAAATACTTCCACATATGGCGTGTAACGTAGCGTTCTGCAGTGTACTGACAACTGCGCCTGAGAGCCCTAAGGCGGACAGATGGTGCTGTTCAGGGGCCAGACCCAAAGTTGGAGTCTGCCCGGTCCTGGGTGCCAGAGAGCGCCTTGCGCCTGACTGAGGAGATCCATGTGCAGCAGGATCTCCCAGGGATGGACTTGCTGCGACTGGCAGAGGTTTGAAAACCAGAATCTCCTGGGCCGTCTAGGGGCTACCAGGAGAACTGTCGCCTTCTTTCTCCTGACCTTCTCGAAGAAGGCAGGGAGTAGCGGTATTGGCGGGAAAGTATACAAAACGCTTTGGGCCAATCGTGGGCTGCTCTCAGCTCCGGCGCATTTATGTGCAGGGATGTCCAGCGATACGACCAGGGTCCGCAAACTCCTCTGTCTGCCCAGACCGCCCCCCAACCAGAGTTGGATGCGTCTGTCATCGCCAACTGACGGTTGTGTATCACTCCCATCCTTACGCCTTCGCTCAGGTGAGAGGCTTGCCTCCACCAGCATAGAGCTTCCCAGCATAGGCGAAACACGGTCAGCTGACGGTGTCTGTCACGCTTGGGGTGTAGCCAAAAGGCACTGAGGCATACTTGGATTGAGCACCCTAGTTGGGTGGCTGATGAAGCTGAGACCATCAGACCCAATAGTTCAACACAACACAAATTATACTGTGAACCTTTGTTGAACAGGGCCACTGCTCCTTCCTGCAACTGGGACAGATCAACCAGTCGTCCAGGTAGTTCATCACCCTGATCCCTTGCAGCCGCAAGGGACCTAGGATGGCGGGGTCAGCTCTGGGGCCGACGTTATTGGCTGAGCTGGGGCCAGAGCAAGGACTTAAGTCTGCTGCCAGGCCAGGGGCTCCCAACACTGCGTACAGCTCAGCCATGCTAGCAGGGGACGTTGTGCAGGACATGCAAACATGGACTTTAGTCATGCTTGATGTCTGGACAGCCCCAAGGGCGTTGTTTAAACACCGGAGGGTGTAGACCTGTGTATAGAAGCACTCAGGCACCAAGGGTGCAGAAGCACCGAGGACACTGAGTGAGGTAGAATACAGTACTGGTGCACCGAAGCATCGGGGGCTCCGAGTGCAGGTGTTATTGACATGCTGTGGTGCTAAGCACCAAGGCATGGAGCATGTAAGCATGAGGGCGCCGAAGCACCGAAATGCGCCTAGTCAACACAACCAGGGGTAGTGCATAGCATGCACCGGAGTGGATACACAGGCTCAAGTGGCTGTGGTAGGCAATCAGGAGAGCAGTACAGGGGAGCACACGGTGCTGTAACCTGGTTCTGGACCGCATGCAGTCACACAACGTGGCAGCGCATAGCGAATACCAGAGTGGAGCATAGGCTCAAGGAGCTGCGGCGTGTAGAAAAAGGTACTGCCTTTATATATATTTTTTTAACTGCAAAGGCAGTAATAGGAAAAGAATAGAGGCTTACACACACAGCAATTCAGCTATGGGAGAAACACATTCACCGCGCCAGGCGGGTGACCAAGCTTGCCGAGTAGGCAGGCTGAAACAAGCCTGCTGATTCAACTCAACAGCGGGACCCGAGTACTTTTTCTTTTTAAACTGCAAGGCAGTAAAGAAAACACACACACACACACACACACACACACACACACAATAGCAAAGTTATGAGGGAAAATAGCAGTCACCACAGCAACGCTCACACCCAAAGAAAATAAAGATTCCTTTAAAAAAAGAGAGACGCATAGCAGACATGTCTGGAAATAGCTATGATCAGCTAAAAAGCAAATTCAAAAATATTGTATATCTCCAGCTTGAAGTTATTGAACTGCAGTGGTCACAGGAACCTGCATCTCCTAGAATTCTACCAATCACTGGACCACAATCAGTTCCCTTTCAAGTCGAAAATAACCATCAAGGTATGGGATATTGCCAACAGGCAGTAGGGATTGGCTGAGCTTTCATAGCAAAGCTGCCGATAGGCCTCTGCGTGAGCTGCTATGTAAGCCCGCCCCCCTGAGAGCTTACTATACGCAGCGCGCAGAGACTCTCTTCCTCTTTTGTCTTCAGCTTCGGTAGCGGTAGGTAATAGAGCTAGGTAACTGATTATGCTCAATAAGCGTATGGTTGAGAAGGTGGTTTTTTCCCCTTCTCCGAGTTTATTTCAGTTATTATTATTTATTTGTTAGGATTATATATTTGTATTACATTTATATTTTCCTTCATGCTTTGCTTTGGCATCACATTTCCTTTCTTTCTTTCGTGGTCTCTCGTCTTCCCTCTGTTCTAATTAATTAATATTATTATTTGTTGTATTTTGGGTTTTTTCTGAATATATATATATTTTTATATATATATATATTATATTGTTTAGAGGATGCGTTGTGCGTTGGCCTTAGGCCACGCGCGTATACTGCAACCTCGGTCTTGCTTTAGGCCGCGTGTGTGTGAGCCTGCACTGCGGTGTTCCCCTATTACCACTGCAGCGTGTTCTGTACTGCCACGTGGTAGATGTACGGTTCCCTACAGTTCCCTTATTTTATATAGTTTTGCTGCAGCGTCCAAAAAAAAAAAAAAAATTCCCATTCACTATACAGAGGAAGACGACCACAAAGTGCAATTCCCCAGTACCAACAGTTAGGTATTGCACAGCACCCAAGACACTGTACCAGCACTTAGTGCTGTGGGTCAGCTGACACCTAGGAGTCTGTGCTAGCGTTCTACGCTCAATACTCGCGCTCCGGCGCACAGCGCTCCGGCGCTTTTGGTGTCAGTGCTTCGGCGCTTTGTGCAGCGTTTCAGCGCTTGGTGCTTAGCGCGTCCGCTCGGTGCACTTCCATCGACGCACACACCTTCAGTGCTTGACGCTCAGCACTCAGTGCACGACACTCGGTGCTCAGCCCTCGGTGCTTGACACTCGGTGCACTTCCATCGATGCACGCACCTTTGGTGCTCTATGCTCGGCGCTCAGTGCACGACACTCGACGCTTGGTGCTCGACGCTCGCACCTTCGGTGCTCAGCGCTCGACGCTTCGGGCGCTCGATGCACACACCTTCGGTGCTCGGTGCTCAACGCATGCACCTCGACGCTCCGACGTTCGTCGCTTTGGCGCTCGATGCCTGGTGCATCGACGCTACATGCGCACACACCTCGACGTTCGACGCTCGGTGCATAAACATGTCCTTTCATCGGTGTGTCACTTGCCAGGCGAAGTTGCCTGCGAGTGACCCAGAGCACGCAGCATCCGCCTTATCAGACAGGACATACTGTGGCTTGTGTGCTGGGTTCCAAACCTGCACCCTGCGCCAGAGGGCGAAGAAGGCAGTTGGTGGGCTTTCGCCCTCCTTGGGGTCGTCCCACACCGTCTCTGCCCCGCCGTTGTCCATGTCGACTCTGCCAGTCAGGCTGCGGCTCTCTAGAAGCCCGTCCTCCCAGCTCACAGCTGGTCAGAGGTCCCCGCCCAGACACATGCGGGAATGATCCTGCAGTCCTGTCGCGTGAGATCCCTCCCCTTGCAGGGAACGCCCCTGTCGGGACAGGTGATACAGGGACTGATCAGGTGTGGTGGAACTGACCTCCAAAATGTCGCAATTTATGGAGGTCATGATGGGCCAGCCTCCTGATGCCCGGGCCCACTAGCCAGCCGGTGGCTTCTCCACAGCCAATACCGGTCCCCATCCCTCAACTACACCAGGAATGGGATGTTGATGCTGTCTCTAGGGACGCATCTGACGGGGAGCCTCTGTTGGAGGAGGACAGTGCAGAGGCAGAGTTCCCTCCCAGTCCTCTGAACAGGACGTGGAGCTAGAGGTACTGGACACCAACGACCCTATGTTGTGTTGAGAGGTTGAGAGAGCAACCCGCCACCTGGGTGTCGAGTGGCCTACGGTGGAGCAACCGCGGCGCTCTCTATTTGAGAGCTCAGCCCGCCAATCAAGGATGCTCCCGACATTCCCTGATTTTATAAAGCAGGTGCAGTCCACCAGCCTCTACCCCGGTGAAATCTCGCAAGGCTTCGGCCTTTAACATGCAGGGGGCAACGGAAGCTGGGTTGGCGTCCTTCCCACCAGTGGACGCTGTGTTCGCCACGTTGGTGAAGTCGCCAGTGCTGTCAGGGCTGACAAGGGATCCCGCATGTCCCAACAAACAATGCAGGACCACAGAGGTACACCTCAAAAATGGGTACTCTGCGGCCACAGAGGCGGTCAGGCTATCTAATGTAGCCAGCCTGCTCACTGTATACTAGGCGGCGCTTGTTAAGGGCCTGCCTGAGTGCCCATCTGTGGCCCTCAGGGCTGAATTGGGGATGGTCACTCAGCTGCTGGTGAAGCTTGCCCAGCTGAATGCGCGGGCTCAGGGCAGGAGCATCGTGTCTCTGGTGGTGGCCAGAAGGCAGCTCTGGCTCTTGCAGGCAAGAGTGCAGGAGCCTGACAAGGCCCCATTGGTGGATGCCCCAATCACACCGGGGCACACATTTGGACCGGCAGTGGAGGACATGATGCAACATTCCGCCAAGGCGCGTGAGGCGTTGCAGCAAATGGCTAGGATGTGGCTGAATAAGCCTTTCCAGCCGAAACGGCCACAAGAACACCAGTGGTGCAGGACACCGCCACAGCAGCAGGCGCACCCACGGGGTAATAAGACCTCCCCTTCAAGTGCACCAGAGCGCGGCCAACCCGCATTTCGTAAGACCGCAGTGCGGAGGGTGGCGCCCTAGAGGAGGTGATAGGCCACGCCCTCGTGGCTCTGGCCAGGCCCCTCACGAACGAGCGCAGCCAAAACAGCCCTGAAAACTCCAGGCAGCTCTTAACCCACCCCTACACCGTCCCACAGCTCCAGTTCTGGCAACATTGCACCGACGATATCTGGTTGCACAAAACTATACCCTTCAGTTCTGGTTAACCCCCCCCCCCCTTTCGGAGAGTGGTGGTAACTGCAGTGAAGGACTCGGTTCAGTCCTCAGCTTTAAATGTGAAAATACAGGCATTGCTCAGGAAGCGTGCCATTCAACAGGTAGACCCAGCTCTGATCGACCAGGGGTTCTATTCCAAATACTTCCTGGTGCCCAAGAAGGACGACGGGCTCCATCCTATTTTAGATCTGCGAGTGCTGAACAAATACCTGCGGGTGTTATTGTTCAGGATCCTTACACACAGGCACATCATCCAGTCTGTCCGACACAGCGACTGGTTCACCACCGTGGACCTGACAGATGCGTACTTTCACGTTCCCATCTGCACGGGTCACAGGTAGTATCTGCAGTTCGCATTTCAGAGCAGGTATACAAGTTTTGTGTCCTTCCATTCGGCCTGTCGCTAGCTCCTCGAACCTTTTTGAAATGTATGGATGCCATTCTAGCTCCTTTGCGGGCTCAAGGCATCCGACTGCTGAACTATCTGGACGACTGGCTCGTCTGCGCGCAGTCGAAGGAGCAGCTGGCACAGCACACAGTGATGGTTACAGACCATCTTCAACGGCTAGGTCTGAAGGTCAATTCAGAAAAGAGCCGCCTCGTGCCGAGCCAACAGACCGAATTCTTGGGCCTACATCTGGACTCAGTGTCCATGGAAGCGACCCTGTCGACACAAAGAGTTGCCTCAATGGAGCAGTGTCTCTCCCTATTCAGGTTGAGAGAAACAGTCAGCATGGAGCTGTGTCAGACAACAGTCAACCGCCAGGGCGGCTTGCGGTCCCCCGGCCTTCACCGGATGGTAACACGGATGTTGCTATGGGCACAACCGCGTTTAACCTCTCTGCGTGCGGTTCACCTACCGGGCAGAGTCAATTACGCAGCGGATCTCCTATCCAGAGGAGGCCCTCTTGCGGGCAAATGGCATCTTCACCCTCAGGTGGTAGAGCGCATTTGGGAATGGTTCGGCACTGCTCAAGTAGATCTCTTTTCTTCGCGAGAGACCACGCACTGCCCCTGATGGTTCTCGGTGAAGGACCTCGACAGCCCCCTCGTAGTCGATGCACTGGCTCACGAATGGCCGCCAGAGCTCCTGCATACATTTCCACAGATTCTGATGCACCCCGCCTTCTTAGAGAAGGTCATGGTAGATCAAGCAACAGCGATTCTGATCGCTCCTCGGTGGCCTCAGAGAATATGGTTCCCGAGTCTGGTGCAGTTGTTGCACGGTTGCCCGAGGGAGCTCCCTCTGCGTGCTGACCTATTGTCCCAAGCCCAAGGAGGGCTATGGCACCCGAACCCCAAGCTCATGCAGCTATGGGCTTGGCCCCTGAGCGGGAGCGCCTGTCAGCCTTAGTCTTTCGACGACAGTGATTTCGATCATTCAGAGCACCCTCTACTAGGTCACAATATACGTACAAATGGCATGACCCGATATCCTACCCTATGGCACTAATATTACAGGTTTCTACAGAAACTGTTAAATGAAGGGAAATCTCCCTCTACACTTAAGGTGTTTAGCCTCCATATCGGCTTGTCATGTACGCATTGACGGTTTATCACCAGGTTGTCATTTTCTGACATCTCAATTCCTAAAAGGCGCAAGACGCTTGCGACCTCCTAGGACGACCAGTTTACCGTCATGGAGCCTTGACGTGGTGCTAGAAGCCCTTACCAAGGCACTGTTCGAGCCTCTCCACAGTGTGGATATGAAGCTTGTGTCTATGAAAACCGCATTTTTGCTATCAGTGGTATCAGCCAAACGCGTGGGCGAGTTACATGCACTATCAGTGCATTCATCATGTACTCGTTTCGCAGGAGACAGTTCTAAAGTCTCCATGCGTCCAAATCTGGCCTTTTTACGCAAGGTCATATCCCCGTTTCATATGAACCAACCAGTCGAGTTGATGGCGTTCCATCGTCCTCCTTTTTCTTCCCCACAGGAAGAACGGTTACACATGCTCTGCCCCGTGCGGGCACTGAGGTGTTATATTGACTGTACAACGACTGTGAGGCAAACAGAACAGTTGTTCATATGCTATGGTTCTAGGACTTTGGGTCAGCCGTTGTCTAAACAAAGCCTTTCCCATTGGATAGTGGATGCTATTAAATTAGCGTATGTATCTGCAGGCCTTCCGCCACCAGGGCAGTTGAAGGCGCATTCCACTATGGGTATGGCGACATCTTGGGCCCTCTTTAGAGGGGTGCCGGTGTCTGACATTTGCCCTGCAGCCAGCTACACCACATATTTTTACGATGTTTTACCAGTTGAATGTACTGGATTCCTCTGCTCCACTATTTGGAGCATCTGTGCTACACTCTTTGACGCCTCAGGATGCAGACATATAGAGTGGTTGATAATATGGTGTATTCCACCTTAGGACAGGTGTCATTGCGAGCATAGACACTGAGGCGCAGCTCCGCATATGCGTAGATGTATTGCCTACGCAATTACGTTATGACGTAAGTCTGTCCTTCTGCCAAGAATCCTCCCTCGCGACGGCTTGGGTACACTGTTCCCATACCTTGATGGTTATTTTCGACTTGAAAGGGAATGATAGGTTGCGGATGCTAACTGAAATAAACTCGGAGAAGGGGAAAAAACCACCTTCTCAACCATACGCTTATTGAGCACAATCAGTTACCTAGCTCTATTACCTACCGCTATCGAAGCTGAAGACAAAAGAGGAAGAGAGTCTCTGCGCGCTGCGTATAGTAAGCTCTCAGGGGGGTGGGTTTACACGGCAGCTCGCACAGAGGCCTATCGGCAGCTTTGCTATAAAAGCTCAGCCAATCCCTACTGCCTGATGGCAAAATCCCATACCTTGATGGTTATTTTCTCTTTCAGAGAACCGGGGTTGCATCCGCGACCTATCGTTCCCTAATCTTAGCAGAGAAGCTTTGAAATTGCTGTCTTTGTTTGGAAGCACTTATATCTGTGAACAGGTCTTTCCCTTATGAAGCTAAACAAGTCACACCTCAGAGCAAGGCTGACAGATGATAACCTACATGCAGTGCTTTGAGTAGCCACCACTTCACTGGAGCCCAATATCCCTCAGCTGGTAACTGAGAAGAACTGTAACATCTCCCAATGATTAATTGGACTGCACCCCAAAGTGAATGTAAGTACTAAAAACTAAAAAAGTTCATTGTGAAAAATTACCATAGCTAAAAACTAGTGTTAAATAATTATATCTAATATATATAGGCATTGCGTTTTAGAACCTGCATTTTGGCCCTTGGCCAGCTGTCTTTTTCGTTATCTGGCCCTCACAAAGTAAGGTTGTGCGCCCCTGATATAAAATATGTGCTACAGTGTTGCCAGGGTGTGACAGTCTGGCTCGCAGTGGTGATGTGAGATGACGTCACGGACCAGGAAGTAACTCAAACCAAAACAGTGGATGGGCGGGTGAAGCTGAACGCAATTGCGTTCACCATATTTAATAAACAAACAAAAGATTTAAACAAAACACAAAACAAAAAGGTGCGAGGGACAAACGAATAAACAAACAAACAAGTAAGTGTCGTGCTGGCTAATCCAGCACGTTTTAGCAATTGTTAATTACTTTTTATTCACCTCGCACTCTCTCCGCGCTCTCCGCTCTCCGCTCTCCGCTCTCCGCTCTCCCGTACTCCCTTACTCCCGTTCTCCCGTTCTCCCGTACTCCCGTACTCCCGTACTCTCCTCTACACTCCCATCCACGAGTGCACAGAGCTGCAGGTTTATATACTCTGGCCGAGGGATTAACTAGTAGTTAATTATCTTATTATCCCTCGGCCAGAGTCTGCACGCGTTTGGTAAGGATGCATGACTGTCAGCTAGTTAAATAATCAGTAGCTGATCAGCCATGCATCCTCACGGGGTTTTTAAATATAATAATAAAAGACGCAGCGGTTTTTACCCGCGCCGTAAACAAAAATACAAATAATAATACATAGGGGCGGGACACTCCGCCACACAGGGATTTAGGAATATACCTATTATTTCCGTACGTTTTTGGAGAGTTTAGCTACATAGTAATAGAAGTTAATGTGTAACAAAAAGAGGCTATATTTGTAGCTTGACTTGTGAACTGTACCAATGATCGATTTCAGCTCCATGTTATTATATGGGTTTATTCAGCCAGTTTTAATATCTCACAAGAGTATATGCCGAAATGAAATTCTCTTAACACTACTTCTGGAAACAATGTGTACAGTCTGTTCTGACGCAGTCATATTTAACAAAAATGCTACAAATCCTATCGATTTAGAAATCCTAGTGCCACTAACCCTGTTTAATTCACACATCACAGCCACCAGAAGTGGTAAGTAACATCCTGTACAATCTTTTACACTCAATTTAATTGCTTCCCACCCACCTCGTCTTCGTATTGCGGTGTTTTTATATGTACGTCGAGCAGAGTTGGCGAATAATAAGTTGCATTATAAATGTTTTGGATAGATTAATTTGCTATGCAGTAACAGCTGAGTGGACCAGCACTCGCATTTACATTTACTGGATCCCAGGATGACCCAAACCCCAGTGCATTATTTGTCAGGACAAAACTTTTAAACCTGCAAAATTGAGACACTGTCTATCTACAAAGCATTCAGAATGTGACAAAAATTAAAAAATGTAAAACAAAAGAAACAGGAACTTTGTCATCAGCAACCTTCAATGTGCAAAATGACAACATTCCTTGATGACCTGGTAGTGAAGATTCAAGCCCAGGAATCTCATTAAGTGAGGTACGTTATACTTTACTTTCTACACGTACTTATAATATACACATACAAATTAGTTTCAAAATATTTGTGAAAAAATTCATGGCAAGTGGTCCAGTGGGTCAAATCCAAATGCCAAGGTGGTCCCTATATTGAAAAAAGGTTGTGAACCACTGATCTAGACCAGAGCTGTACCGATCATTGATGGCGTCCTTTGCGAGATATAAATCCAGCGCCCTCCGTAACTTGCAGTCAGCGAATAAAAAAAATAAATAAAGTGTTCAAAATCTTTGTAAATGTCCAATGGAATGCACCCATAAAAACGAAACCTAGAGCCTACAAATGTATTGTTCTTGCTTTCAGTGATGCAAAGCCATTGACATGGTCATAGTTCACAGAGTTGGCCAGTGCAAATTCAATGGATATAATGGCTAGATTAGACAAGGGTTCAATTTCAGCTTTCTGAAACTATGTTGGATTGTTAGTGAACTTGCAAATAAATTACCTACCTGCTTGAAAAATCATACTTACTTGGATGGTAAAATGTTTATTTGCATGTAAAGAAGTATATTATGTGAAGATTGGAACTAAGTTTTAGGTTACCAATAATCAGTATAATAATTACAATTAATACTAGAAGATGCTAAACTGGAAAATGCTGCCAATTTCTCTGTTGGGTTGATTCTGTATGGAAGGTTCCCAGTCCCGAATAAAGAAAATAACTCTCAGTCTCTATCCTTACCTGTTCTTGAGAAATAGTATTTGGCTGCAAGGCTATATTTGGTACAATACTGGAAATGCAGAATAAGGAGTTGAAATTATTGCACAGCTGTCTACCTCCAGAATATTTGATGGGTCCTCCATTGCTTGTTGAAAAAGCAGACAGAGCTGAAGAATGGATAGGAGGAACTGCAGATGCATGATTCCAAAAAAAATATGTGTTGTCGAGAGTAGGGGAAGAATAGTTGGAGGCTGATGAGGAGACTGAAGAGGAGGCTGCGTTTGGACACAGAGAGGTAGAATAGGCGGTGGAAACACAAACACAAGTGTTAGCATGGAGACCACTGAAGAATCTATTAAAGAGATCATGATCGGGTTGAAACCAATCAGTGTATTGTCCAATGTTAACCGAGAAGCTGCTTTGGCTGAAATAAATAAATCAACCCGATCGCTTCCTACTTCAATGGGCAATCCTTTTTTAAAACAGAGCTTTCAAGAGTTTGTCGATGGGCCAATCTTTATAAAAAAGTTGCGCTGGAGAATCATCCTGAGTTCGGATGCGTTTAGAACGATGAAGAGAAATGGTAGCGGGTACAGCTGGATAAGCAGAGGTTGAAGCAGCAGCATTGTCAGATGGAGGAGAAGCGGGACGGGCAGATTTGTTTGAAAGTTTTTTCGGTGGAATATTTATTGGAGGAAGACCGCCAGAAGGATAGAAAAGTTCTTCATCTCAGTCAGATGAAAACGAAAGCTGCCCTGGATGAGTAGTCATTTTATCCTGATTGAAAACAAAGGTTTGTTTTAAGGTTGGTTCTGAAAGGCAAGACAAGAATTAGGAAGCTGGCAATGGTTTAAATAGGGTGACTGCCAGGTAATTGAATGTTGACCAACAGATGTTTATCGGGATAACACAGGGGAGGAGTCCCGGCTCCAGCCCCCCAAAATATACCAGGGTTCTACTAAAACCTTTCATGGGAAATCGACGTCCAGAATGCAGGTGCATAAACTATTTGATATTATATGTGTTAGAACAATGAACACATCTACCACATCTATAATTACCATGGAGATCAATAGATTTATTTAGCCAATTAACTGTATCTGATGGTGCTTTATACATAGAGGAAACCAATATGTCTTTCATATTTCTTCCTCTTTTAAACCAGATTTTTGGTAAAGCTGTAACGAAGGGGTGTTGAGGATCACACGCCAGTGTTTTCCAATGTTTATGTATTATCTTTTTAATGTCAATAGACATATGATTAAACTCTGTAACTCTGTTAATTCTCAGTCTCATAAGTATTGATTTGTATGTATTTCAGCGGCAGGTGAAAATCCCCACACCTTTTGGTTTTGCTTGCTAATACTATACCGTTGTGTCCTTCTCCTCTCATTTGGTTTAAACGGAGGGGGGATGTTTCTTTTGTCTTTGTCATATTTCGCTGGCTAGCAATTACATGTGGGGGAGGTATTGCTTCCTTGGTTTTTAAAGCAGGTCAGTCAGTTTTGTGTTCTGCCATCAGCACACCTTAAAGGTAATTGTTTGTTTATCTATTAATGTATTTCTTTATTATGCTTGGTGTTTTGCGAACAGGGTAGTTGGTTGGGTGATTTGTGTTTTGTAACATTTTTATTATTTTACGAGTCTTTTTGATATTTTGAAAATTATTATTACAATTAGTGTGGTTTGGGCTTGCAGTTGATCGGTGTGTTTTAGGGCAATAGTCACCTGAGATCTGCTCATTAGGTAATGTAATTCTTATTGTGTTTCCTTTGTTTAACCTCGAAGTCCTGCCAGTCTTGTCAACAACTGATTATCCCCCGATTTGTGTTGAGCTCTGTGTTTTGCAACTAAACTCTTTTTAATTGGTTAAACTTGCATTTTGCTGTTAACTATTCTAATGCAGTGAAACTTGTACTTTGCTGCTAACTTGTCTAATACCGTTAAACCTGGTATTTTGCTGCTAATTTCCCCTAATACTGTGACCCCTGTGTGTGTTTATTAAGAATCTGGCTTTGTTGTAGGACACTTGTTGGGGAGAGCTGTTTCCAACTGTTTACTTCTCTTAATACAGACTGTTATCCATGAGATGTTTCATCAGATGACTGGCTACAGCCCTTTCGAGAGTTTTTGAGAGAAAAGGGAGATTGGAGATAGATTGTATCTCTCCCTACACCCCCACTCGACCTCTCCGCTCCGTCTGCACTAGAAGACTGGCTCTACCTCCTCTACGCTCCACTGCCTCCAGAGCCCGCTCCTTCTCCACCCTCAGTCCGCAGTGGTGGAATGAACTTCCTACAGATGTCAGGACTGCCCAGTCCCTGACCACATTCCGGTGCCTCCTTAAGTCTCACCTCTTCAAAGAGCACCTGTAGAACTCCTCTGTTTGTATCCTGGGACACTATCACCCTTCATGTAAATGTGCTTTATTTTGCTCTTATCTGCCCCCTATTTTACTGCATTTAATCCTGTACTTCAGAATACTGTAATCTGCCAAGTGTTTAACCTGTAGTATTTTGTATTTAATCATATCCTGATGTAACTATCACTATTTAATCATATCCTGATGTAACTATCACTGACAGTGTTATCTGCTGTATTATTGAATTGTATTTTGTCACACTTGTACTTGCTTGAACCAAAGTCATTGTATTTATCTTGCTCTTAATTGTATTATTACTTGTACTGTGATATTTGAAATGTATTTGCTTATGATTGTAAGTCACCCTGGATAAGGGCGCCTGCTAATAAATAAATAAATATAATAATAATAATAATAATAATAATAATAATAATAATAATGGGAAGCGCCATTGCTGCTGGAAGTTGGTCTAAGGCCTCTTACATTGAAATATACTGTGTCTATTAACTGTATTAGTTTTATATATTTGACCCCCCCCCCCGGTTTTTATTAAAATGTTAATGTATTTAATGCATAGCTATTTAAACTGATGTTTTATGTCACTCTGAGATCATTGTAATAAAGCTTTGAACCTTCATTATATTGCTATTCTCTCATTCTGTTGCTATTTCTGGTCACATCACCTCTATTCCTTAAGCCTTTATCCCAAAATCGAGTTTGAAAATCCAAATTTGTTACAAATTCGTTTTAACCTGGGGCTCCCGAGTGGCGCATCCAGTAAAGGCGCTCCTCGCAGGATGTGCCCTATAGCCTGGAGATCGCTGGTTCGAATCCAGGCTATGTCACAGCTGACCGTGACCGAGAGTTCCTAGGGGGCGGCGCACAATTGGCTGAGCGCTGCCCGGGTAGGGAGGGCTTAGGTCGGCAGGGGAATCCACGGCTCACCGCGCATCAGCGACCCCTGTGGCCGATAGGGCGCCTGTGGCTCTGCAGCGGAGCCGCCAGATCTGTGTTGTCCTCCGGCACTATAGGTCTGGTAGCATTGCTGTGGATCTGCAGTGCGAAAAATGACGGCTTGAAAGGAGCACGTTTCGGAGGACGCGTGTTTCAGCCTCCGTTTCCTGAGTCGGCGGGGGGGTTGCGAGCGGTGAGCCGGGGATACAGATAATAATTGGGCATGCTAAATTGGGGTGAAAACCGGGGTAAAAATAATTGGCGACGACTACATTTTTTTTTTTTTAAAAAGTAAATAAATAAATAAATAAATAAAAATAAACAAAAAACTAATTCGTTTTAACCTAAGAAACTGTCCATACTGTATGCTTCTAATTAAGTGTTTGGGATGATGACAATCAGCAAGTAATATAGTGTTCCTCTGAAATCATAACTATGGGACACGGTAAACCCAATGCTCTCGTTAAGTTGACCAAATCCTACATCCAGCCACCGACAGATCCAACTCCCGTTCATCCTCCTCTCTTACCTGTCATGATTTCTCCTCTTTCTTTCGGAACAAAATTGACAACATCTGTTCTATGCTCTCCCACCACAAACCCAGTCTACTACTTGACCAGCTTGACACTCCTCCGGTTGCCCCTCCTGCCCTCTCTTCTTTCTCTCCTCTCTCCATTGCTGATGTTTCCGGCTTACTGTTGAAATCAACTACTTCCCTGGCCGACTAACATTTTCCATCTCTGTGCTTCTGATCTTGCTCCCTCCATTAGGCACACTCTCAGCCTGTCCCTGGACTCTGGCTCAGTTCCTGCTGCCCTCAAGCTTGCTCGAGTTACGCTGGTACTCTAAAAACCCTCCCTTGACCCGACTGACTTATCTAATTTCCATCCTATCTCCAATCTCCCTTTTCTCTCAAAAACTCTCGAAAGGGCTGTAGCCAGTCATCTGATGAAACATCTCATGGATAACAGTCTGCATGAATCTCTACAGTCTGGTTTCCGGCCGCATCACAGTACTGAAACTGCTCTGCTCCGGAATGTGAATGATCTCCTGCTCAATGCTGATGCTGGTGCTCCCTATGTGCTTGTCCTCCTTAACCTAACAGCTGCTTTTGACACCATAGATCTTGGCATTCTTCTTGACCGCCTTCAGAAGCATTTATTTTGCCTTTATTTTGCCTAAATCCTGCGCGCCTGTGCCGGCATTTCAATTCCACCTCCCATGTCTCTCTGTATTGCTTAAGCAAAGGTTACCCACACACGTGACACAAGCACCCTGTCACACCAACATATTGTAACAATTAGTTAATAATGGTATTGTCAATATATTGTTCTTCCTAATGACCCATAAATAAATGTGCGTAATTAGGCACAAAAGTAGATCCCATAGCTGTACCTTGAATTTGTAAATAACACTTATAATTAAAAAGAAAACAAATCAATGTGAGTATGTATTTAGTTAACTGTAATAATAAATTAGTGGGTTGATTATTTGGTTTCAAAGAAAAATAACATGACATTGCTTCACGTTCCTCACTGTGTGGTATATGTTAATATAAAGACTTTCAACATCAAATGTTACTAGACATGCCTCACTTGGAACCGTATATTTGGCAGGCATATTAATCACATCCCTAGTATCCAACAAGTAAGACAGCAGTTCCGTAACTATTTGTTTAATATGAAAGTCAACAAATTGACTCAAAGGTTCGATTGATTACCAGACACGATTGGTCTACCAGGAGCATTAATGGAATTTTTATATATTTTGGGTAATGTATAAAAAATTGGTGTTAAAGGAAAATCAGTTTTGAGGAACTCAAACTGGCTCTGCTTGATTGATTTGCTTGTCAGTGTTCCATTCAGTATATTATCTCTTTTCTGTTTAAAGTTAGATAAAGGGTCAGTCATTAGAGGTTTATAAAATTCTGTATTATTTAATTGTCTTCAAATTTCAGTTACATAATCATCACTGTTCTGTATTACTATTGAACCGCCTTTATCTGCTGATTTTATTACAATGGATCTATGCTCTCGGAATTCTTTAATAACATTACGTTCTTGTTTGCTAATATTTGAATGTTTAGGCCTCAAATCTTTCTTAGTTAGAGTTTCTATGTTCTGTTCAATCAATTTACTAAAAGTACTAATTGTTGGATTTAATACTCCTACTGGAAAGAAATGATTTGTTTTCTTAAATTTATCAACTGGGCAATTTATTTCACTCATACCAAAATAATAATATTTAACCTCCCACCCCTGATTTTGATAATTGCAGTACAACAATTGGCAAAATCTACTAATATACCACAGTTAATAATAACATGCTAACGTGCCACTCCAATAAAATAGTATATTTACAATTGGGGATCACAGATTTGTTTTTGTTTTAACCATACTTTTAGTTTATAAGTAGAATCTTTAAATTCATGAGTACATTTCATTCATCCAGATCCTTAATATAAATTAAAGCGAAAGGCAGATTAGAGTTACATTGATTGTTAATTGGTGGTGTGGGTAGACTGGGTCCGACTCCTTCTTCATTACTTTTCAATTCTTCGGGCCCGTCATTAGGACCAGTAGCGCCGCTAAAACCCTTGTTGACTGGGTGATCAGCTTCATTTGTTGTCGTTACTTCATCTTCAAGGGATTTAAACCCGAAATGTCACTAGCTTGCTTCTCTTTTCTTTTTTTTATTTCACGGCACAGTTGTTTTCTGTTCGTCTCTCTCACGCGCACACTTTCTCTCTCGCCGTTTTACTACGTCTACATGGCCAGTAGAGATGCCAGTGTTTAGCTAGCATGATAACGGGGCAAGTTAATTGAATTTTAAACTGTAAAATAGCAATTTTTATTTATTCATTTATTTATTTTAACCTGGGCTGTGGGCCCCCTCGCAGCCCAGGGCCCTGGACAAATGTCCTGGTTGCCCCCCCTTAAATCCGGCCCTGCCTTTGAAAGCTATCTGTCAATGTGGTATGCGTATTCAATCTATTTAAATTTAGTATGGCAAAGAAAGTAAAAACAAAAAATCTATTGAAAATAATGTTTGCAATCAGCGACAATAGCACCTACTCTATGGTTTTAATGACACATAAAAAATAAAACAACTTGATATCAGTAGCTCATCACAGCAGACTTTGAATAAACTTTATGAACACAGTGAAGTAACTGAACAAAGCATGATTAGCAACAACACGTTGGTTGTACCAGATATTATCAATTACATTACTTGTGGTAATACATTTCATGACTTAATAGTAGTAAACACAGTTTCCAATACTTGTATTCTATAACATGTAGTTAAAGAGAAACCATTCACAAACCAGGACCATTTTATTTGTGTACAAGGTACTAGCTCTGTAAATTAAAAATATTTCTTAGTAGGGCCTACCTATATATTGAGTTGTTTACGGCGCCGCTGGGATACTGAACAACTGGCTACCAAACCACGCATGGAATATTGAGGTAAGCATTTGTATTCATTAACAACAAAACTAGTGCTTCATAAAATCAGGGAGGAAAAAACTATCAGCGAAACCAGGGTTTATTTCGTACCTGACCAGCCCACTCCCACAGTCGGCGATGGCGAATGCATATTAAAAATGATCGCAGCTCGCAAATTTGAGCCCTGAGAACGCAATTATATATTCATGAAATTTTGAATGACATTAAGAGCTGTCAAAGCTGAAAGGCAGGAAATTCAAAATAAATAAATAAATAAATAAATAAATAAATAAAATAAATACCACGACTGCACTCTCACTTGATGGTTTTCCAGCACACCCTGCTTGGCTAACGTTGTTTACCAGTAAAATAATGTCATTCACCAACATTCCACATAGTTAGTAAGTGTTTTTATATATCCCTGAATATCTAAAGAAAACTACAAATGACACAACAAAAATACAAAGGGATAATATTGTAGCGTGCACGGGGGAAGGCAGCAGTAGGGCTGGTAGGTGACGTAAACACACGGAGACATAAGCCCGATATACATTCCGTGCAAGGGAGCCAACTCTTTTGTACTGTGGTATCGGCACTATGGGAGGATGTAATTGAGTGACATTGTGTGAGAAATAAATACACAGGGAAAGTTATAAATGATGCACAGCTAGGACAATCTTATTTTCTTAAACGAAAATAATTTTCAGCATTTTTACCAAACATTTTCTGAATGCTTGCCTGTCACAGGTCACACAAAATGTTTTAAATCCTTTGCAAATTTCAATGTCTGCAAAGTGTCTGCCTTTCTGGTACGTGTTGATTCATTGCATCATGAAACCAATGCCAGCATAAGCATAAGATATGTTTCAATTACTGGGCACATTGTTTTCATACTCTTATAAGTATGGCTTGAATTTTTCGGTGTTTATTTTCCTTTTAATGGTTTGCCTTTAAGTTTTAAGCTGCTACATCCTAATTATGAGAACTTTGCACACCTAGATTTGGCAATATTTGACCATTCTTCTTTACAAAACTGTTCAAGCTCTGTCAAGCTCCTTGGGGAGTGTTGATGGACAGCAATCTTCAAGTCATGCCACAAATTTTCGATTGGATTTAGGTCGGGGCTCTGACTTGGCCACTCAAGGACATTTACCTTTTTGTTCCTTAGCTTTGGCTGTGTGCTTTGGGTCGTTGTCATGCTGAAAGGAGAACTTCTGTCCCAGTTTCAGCTTCCTTGCAGAGGGCAGCAGGTTTTCCTCAAGGACTTCACTGTACTTTGCTCCATTCATTTTCCCTTCTATCCTGACAAGTGCCACAGTCCCTGCCGATGAGAAACATCCCCATAACATGATGCTGCCACCACCATGCTTCACAGTAGGGATGGTGTTCTTTGGGTGATGTGCTGTGTTGGGTTTGCGCCAAACATAACGCTTTGCATTTAGGCCAAAAAGTTCCATTTTAGTTTCGTCAGACCACAAAACTTTTTGCTACATGGCTACAGAATCTCCTGAGTGTTTTTTTGCATACTTCAAACAGGATTCAAGGTGGGCTTTCTTGAGTAATGTCTTCCTTCTTGCCACCCTACCATACAAGCCAGACTTGTGGAGTGCTTGGGATATTGTTGTCACATGCACACTTTGACCAGTCTTGGCCATAAAAGCCTGTAGCTCTTGCAAAGTTGCCATTGGCCTCTTGGTAGCCTCTCTGATCTGATGGCAGTCTCCTTCTTGCTCGGTCATCCAGTTTGGAGGGACGGCCTGATCTAGGCAGGGTCTTGGTGGTGCCATACCTTCCATTTCTTAATAATCGTCTTGACCTTGCTCCAAGGGATATTCAAGGCCTTTAATATTTTTTTATACCCATCCCCTGATCTGTGCCTTCCAACAACTTTGTCCCAGAGTTCTTTTGAAAGCGCCTTGGTGCTCATGGTTGTATCTTTGCTGAATTTATGCTGGAACTGCTGAATTTATCCTGAAATCATGTGAATCACTACAATTTAACGCAGGTGGAGGCCACATGGTGTGTGATTTTTGAAGGCGGTTGGTTACACCTAATTTAGTACTGCGATTACAAGGGGGGTGGACACTTATCCAACCAAGCTTTTTCAGTTTTTATTTTTAATTAATTTTCTACAAATTTCTAGAATATGTTTTTCACTAGGAAGGCAACAAAAGGTGAACATTTTGAAAGGGGGTGTAGACTTTCTATAGGCACTGTATATATTTATTTGTATATATTTGGGCTGTCAAGAGATTAAAATCGCATATTTAATTGATACAATTACTACATCCATCTCATTCACTTGTTTTCTTACTGATGCTATTATTATTATTATTATTATTATTATTATTATTATTATTATTATTATTATTATTATTTTTTTATTTTTATTTTAAAGTTCTTCTTATTACCTATAAGGCCTTACATGGTCTTGGACCTTCTTATCTTCAAGATCTGCTGACCCTATATGTCCCTGGTTGTTCCTTGAGATCGGAAAATGCTAATCTTCCAACAGTCCCTAAAATGAATTTTAACTCTGTCGGAGCCAGGGCATTTAGTTATAATGCCCCTCGTCTTTAGAACTTGCCCCTGATTCATATCAGGAATGCTAACAAAATTGAATTTCAAAATCCTGTTTGAAAATGCATTTGTTTGGGTCTGTTTATTTGTATCTGGATTATATATTAGAATATTATATATCAGGCTTTTTTATACTTCTTATATAAAGCCGCGCCCTGGAATGCTTACATGAAGAGCGCCAGTGACATTATTATTATTATTATTATTATTATTATTATTATTATTATTATTATTATTATTATTATTATTATCCAAAAAACAACCCAGCATAAAAAAACATGTTGCCCTATTTCTGGATTAATATTGTTGCCCGTCCTTATATAGTTTTATATTTATTTACACAGAATTACAGAAAAATTCCAGCACTTGCTTTTAAATTGTTTGAACCAACTGCTAAATCACAATGGAGTCAATTTATTACTTAACTTAATGCATTTCAAATGATACTATATCTTTTCTTACCAATTTCCTTATATATATATATATATATATATATATATTTTATTTATTTATTTCTTAGCAGACGCCCTTATCCAGGGCGACTTACAATTGTTACAAGATATCACATTATACATATCACATTATTTTTATATACAATTACCCATTTATACAGTTGGGTTTTTACTGGAGCAATCTAGGTAAAGTACCTTGCTCAAGGGTACAACAGCAGTGTCCCCCACTGGGGATTGAACCCACAACCTTCCGGTCAAGAGTCCAGAGCCCTAACCACCACTCCACACTGCTGCCACGGTGTATATATATATATATATATATATATATATATAGTGTAGTCTGTGTATAAGATTCACATCCATCCCAGGTGTTTTGATTCTTATAAGCGGATAATTCTTAAAAGCGGACCGATATGATTACTGTGGTGCAGAATCAAACTTAGTATGAGAATAGTAAGAGCTTGTTCCCTGGCTGCAGTGTAATGGGTTGACCACTAGATGTCATGAGTTCCTGCATGTATGCACGCCCACGAAAAATCCACAGCTGCTTTCCTTAACGAATTACGGATAACAGTCAATTTGTTAACTGCTTGTTAAAGTTAATGACACCTCGATAGAAATGGCTTAGTCGATAGCTTTGTGATGGAGGTATAGAGGCGTAAGGAAGCAGAAGTAACAAAAAGAAACCAAAACTTGAGTAAGAGATCTAGTGTTTGTTCCACACTAAGTACTCTTAGTGCGCCAGCTAGAGCTAGGTTTATTTTGTTTGTTTTATTAGCAGTTGTTTTGCCACCGCAGTGTAAGAAAAATAAAACCAACACCGGTTTAAAACTGTAAGACTCCAGCCTGATAATTTACACTATCCTCGGCCACTCTGTCATCAGAAGTTTAAATACAGTATACAGATGTCAATGGTGCTCAATCACTGAGGACAATACATCAAAACAAGTCCTTGTGGGTAAGCAGCTTGTTATATGATCACGGTTATGACTTATGTTTACTCAAGGCTGCAGAATCCTGTTTTACTACAGTCTACTTGAGAAGAGATTGTCTCGTGAGGGTGCCTAGTTTAACTGCCGTACGGTGTTACGTGTAATGGCCTTTGAATTAAAATGACATTACAGTACAGTATTTTACTGTCAGGACTACCACTGCATTTAAACAGCTATGGCTTACTTATTTTTTGTTGCAATGCGCCACGCCGTCTACATGCATATCACACAATAACACTGCTGTACTCGGTATGTATTCAATGAACGTGTATTCACTTTATTGAAATACATTTTCACTAACAGAGAACACAAAAAACACACCTGCACAATGCAGTGGCACAGTCACGTTTGATTACAAACAATGCAGTGTTTCCTGCATTATTGCACTATCCATGCTGCGTATGTGCCTAATCACGCAAGATGTGATCAAATTCAAATACAGCTTTTATTGGTTGTATACGTCATTGCACTTGATCAAGTATGACATGTAGTCAGTTTGCCCCAAAATGATTCTTATAAGTAGACTGCTTGATTCTTACAAGCTGATTATTTTACATTGGTTGGTATAGGAATGATTTGGTCCCAGTGGTTTTGTTCACTATATGCGGTTGATTCTCATATCAGTGATTCTTATAAACAGATTGAACTGTAATATATATATATATATATATATATATATATATATATATATATATATATATATATATATATATATATATATATGTAGCATCAGAGTGGGTCATAATATCATTCTGTGTCTGAAATTAACAGAATTGGAATATACAGAGGGGGGTCCTAAGCAATTCTCTGTGTCTACTTTTGGTTTCTGGTCACAAACTCCCCCACTGACAAAGAATGCTTTTAAAAAGAGTCGTAAACTAAATACTGGACAAGTGGTTTATCTTAACCATTGCTGAATAAATCCTGTGGCACTGGCTATGTCTTTCAAAAGGTAAAAACAGACGTTTTTGAATGCCTTGACACTACTGAGAGAGGAGAGGGCACCTCATAAATACAGCCGACAGGGGAGAAATAGCAGACCAATTGAGGACAAAGGGCCGTCTCGGAATGAGAACAGCCAATGGGAAACACCCCACGTGGTCTTGGGCACAGCCTAAAATAAACAAACTATCCAATCACAGGGGTGAAGAGAGGATTACAAAAACACAGGCGCAACTTTCAAACAGCGTTCCCAACACGAAACCCAAGGCTCTTGACACACAGTCACAAGTCTCTGAACTTTGACAATCTGAAGACCCAGCCTGTGACCGGCTTGAACAGAGATACCATTTTCAGAAACTCTGATACGAGATAACTACTCTAGTGTTTGCCTTGGTGTGGGAGTCCGCAGCGTAGACGTCTAATATCCTAAAAGTACTTGTAATCAAATCTCTAACTTAGTCCCGATTGATCACTGGAGAAAGAGTTGGATGAACATTTGAAGTCGACAGAGATTGAAATATAGTCTATTAAGCTAACAGTGCTGGAGTTTGTTTAAACGTGTATGTGTGGGTTTTGTCCAGTAAACGGAGCTGCTGGTTTTACCAAAGTTGAACCATAAAGATAACGGTTTGACGTCACTTCTGTCTGACGTCAGTGCTTGGCAGCGTTGCTTTCCACCGTTCAATTTCACTGAATAGGGAGACATTGAATAGCCTATAGTTCAGCACACATGGGTCAGATCTGTGTTTCTGTCTGGATAAAACTGGTAATCATTGATAATAATTACTGTTTGTGCCTTCAGTACTGGGGAAACTAATAATAATTTGTTAATTTAGGAAATACGTTCCTCTCCCCCCACCCCTCACTTTATGATACGGTCGGGAGTTCATCGAAACTGTCAGTGTTCCATTCCACACACACACAGCGTCAGCAGTCAGAGAAACGAACAAGTGAAACAGAGAATGCAGTGGCACTTTACAGTATTACCCTGTTTGCTGGGTTGTATTGTTGCTCACCAGTCCTTAATTTGTAATGACAGGGATGGCAGGGCTCCAGCGATAATTTAATTTAAAATTAAAGTGTGTACGTTGCTGCTGCTTGAATAGAGTGAACGTACAAAAAAAAAAAAAACACACACACATTTCAGAGCGAAAAAAAAAAAAACTTTCATAACTAAAGGGGGAAAGAGGTGCCGTGGCTCAGCCCTGGAGAGCCCTGACACATATTAAGCACTAGTTAAATAATAAAATGTAAGCCTCGGATAAAGGCGTCTACCAAATGGATCAAAAATAATAAAGACTACAATGTATTTGTTATGACACCTCCTATTTTAAACTCCATTTGCTTTGTGTTTTTTGAAGATCATTGTTATTGGGTTTGTGATTATTTGTTTATCTTAAAGTTGTAATTTGCTTTGTTAAACTAATGATCTGACTGACAGCTTTACATGGCCCAGCTTGAACAAAACTCTTGTTCATCGAGGAACACATTGATTCACATAAAATAAATACATACTGCCTGCTGGATATACGAAAAAAGAAAGAAGTCTGTCAGTACTTGTAAACGCAATACTGTAAATGGTTATGATCTTGTATAGCGTAGGATCTATAAAAAAAAGTGAGAAGGTAATGTTTTGCCAAATAGAATAAAATACAAATGCATACTATTATATGTATGTGTGGTATATATTTCATATTTTAGCACATACATTAAACACTCTGCTATTTGTTTACTGTATATCGCTGCCAAAGGAAGTCTGAGATTTTTTAAATTAACAGCGCGCTGGTCCACAAAGTTGTTCTTCAACTGCTACAGAATGTTTATCTTGAAAGAGACCTTCTTCACAACGCGAAGTAATTTACTGACAGGTGGGTAAAAGCTATTATTAATCATTTGTGTTGATTTAAGAAACCCCTGAAATAAGGATGTATCAGACAGCAGTAGAACTTCCACGAGTAAAATAAAAAGTTATTTAACTTTTGTTAATGAAATGGGTGAATAACAATATATTTTTTAGAAAGTATAAAAGATGACTGATGATGATAATCAATCAGCCTGAATTGAGAAAAATAAATTAATACTATTATTATTATTATTAGTTTATTTAGCAGACGTCTTTATCCAAGGCGACTTACAGAGACTAGGGTGTGTGAACTATGCATCAGTTGCAAAGTCACTTACAATTACATCTCACCCGAAAGACGGAGCACAAGGAGGTTAAGTGACTTGCTCAGGGTCACACAATGAGTCAGTGGCTGAGGTGGGATTTGAACCGGGGACCTCTTGGTCATAAGCCTGTTTCTTTAACCACTGGACCACACAGCTTCCCTGCTCGCAGCGAGTTGTCTAAAGCCAGTAAAAAAAAAAAAAAAAAAAAACACATTACAATACAGTATATTAATAGTGTCAATACAACTGTAGTAATATTCGTATTGTAATTAAGAAGAACATAAGAAAGTTTACAAACGAGAGGAGGCCATTCAGCCCATCTTGCTCGTTTGGTTGTTAGTAGCTTATTGATCCCAGAATCTCATCAAGCAGCTTCTTGAACAACAACAACATTACTGGGGAGTTGGTTCCAGACCCTCAAAATTCTCTGTGTAAAAAAGTGCCTCCTATTTTCTGTTCTGAATGCCCCTTTATCTAATCTCCATTTATGACCCCTGGTCCTTTTTTCTTTTTTCAAGTCAAAGAAGTCCCCCGGGTTGACATTGTCTATACCTTTTAGGATTTTGAATGTTTGAATCAGATCGCCGCGTAGTCTTCTTTGTTCAAGACTGAATAGATTCAATTCTTTTAGCCTTTTAAACCCGGGATAATTCTGGTCGCTCTTCTTTGCACTCTTTCTAGAGCAGCAATATCCTTTTTGTAACGAGGTGACCAGAACTGAACACAATATTCTAGGTGAGGTCTTACTAATGCAGTGTAGAGTTTTAACATTACTTCCCTTGATTTAAATTCAACACTTCTCACAATATATCCAAGCATCTTGTTAGCCTTTTTTATAGCTTCCCCACATTGTCTAGATGAAGACATTTCTGAGTCAACATAAACTCCTAGGTCTTTTTCATAGTTCCCTTCTTCAATTTCACTCTCTCCCATATGATATTTATAAAGCACATTTTTATTGCCCGCATGCAATACTTTACACTTTTCTCTATTAAATTTCATTTGCCATGTGTCTGCCCAATTTTGAATTGTTTGTGTACAACCTGTCAAGACAGTACAGAAAAGTACAACTATATCCCATGTATTACACAACTATGTATTACATTTCAAGTAAACTTTTGGGCAATTACATTTAGAAATGCATGTAACCTGTTATTGTTATTATTTCATTTTTAATAAATACTCTTAGTATATCACAGATTATTATATACATTTTTCAGATATCCAAATAACTATACAGAATTCTATTTATTACAATTCTGAAACCTTTTTTTCCTTTGTTGGTTGATCCAAATATCTCCTATCTAATTCAGGTAAGAACTGACAAGACTTGAAATATGTACCTGACAGATAGAAGAGAAAAGAAGCAACGGCAAATCGAATATGGCATCAAGACCTTAAATTGCACACAATGCATTCGTCTGCCTAAAAACCTGCAGGATTCTTACATGATCTTTCTAGAGAGAGTGAACAGAGCCACACAACATGAAGAATAACTGCTCCCCGGCAGTACTGTTCAAATAATGTCACCAGCTCTTCAGCCTCAGGTACAGCCCTTGCTTTCCCCACCTTTCCAGCCTCAGATAGAGCCATTGCTGTCCCCACCTCTCCAGCCTCAGGTACAGTCCTTGCTGTCACCATATCTGCAGCCTCTCTGGCAGCCGTTGCTGTCCCGACCTCTCCAGCCTCAGGTGCAGCCATTGCTGCTTCCACCTCTTTAGCCTCCAAAGCAGCCTTTGTTGTCCCCATCTCTCCAGCCTCAGGTACAGTCATGGCTGTCGCCACATCTGCAGCTTCAGGAACAGCCATTACTGTCCCCACCTCTCCAGCCTCCAAGGCAGCCATTGCTGTCCCCACATCTCCAGCCTCAGGTACAGTCCTTGCTATCCCCACCTCTCCAGCCTCAGGTACAGTCCTTGCTGTCCCCACCTCTCCAGCCTCCAGGATCAGTCGTGAAGGAAAAAGGGAAAGAGGTCAAAGCTCTGCTAGATTCGGGAAGTATGGCAGCTTTAGTAGCAGCTAATTTAGTGCCCTCAAACAAATTGGAAAAAGATCAAACTCTTAATATCACCTGCGTGCACGGCGAGACATGCACATACCCCACAGATTTAGTGTCTCTGGAGACAACAGAAGGGGAGCTAGAGTATGAGGTCGGAGTGGTACCAAACCTGCCGTATGATGTGATATTAGGACGATACTTTCCTAACTTTGCAAAGTTAGGCCCAAGTAATTCTAAAGTTACTCCAAAATGTGTGGAGCCCCAGCAGGAAATGTCCTCATTCCCTGAACAGGAAGGGGAATTAGCGCTGCCTTTTTCGGTATTTGTGGGGGAGGAGGATGAGTCAGGCTCTGAACCTCCTGATGATACTGAAGTGGAGGTTGGAGTAGAGCATGATGTGGAAAGGCTAAGTACCAGTGGCATACAGGAAGGTGAAAGGCCAGAATTAGAACTTGGGGAACCCCTAGAATGGGAGGATGTAGAAGGGAACCCTGGGAACTTTGGGGCAGCCCAATTACAAGACCTTACACTACAACATGACAGGCAAAATGTGAAACTTGTTGATGGCAATAAAAGGGGCGTTATACCATACTTCTTGGTGTATGCTTATTTTTCAGTTAAAGAGGGATTGTTGTATCGGGTGGATAAGTTAGGGGTGGATGAGGTGGAGCAGTTATTGGTGCCCAATAGGTACCACCTTACTGTGTTAAATTTAGCACATGGGCATATTTTAGGGGGGGCATCTAGGAGAAAAAAAAAACAAAGGAGCGTCTTCTAAGACGATTTTTTTTGGCCTGGGGTACACGCTGCAGTTACAAAACACTGTGGTGAGTGCCCCGACTGCCAGTTGACGGCACCGAAACCATCCTTTAGAAGCCCCTTGATACCGTTGCCCATAATAGAAGCCCCTTTTGAGAGGATTGCCATGGGGGCCAAAATCGGCTAGAGGTCATCAGTATATCCTCGTTGTGATGGATTATGCCACCCGACACCCAGAATCCATTCCGCTTAGAACAATGGCAACAAAAGGAATAGCCAAAGAACTTTGGTTAACCCTTTGCGGTCCATTTATTAAGTGCGTGTCAGGCGCGTCAGGTCCAATTTATTTTCACACGCGCAGTTAATTTTAGACGTGCCGTTTAAAAGTATTTTTTTCTACAGTCAAATGGGTTTAAAAGGCCCTGCATATCAACAAATCACTCACTAGGCATCTCCAGCCCCGCCCCACCCTTTCGTTCGCTATAGCTTTCACAAATGCTAAGAAATAAATAATAATAATAGTCGTACATACCGATCAATCATCTCCTGATCACTCGTTTTATCACCAAACTCCTCAATAATGCGATCCAAGTCATTATTTTATTACTATAACATCTCAAAAAAGCTCTGCAAATGTCCGTGATATTCTCTGTGCACTGATTCAGTAACAGCCAGCTTGTTTCCTTATGGCCGCTGTTATCTGATACCAGGGGTAAGTATGACTATTCATGAGATACGCCCTTTTTTTCGGCTTGTCTCGGCTCCTGTCGCTCCCACTCGGCCATTGAATGGTTTTCTCGGCTTTTTCTGGAGAAAAAACGACTAGAAACCTGTTTTTGGTGTCTTTTTGATGATGTCAGACAGGGTCCAACATTGGACCGGATAGGAATAATTGCAATGTCGGACCAGGTCCGACATAGGACTGCAAAGGGTTAATGTTTAGCCGGGTAGGCCTCCCCAAAGAGATCCTGACAGATCATGGGACCTCATTTATGTCACAAATTTTGAAAGACTTGTGTGGTTTGTTAAACATCAAACAGCTTAGACAACTTCTGTGTATCACCCCCAAACCGATGGGCTCGTAGAGCGTTTCAAATCGGACTTTGAAATCCATGTTGCGGAAAGTGATTGATAAAGACGGGAAGAATTGGGATCACATGTTGCCATACTTAATTTTTGCCATTAGGGAAGTCCCACAGGAATCAATGGGTTTTCCCCCTTTGAATTGGTTTATGGGAGGCACCCTAGGGGAATCCTAGACATTGCACAGGAAACTTGGGAGCAGGAGAACACTCCCTACAAAACGGTGATTGAGTACATAAATAACATGCAGGAGAGAATAGCCACAGTAATTCCCATAGTGAGAGAACACCTAAGACAAGCACAAGAGCGACAGAGATTTACTTATAATCGGGGGGCTGCAGTGATGGTTTTTGCACCAGGAGATAAGATGGTGGTTTTAGTTCCCACAGTGGCATGTAAGGTCTTGGCTAAGTGGAGGGGACCTTATGAGGTAGTAGAAAAAATAGGGGAGGTGAATTACAGGGTGAGACAGCCGGGCCGACGCCCGGAAATACAAATTTACCACGTGAATTTACTTAAACACTGGAAGGAGAGGGAGGTGTTCACGGCTACAATACCACAAGTTTCGCCAATTACTCCGGAAGGGTAGCACAGACATTTTTCCCAGCTCAAAAACATGAGGTCAAGACTATTGTGCACAAGAACAGAGAGGTGTTTTCGGGGGTTCCAGGGAAAACTCACTTGGTTAGTCATAAGATATTACCATCGGTTTGTTCCAGATTTTGCCACCATTGCCTTTCCCCTCACTGAATTAACCCAAAATAGATGCCCCCTCATGGTGAAATGGAGCCCCGAAGCTGAAAAAGCGTTCACCACACTAAAAGAAGCTCTTTGTAGCAGCCCGGTATTGGTGGTACCAGACTTTTCTAAAGAATTCCTGGTCCAAGCAGATGCTTCCGAAGTAGGGCTAGGAGCTGTACTGTCACAGGAGGTCAATGGGGTAGAACATCCCATTATGTTTCTCAGCCAAAAACTGGAAGACAGAGAACACAATTATGCAGTGATCGAGAAGGAACGCCTGGCAATAAAATGGGCTATAGAAAGCCAGAGGTATTATCTGCTGGGACAACAGTTCACCTTAATTACTGACCACGCTCCCCTAACGTGAATGAACCAAGCAAAAGAAAAAAAATGCTAGGGTAATGCATTGGTTCCTGTCATTCCAACAGTATAAATACAGCATAAAACACCGACCGGGAAAACTAATGGGGAATGCTGATGGACATTCTACAATTCATTCCTGGTGGGGGACACTGCTGCTGTACCCTTGAACAAGGTACTTTACCTAGATTGCTGCAGTAAAAACCCAACTGTATAAATGGGTAATTGTATGTAAAAATAACGTGATATCTTGTAACAATTGTAAGTCACCCTGGATAAGGGCATCTGCTAATAAATAAATAAATAAATAAATAAATAAATAAATAATAAACAACAGAAACACTCATATTATGTTCTGATGCAATAGCATAACCTACCATGGAAAATAATAATAAAATAAATAAAATCTTATCCTGGTGATTTTTTAACTTGGGTAACAAAATCAAAGCCTTTCATATAAGAAACACAATATTATATTGCTGGCATTAAACTTATAAACAAAATAAGTTTTTTTCCAGCGTGTAGGAAACTGTTAGTATCGATCTTTACTCAGACTCATCAGATACATCATTCCTTGGTTTCAGTTCCTTTTCACTTTTTTTAAAATTTGCGTTAAGGAACACAAGGACATGATCTGGGTGAAGACTTGATCTGTGTCGGTTGACGGTATTTCCAGCAAGATAAAATATTCTCTCGCTCGGAGTGCTTGTGTAGGGGGTAGCAAGATATTTCCTTGCTAAAGCTGCCAGACGGGGATATTGGTCTTTCCTTTTCTTCCACCACAGTAATGGTTTGTCTATTGTTGGAATGTTAGGGGTCAACTTGAGGTAATCATTTATTTCACTGTCATCTGTTGCTGACCGTGGTTTTCTTCCTTCCTCGAAGTGACGTCCAAACATTTCTGCATAGTCCATTTCAATTTTGGACTTTTTAGTTTGAGGCTCCATGTCTGTGACAGCACTTTCTGAGGCGTCACTATCACAGGGCCGGCAGGTGGCAGCAATAGAATGACAGGATCTTGACTGGTTCAGATTCAGAACCAATTCTGAAAGATGGTGTTTGGCTGCCTCTCTCACATCATTCTGTAGAAACTGCAGGTGCTTGAAACGTGGGTCCAACAGGCATGCCATGATGGGAAGTGTTTCTGCAAGTCCTTGCTGATCCAGTTTGAATCATTTTGTAAGTTGCTTGCTGACTTATGCCTTCAGGCTTGTGTAGCTCCCATGTCACTGTCTGTTGGCTTGAGGTTGTTGTACAACAAATTCATAATGACAGGGTAAATGAAAGAAAGCCCCACATGCTGTTCTGCACACATAATAGTGTTTGCTTTTGCCAGCAGTCTTAGTACAGGTAACAACTGCTCTATCAAGTCCCAGATGTTACTTTTCAACAGTGACTTGCGAGCGGCCTCTTTTGTGACAGTTTCATCAGTCAGGACAGTCTGAACAGCCAGTCGTTGCTCAAATAAGCGCTCCAACATGAAGAACGTAGAGTTCCCCTGTGTGGCGCAGTTGTTCAGAAGCTTGTTCATCCGCCATTTTAGCAAATGGTGTGAATGGTCACGTGACATTTCCAGTTAGTCGAATATCAGTGCTGAGGTCGACTACACTCAAATTTAGTCGACTAGTCAACTAGTCAACCATTTGGTGCTACCGTTAGACCATACTGGATCCCGGAAAGCCGCAGTGGCCCTGTCAGCAAGGAGGTGGGGGATATGTTCGCGCTTGGAGTCATTGAGCTTTCCCGGAGCGAGAGGTGGAGTCCAATTGTGATGGTGCCCAATAAGGAAGGCTCCACTTAGTTCTATGTGGACTTTAGAGAGGTCAATGCCATCTCCAGGTTTGATGCATATCCAATGCCCCGGGTGGATTAGCTCCTCGACCGACTGGTAAAGGTGCAGTTAATCTCGACCTTGGACCTGCTTTCTCTACCCCAGATGGCTTGTTCCATTTCCAGACCATGCCCTTCGGGTTGCACAGAGCCCCATCCATCTTTCAGAGACTGATGGACCAGGTCCTGGATCCCTATCATCAGTATGCCGCCGCATATATTGATGACATGGTGCTTTTCAGCTCTACCTGTAGAGAGCATATTGTTAGACTTTCAGCCATCCTGGCTGAAAGTATAATAATATGATGGCTAATTTGGGTAAGTGTGCATTTGGAAAACAAGAAACCAAATATCTTGGCTACATCATGGGTAATGGTCGCGTAAAACCAGTTGCCTCTACAGTTCAGGCTTTGGTGGCGACGGCGATCCTGAAGACCAAGTCTCAGGTGAGATCACTACTGGGGTTAGCGGTTATTATCGCCACTTTATCCAAGAGTACGCCACCATAGTTAACCTCCTGGTGGATCTCACCAAGAAGACTGCTCCAAAAGTAGTTAAGTGGACAGGGGAATGCCAGGGGGCCTTTGATATGATTAAAAGGAAACTATGCCAGGCCGCAGCTCTCATTTTGCCAGATTTCAGTAAAGAGTTCATTTTCCCTGGGAAATAAAACTCATTGAGAAGGAGTGTTTAGCCATCAAATCGGCTACTCACGCTTTTCACTATTACTTATTGGGACGTTCCTTCTCTTTTTTCTCACAGACCATGCGCCTTTAAGGTGGTTACATACAATGAGGGACACGAACGCCCAGGTTAACTCGGTAGTATCTGGCGCTGCAACCCTTCCACTACCAATTGAAGCATCGTGCGGATAAGGAGCACCAAAATGCTGATTTTTTTTCATGGGAGGAGGGTCCATTAACCCTTTGCGGTCCATTTATTCAGCGCGTCTCAGGCGCGTCAGGTCCAATTTATTTTCACACGCACAGTTTATTTTAGACGTGCTGTTTAAAAGTATTTTTTTCACAATAAAACAGGTTTAAAAGGCACTGCATATCAACAGGACACTCAGTACTGCATCTCCAGCACTGCCCCACCCCTCGTTCGCTATATTTTTCAAATAACTCTTAATAATAGTACATACCGATAAATCATCTCTTGATCACTCGTTTTATCACCAAACTCCTCAATAATGCGATCCAAGTCGTTATTTTATTACTATAACATCTAAAATAAGCTCTGCAAATGTCTGTGATATCCCCCCCCCCCCCCCCCCGATACCATCGCTGGTAGAGGGGCGGCTTTATTATTTGAGTTTTGTAAATAAACACAGACATTTTGGGAGTACAGTACTGCCTGGACCTTGTTGTTATTACCACACCACCTTTACTGAATCTATTAGTGCTTCTAAATAGGGTTCAGTTAAACAGGAAGAGCATTTTAAAACGACATAGCGCTGCCAGTAGTATAGGCTCACATTTAACTGTAGATGGCTCCAAGGCATTACTTAGGATCAGTTGAAATATCATTTTCAGTAGGCCTATTTTCCCGTTTACATGTGGTGTTATAATGATTGTATCTAATGCTATTGTGTTCTCAATCAATATGTCAGATTTCTGTTGCTGAATGTTGTAGCCTGGCCATGCTGATCCTGTTACATGTTACATAGACCATTGCAGTACAGAGCCACTGTTGCTATCCTGAACCTTCTGCAGCTTATCCTGTATATGACTCAAAAAGGGAGCAGTGACAGCAACACAGACACCAGGGTATTGCTTCTATAAATTAAATATTGCTATAACCCTGCTGTGGTTTTAAAGAGCATAACCTGCAAACACATGTGGTATCTGCTTCTTCCCCTGGCTGGAATTCGCTTTGCTTTGAATCGGAGTTGAAATAGGTAAGTGGTGTGGCAATGTGCCCTGCCCCTGTGTGCATATTATGTGTTGTATGGTGCGTGCGTGTGTAAATGTTGGTGTATAGTCATTGGTACACGGGATATAAACGGGTCTGTATTTCACGTGTATTTAAAAATGTAGATTTGTATTTAGGCACGAGGAGGGCACAAATCACTTCACGTGCTGGTTAAATGTAATATGTGAGCACGGGGTTGCACAGAATTAATTCACATGCTGGGATTCAAGTGAATAATTAATTAGTAATTGAATCCCAGCACAACAGTATATATAGATGCACATTTCTTTCACTCAGGGTTGGGTGTTCGGTGAGTGGAGAACGGGAGAGAGAGAAGGAGAAAATAAAAAACAATAAAACAAAGTAAAGTAATTAGAAGTGTTTTCACTCACCGTGTTTGTTCATCTGTCTGTTTAAGTGTAGTACGTTTTGTTTGTCTTTTTATTTTGGCGTATAGTGCCGTGTCCCGTGTTTTGTGTTAAAACCTTTTATTTTCTGTGCTGTTTATTAAATGCTGAGCGAAACCATTTGCTCAGCTCCACCAAACCACACCTCTCTGTCTGTTTATTTCCTGCTTCTGGTCTGACGCCACCCACTCCGGCCGTCTTTGTGACACGTGGTGTCCTGCGTGGGATCTACAGCGCCTCCAGGAAAAAAAAAAGGGGCAATGGCAGACAACGCCATCAAACTACGCGACTGGATCCTGGAAAATGCTGGGCTGGAGGCCCAGTCTATGCCAGTAGCCATCCGGTTCCTGTGGTTGATGGACAGGGAGCGATGGGAGGCTTACGAGAGGGAACACACCCTAAGCACCTGGGAGGAAGGTGTGGAGTTGGTCCTCAGCTACCTGGAGGCGGTCATAACCACAACAACAGCCCAGGTAGCAGGTACCTGCTGTCCCCGTCTCCACCAACAGAGGAAGAAGGCCTGCTGGTTTTGCCTCCACAGCCCAAGTGGGAGGAGCCTGAGTGTCCACAGCCCAAGCGGGAGAAGCCCGAACGTCCTACGCCTGAGTGGGAGGAGCCCGAACGTCCTACGCCTGAGTGGGAGGAGACCGAACGTCCTACGCCTGAGTGGGGGGAGCCCGAACGTCCACAGCCCAAGAGGGGGGAGTCGGTGCGTCCACAGCCCAAAAGGGAGGAGTTGGTGCGTCCACAGCCCAAAAGGGAGGAGTCGGTGCGTCCACAGCCCAAAAGGGAGGAGTCGGTGCGTCCACAGCCCGAAGAGAGGGAAGTCGGGGCTTCCACAGCCCTAGAACCCAAGCTGCCAGCAGAGGGAGAATGCCTGCTGGTTCCACCTCCACCAGCAGAGGGAGAATGCCTGCTGGTTTCCCCATCACAACCAGCAGAGGAAGAATGCCTGCTGGTTTCCCCTTCAAAGGCAGAGCCGCACCAGTTCCCTGCAAGAGAGGCAGAGCAGCACCAGTCCCCTGAAAAAGGGGGAGACTACACGCTGCTCCCACCTCCATCGGCAGGAGACTACACGCTGCTCCCACCTTCACCGGCAGGAGCAGAGCAGCCGGAGCTGCCTCTGCCTCCGCCACCTTCACTGGCAGGAGCAGAGCAGCAGGAGCTGCCTCTACCACCGCCACCTACACCGGCAGGAGCAGAGCAGCAGGAGCTGCCTCTGCCTCCGCCACCTCCACCACCAGGAGCAGAGCAGCAGGAGCTGCCTCTGCCTCCATCACCATCAGGGGGAGAGAAGCAGGAGCTGCCTCTCCCTTCACCAGAAAGACCAGGACGTGAAGCTGGCGGCCCTCAGCAGCCCTTGCATAGGCTGCTGAGGGAAGCATGGGGAAGAACTGCCCGGCCGCAGAGGCCGAGAAGAGGGCCAACACCCGCACCCCAGCTTGTCCTGACTCCCTGCCTCACTTCGCCCAAGGATGCCGGGCTCGCTTCACCCAAGGATGCCGGTCTCGCTTCGCCCAAGGATGCCTGCGACGCTTCGCCCAAGGATGCCTGTCTGGCATTGCCTGGGGTTGCCAGCCGCTCCGCATCGCCTGGGGTTGCCAGCCGCTCCGCAGCGCCTGGGGCTGCCAGGTGCTCCGCATCGCAGCAGGAAGTACTGTGGCCGGAACCCCACCAAGGGGAGCTGCCGGCCACGAAGAACGTGGGGGAGATCAGGAGACCTGCTCCCACTGCAGCAGTTTCGCTGCCGGAGATCGTGGGGGAGGTCAGGAGACCTGCTCCCACTGCAGCAGTTTCGCTGCCGGAGATCGTGGGGGAGGTCCGGAGACCTGCTCCCACTGCAGCACTTGCGCTGCCGGAAGTACTGTGGTCGGAGCCCCACCAAGGGGAGCTACCGGCTACGAAGAAAGGGGGAGAGGTCAGGAGACCAGCATCCCCCGCAGCAATTTCGCTGCAGGCGTGGACCAGCAGGCTGTCAGCCGTGCCACTACCGGCAGGGGTGCTGACAGCATGGCCAGCCATGGGCCCACTGAAGCCTCCCTTCCCAGCCCGAGACTTTGTCCTGGACTGCTGGATTTTTAAGGGGGGAGGTGGCCGTTGAGGCCATGTGTGCTTTGCACAGGGGGGGGGGGGGGGTATATGTGGCAATGTGCCCTGCCCCTGTGTGCATATTATGTGTTGTATGGTGCGTGCGTGTGTAAATGTTGGTGTATAGTCATTGGTACACGGGATATAAACGGTCTGTATTTCACGTGTATTTAAAAATGTAGATTTGTATTTAGGCACGAGGAGGGCACAAATCACTTCACGTGCTGGTTAAATGTAATATGTGAGCACGGGGTTGCACAGAATTAATTCACATGCTGGGATTCAAGTGAATAATTAATTAGTAATTGAATCCCAGCACAACAGTATATATAGATGCACATTTCTTTCACTCAGGGTTGGGTGTTCGGTGAGTGGAGAACGGGAGAGAGAGAAGGAGAAAATAAAAAACAATAAAACAAAGTAAAGTAATTAGAAGTGTTTTCACTCACCGTGTTTGTTCGTCTGTCTGTTTAAGTGTAGTACGTTTTGTTTGTCTTTTTATTTTGGCGTATAGTGCCGTGTCCCGTGTTTTGTGTTAAAACCTTTTATTTTCTGTGCTGTTTATTAAATGCTGAGCGAAACCATTTGCTCAGCTCCACCAAACCACACCTCTCTGTCTGTTTATTTCCTGCTTCTGGTCTGACGCCACCCACACCGGCCGTCTTTGTGACAGTGGATTGTAGTTTATTTGTTATAAACATCGCTTGCTTTTATGGCCAAGACTGGTCAAAGTGTGCATGTGACAACAATATCCCAAGCACTCCACAAATCTGGCCTGTATGGTAGGGTGGCAAGAAGGAAGACATTACTCAAGAAAGCCCACCATGAATCCCGTTTGAAGTATGCAAAAAAACACTGTAGCCATGTGGCAAAAAGTTTTGTGATCTGACGAAACTAAAATGGAACTTTTTGGCCTAAATGCAAAGCGTTATGTTTGGCACAAACCCAACACAGCGCATCACCCAAAGAACACCATCCCTACTGTGAAGCATGGTGGTGGCAGCATCATGTTATGGGGATGTTTCTCATCGGCAGGGACTGGGGCACTTGTCAGGATAGAAGGGAAAATGAATGGAGAAAAGTACAGAGAGGTCCTTGAGGAAAACCTGTTGCCCTCTGCAAGAAAGCTGAAACTGGAAGTTCACCTTTCAGCATGACAACGACCCAAAGCACACAGCCAAAGCTACACTGGAGTGGCTAAGGAACAAAAACGTAAATGTCCTTGAGTGGTCCAGTCAGATCCCTGACCTAAATCCAATCGAAAATTTGTGACATGACTTGAAGATTGCTGTCCATCAATGCTCCCCAAGGAACTTGACAGAGCTTGAACAGTTTTGTAAAGAAAAATAGTCAAATATTGCCAAATCTAGGTGTGCAAAGCTGGTAGAGACCTATCCCAACAGACTCACAGCTGTAATTGCTGCCAAAGGTGCTTCCACCAAGTATTAACTCAGGTGGGTGGAGACTTATCCAATTATGATCTTTCAGTTTTGTATTTAATATATTTTTTTTTCTCAAAACAGTGTGGAGTATGGTGTGTAGATAAGTGGAAAAAAATCCTCATTTAAATGCATGAAACAAAATGTGAAAAAAGTTCAAGGGGGTGTAGACTTTCTGTAGGCACTGTATTGAGAGCTATAACCCTGCAATTATTTAGTTTTGAAGATCATAATCTGCAAACACGTATGGTATCTGCTTCTTCCCCTGGCTGGAATTCGCGTTGCTGTTTGAATTAACATTGAAATAGGTAAGTGGATTGCAGTTTATTTGTTATAGTCGTTGCTTGCGTAGATGACCCGCCTGCACTTAAATTAAAAATTTCAAAAAGTAATTAAGTGATCCAAACTGTGTTGGGGTTTGTTGAATAGTGAGGTTAATGCAAATTTATTGTTAAGTATACGGCTCCAGGCATACAGGAGAGTATAAATTGGCAGTCAGTGTCTTAGAACGCCAGCCGTCGAAGAGGGCAGTCTGAGCTCTGGCAGTCAGAGTGAGGACAGGTAGAGCGAGGACCTTTTGCTTTTCCAAATATCTCCCCTTGACTACTAGAGGCCTCACTCAAACTCTTAACATTAGCTATATTTAAGTAACATTATTAAGGTGGTGTTTTAATTGGGTGATCCATTGTTGTGATTAGTACCAGGTGAGTGTTGTTAAATCGAACATAGGTTGATTTGCAATTTATTCCACACAGCTTTTGTAGTTGTGTGATCCCAGTGAAGTGCATTGAAACTATTGTATTACTTAAGTATTTTCTTCGCACAGATTAGCAAAATGAGGGTGCGAGGAGAGGCTGTTGGAGAAAATCCGAACCTAGCAGCGCTCTGGAAGACGCCAACTACTAGATAGATCGGTACCCTCCCACTACTACTGTACCTTTCTGTCACATCTGTCCGGCTATGACTGTCTCTCACATCCCTGTTCTGTCAGCTCGCTCCCGTCCTGTCCTCTCTCTCTCCCCCGTTGCTCCCCTTAACCCCTCTAACCTCATCCCTCTGCCTCCCCCCTCCCACTCTCTCTCTGGTGCCCTCTAGAACTGTCACTCATCAGCTATCAAAGCTGATTTCACCTATGCCTTTGCCTCCCACCTCTCTCTCGATTTCCTTGCTCTCACTGAAACCTGGCTCTCTCCTGATAACACTGTAACCTGCTGCCCTGTCCTCTCTCTACGTCCTGTCCCATACTCCGCGTCTCACTGGACGGGGAGGTAGGACTGGTCTTCTCTCTCCCTCCTTACTCTTTTCTGTCCCCTCTGACCTTTCATCACTCTGTTAACACCTTTGAATTTCATGCTGTCCAACTAATCTCTCCCTGTCAACTCCTGCTAATTGTACTGTACCGTACCCCTGGACCTCTCGCTCACTTTCTCAATGAACTTGTCTATCTCCTCTCCTCCCTCCCCTCTCTGTCTACCCCAACTGTTCTGTTAGGTGATTTCAATATCCATCTCTCTACCCCACCCACTCTGCCGGATTCCTTCACTCCTTCAACTTTTCTCTCTCTCCATCCCCTCCTACCCACAAAGCTGGCCTTCAACTGGACCTCACCTTCTCCAGGGCCTGCTACCCCTCCACCCTCTCTGTCACCCTTCTGGACCTCTCATCACTATTTCATCTCTTTTTCTCTGTCTCTCCCCTCTCTCCCTACTCCACCTGCCCCCACTGTCACCTCCCACCGTAACCTCCACTCTCTCTCCCCCTGTCCTTGCCTCCACCGCTCTCTCACCTCCCTCCTATTGACTCCTTCTCCCAACTCTGTGTAGACTCTGCTACCTCCACCCTCTTCTCCTCCCTCACCTCCTCCCTCAATTCCCTCTGTCCCCTAACCTCCTGACCTGCCCGCCCCCCCCCCTCCCCAACCCTGGCTCTAATCTGTGCTCAGCTTGGCAAGAACCGAACTGCGCTCTGCTGAAAAGAAATAGAAGAGAACCAAACTCCCAGTTGCCCTAGACCTTCCTCTCCTCCTTCTTTTCTACTCTCTCCTCTGCTAAATGCTCATATTTCCAATCTATTATCCAATCCTCCACTAACAACCATCGGAAACTATTCTCTACCTTCTCCCTCCTCAACCCCCCCCCCCCTCCTCCTCTCTTCTCTGATGACTTTGCCTCTTTCTTCTCCTCTAAAATTTCTGATATCTGCAAACCCCCTCATTCTCTCCCGTCCCAGACTGATTTCTCCTCCCTCCTCCAGGGCCACAAACCCACCACGTGCGCCCTGGAAGCCCCTCCCCACTCACCTCTTTCAAGCTGCCGCTTCTGCTCCACTCCCCTTCATCTCCTCCCTTCTCAACACCTCTCTCCTCTCTGGCATCTTTTCCTCTGCCTCAAACAAGCCTCTATCACCCACCTCCTCAAAAAAACCCACCTCCCTCCAGAACTACCGTCCTGTCTCCCTCTTACCCTTCCTCTCTTAAACCCTCGAGTGGGCAGTACACCGCCAGCTGTCTGCTTTCCTGTCTAACCACTCTCTCCTCGACCCTCTCCAATCTGGTTTCCGCTCTGCTCACTCCACTGGAACTGCTCTCCTATCTGTCACTAACTTGCTAAACTCTGCCTGCACTGCCTCTCTCTACTCTGTCCTAATTCTCCTCGACCTCTCTGCTGCCTTTGACACTGTCGATCACTCTATTCTCCTATCCTCTCTGACCCAGTGGCTCTGCCCTGGCAGCAATAGTGCGGAGAAGGTGACTGAGCTCATCGCCATTGAGCAGCTTGTGAAGGTGCTGGGGCAGGACACCCGGACCTGGGTCAGTTACCACCGTCCCACCACGCTGGATGCGGCAGTCCGATTGGCCGAAGGGTTCGAGGACGCCCTCCCTACCGCTCCAGTGGTCACCCTACCTGCTCCTGCGTCCAGTAGACTGCGAGCGACGGCACCACCACGACGCTTCACCCCCACTACCCATGGACCAGCACTGCAGCGTCACCCCATGGGCGGCCTCCCTCCAACACAATGGAGAGCGAGGGCGACCCCCAGCGGGGTAAGAGCAGAGTACCCCTCCCCGCTGCCAAATCGTCAACGGGACACGCAGGCTCCGTGGGCACCCTTTCGCCCCACCTGTTACCGGTGCCAGGAGGTCGGTCACCTGGCGCGGAATTGTCTGACGGCCATGGAGCGTGGGGTGACCTCCCATTACGTCCTGACAGCACCAGGTAAGTCCAGGGGTAATGATTGGGAGGGGACTTGTGTTGTTAATGTACGGGTTGGTGAGGTGAGCACCCACACATTAGTGGACTCAGGATGTGGGCAGACTATAATTAGACAAGCTCTATTAAAGGGGGTACCTTGGTGGTCACGAGGGGTCGTGGTCATTTCCTGTATTCATGGGGATAATAAGGACTACCCCCTTACTAAATTAGATTGTTGTGAGTGTTTTTTTTTTAATAATAATAATAATAATAATAATAATAATAATAATAATAATAATTAGTAATTTAACAGACTTTTATCCAAAGTGACAGTAGGGATGAACGATGCAACTGCTACTGCAGAGTTACAGGTCTCATCTGAAGGATATATACATACGTACTATAATATACAAATTTTCCTACAGAACCCTAGAGCTTCAGCAAATCTGATCTTTCTATTCTACGAACGTAGCAAAAATACGAGCTCTTAGGGTAATGATATAAAAGTTATCCAGTCAAAGGGCCATATCATAAAAGATGGTGGTAATTTCCGGCCATTAAAAACAAATTACTAGGCAGTATTTAACACGCAATTTATAAAACTACTGTCTGGTTATTTTACTGACCAGTAATGGGTTTAGATGTGATTTACCGTCACAGATTGTTAGAGAGATTGCATCTAACCAATTGTCAGAGATATGCAAATGAGCTGTGTCCTCTACTTTAGACGTCAATGGCATACACCGTTATGGCTACATCACGTCTGGAGACAGGCAGGTTGTCCGAAATATCGAGATGTCAGTTTTAAAAATAATAATAATTGCACACACAGGTGCTGGATGCGAGTGAGAGATTAGGGTAGGTGCATTATGCGCTTTTTGATAAAGAAATATATAATTGTTATATAGCTTATATGCACATGCCTTCCTGAAAAGAACTGTAACCACCTGAAATGCAATGTGTTGTCACAGTTCATGATATTTTACTTTTGGCTGAGAATAAAAGGATCTTTTAATGTTAGCACTCGCTTCCTTTGCAGCGCTTAAGAAAGCATAGAAGGCACTAGAGTGTCAGCAAGCTCTGATTATTTTTCTCATAACATTACATTACTTATAACTTTCATTTCAATGACAAATGACACAGAAAAATACAATTAATTGTTAAATGGCACAGAAAAATCGCCTAAGCTTTTATTTGTTACTGTATTCCCTCAGTTTGCAAATACCTGCACAATTCATCCAAATACAATACATACAATAACATCTGAAATCTGTTTCTCATACAGTACACCTTACCATACAAAGATTATTTTAAAGTAAAATAAATAAATACAGCTTGATTGAAAAATCCTGTTCAGACGAGTTAACAATGCAATTTAATCTATGCGTTACAAATAGCAAAATACTTAAATTATATAATTATTGGATAATTTAACAGACGCTTTTTATTATTACTATTGGCTTAAAAACGCAGAAATTATGCTATGATAGAAATGATACTGTTAAGACACATGTCGTTCTCTGCCTGGTCTGAGGCATGTATTAATTATGATGCTGGTAAGGGTCAAGTAACGGCACAATACAGACTTATGAATTAGACTAATAATATGCTAATGAGAAAATTGGTCTCTAAGGGCACGTTATTTGAAAGTCACGATGAGTGATGTTTTTTGACAGTAAATGGTGTTTATGCATCACCGGATGAAATACTGTCATGTTAAACACTATTACTGGCACGATAAAGGACAAAGCAAGTTTTATGAATATGGGCCAAATTGTTTAGCACAGTACATTTTATAAATATTGGTAGTATATCAGGCTACACTACTCGCATTTCACACTACATATTATTCTTATAATAATAATAATAATAATAATAATAATAATAATAATAATAATAATAACAACAACAACAACAAATACCTGAATCAGAATCCCACCGTGACAGTGCAAGGCTCTCTGGCTATTAATATACAGTGCCTTGCAAAAGTATTCAGACCCCTGACCAATTCACTCATATTACTGAATTACAAATGCACATTGAAATTTCGTTCTGTTTGATATTTTATTTTAAAATACTGACACTCAAAATCAATTATTGTAAGGTGACTTGAGTTTTATGTTGGGAAATATTTTTAAGAAAACTAAAAAACTGAAATATCTTACTTGCATAAGTATTCAACCCCTGTGCTGTGGAAGCTCCCAGTTTTCACCGATGACAGAAATTGCCTTAACGAGGACACAATTACCTTACCATTGGCCTCTACCTGTGAACCATTAAAGTTGCTGTCACATTTTCTGGATAAAAACCCCACTGTTGAAGGATCAATTGTCAGGCTGTGAATCTGAAGGAAAATGAAGACCAAAGAGCATTCTACAGAAGTTAGAGATAAAGTAATACAAATGCATAGATTAGGGAAAGGGTACAAAATAATATCCAAGTGTTTGGATATCCCAGTGAGCACAGTTGGATCAATAATCAGGAGGTGGAAGCTGCATCACTCCACCCAGGCACTGCCAAGAAAAGGCCATCCCTCAAAACTCAGCGCTCAAACAAGAAGGAGACTTGTGAGAGAAGCCACAGAGTGGCCAACAATCACTTTGAAGGAGCTACAGAGTTCAGTGGCTGGGAGTGGAGTAATGGTGCACCAGTCAACCATATCAAAAGCTCTGCATAACACTGGCCTGTATGGGAGGGTGGCAAGAAAGAAGCCGTTACTCAAAAAGTACCATCTGAAAGCACGTCTGGAGTTTGCCAGAAAGCATGAGAGTGACCCAGCTGCGATGTGGGAAAAGGTTTTGTGGTCAGATGAGACCAAGATAGAGCTTTTTGGCCAAAACTCAAAGCGCTATGTGTGGCGCAAACCTAACACTGCCCATGCCTCAAGACACACCATCCCTACAGTGAAGTATGGTGGTAGCAGCATCATGCTGTGGGGATGCTTCTCATCAGCAGGGACTGGGCATCTTGTTAAAATTGAAGGAAGAATGGATGGAGCAAAATACAGGGAAATACTGTAAGAGAACCAGCTTCAGTCCGCTAAAAAACTGAAGCTTGGGAGGAAATTCACCTTTCAGCAGGACAATGATCCCAAGCACAAGGCCAAAGCAACATTGGAGTGGCTCAAGAACAAAAAGGTGAATGTCCTACAGTGGCCCAGTCAAAGTCCTGATCTCAATCCCATTGAGAATCTGTGGCACTATTTGAAAATTGCGGTCCACAAGCGTTGTCCAACCAACCTGAACAACCTGGAGCAAATCTGCCAAGAAGAATGGGCCAAAATCACTCCGACACTGTGTACAAAGCTGGTACATACTTACCCCCAAAAGACTTAAAGCTGTTATTGCAGCGAAAGGTGGCTCTGCCAAATATTAATGTGTGCGGGTTGAATACTTATGCAAGCAAGATATTTCAGTTTTTTATTTTTTCTTAAAAATATTTCCCAACATAAAACCTATGTCACCTTACAATAATTGATTTTGTGTTTCAGTGCTTTAAAATAAAATATCAAACAGAACGAAATTTCAATGTACCATTTGTAATTCAGTAATATGAGAGAATTGGTCAGGGGTCTGAATACTTTTGCAAGGTACTATATATATATATATATATATATATATATATATATATATATATATAGGGCAGCTGGCTCTTTGAGCTAATATATATATATATATATATATATATATATATATATATATATATATATATATATATATATATATATATATATATTGTTATTGATGAACCAGTATATTGGTAGTCCGTATGAATTCAACAGCACTTTCTCTGCTGTCCACCGGGACTTTCTGCAACTTCATTATCTCGGTTACTGTTAAAGTACTCAATAGGCTTCAGTATGTGCAGAATTCTGCAGCCCAGGTTTGAACTCATACCTCTTCTTGTGTGCACATAACACCTGTACTGTATAAACTGCACTGGCTCCCTGTGAGGTATTGGGTTGACTACAAAATTCTGCTCCTTACGTATAATGCCTTAAATGGTGCTGCCCCTGTTTATTTGAGAGATCTATTGCAAGAGTACATTCCAGCGCGGAATTTAAGATCCATGGATGCCGGGTGTCTTATTCAACCTAGGACTAGGCTCTGTACTATGGGAGACAAAGCTTTTTGTAGTGCTTCCCAGATCTATTCGATATTGTGTCTGTGGATATTTTTAAATCTCGCTTAAAGACCTTTTTAAGATAACTTTTGCTGATTTATTTTAACTTTTGATTTGTTTTTATTGAACTGATATTTTATATGTACCTTTGTACATTGTATGTTTGTATTGTTGTTCTTGTACAGTGCTCTGGGTCTGAGAAAAGCGCTCTATAAATAAAATGTATTATTACTATTAGCAATAGTACATGTATTCTTCTTCTTCTACATTGTAGCATGTGTGTACCTCTGGTATTTAAAGTTAAACCCTTAAGGTACACAGGAAGTGAGCAGTGGTTCAAATGGTTTATTCTTAAAATACATTTGAGAGTATCATGAGGAAAATGACAATTTGGATGACCAGATCCAACCAGCCAGTAAATTTTAAATCCTGTTTTATGCACCTCATCGCAAAAATAAGAAAGTTATCATAAATGTATTGCTGGTACACATGTCCCTTTTACCTTGAAGGATTAAATGGTATAGGGCAGTTTGACTATACTAGTTTCCCTATCGGACTTGCATATAAATGTGCCGTGCCGGTCAGCATGGGAAAACCCTTGCCAAATGAAGCTCAACTTTTGTCTTCTGTTGTTGGTTTGTTTTATTATCATGGTTGGTTGAGCAATTAATGTGTAGCACGGCTGCCTAGCCAGTACTAGGCTGGGGGTCTGACACTGGTTGGAATGTATATATAGGGCATGGAATGGAGGGATTCAATAAGGTGAGTGTGCTTGAAATTAAGAGTGGATGCCACAGGGTTTTTGATAAGTTTCCCTGCTCAGGATAACTTCAAAACTTAACCTAGTTTCTGGTGTGTCTTCCTTAATCATTGTCATCATCACCCTCCACCTGCAACTTCAATGTACTAGCTGGTGATTCTTCATGTTAACAATCTTGTATATTATTTTTTGTGTTAGAAACATCAGTCTGTCTGTGCTGCTGAAACAACTGGGTTCAGGAAATGAACATACCCACTCTAACGGAGATCGAGCATATAGCCATATATCCCACACAGTATAGCAGACAGGTGAGGAAGCAGGACCTCCATTTTGTTAGCGGAGTAGCGCACGCCATTTTTCATGCAACTTTATTTTGATAGTTTTTTATACAGTTTATTTTTGCTTTTTGTACGCTGGCCGTATGTCCCCCGTGAGCTACCATTGTTGGTAGTGTCACGTGGGGGGAAGCTGTGTGTGTAAATAAACCTGTGTGCCTGCGGGGCGTGTCAATCCCAACCCTCTGTCTCCATCTCCTGTCAATCAAGCAGTGAACACGCATGCTTGCATTCATTGCAAGTACTCCTTACATCATGGGTAGCAAGAGCCCGCTTACAGATGGTTTTCTCCCTTAACTGTAAATGAATGAATTGCTGGGAATTTAAAATTGTACATGTTTTCTGTCAAGCAGACCAAACAACAGGTATCTTGTGAGCAGTTCTATTTTGTAAAATATTGTAGCGTTTTCGCGCAGTGCGCAGGATAGACAAACACAACACGCCGTTTTCAAGTTCAATGCTTTTATTTATGAACTTCTTTAAGAGCCTATGACAGGGGCAGCTCGCACAGCCAGAGACAGAGCGAACCCGCAGCTACAGGTAATACAGACGGGGGGGGGGGAGGAACACAATACAGCGGCATTAACAGACAATAGAAACAAGAGGGAATACAGTACACAAACACAATACATGGATCGTTACACTATGTTAAAAGTGTATTATATTGCAATTTTTCAATCATCTCTAGCCATATGGCCCTATATCTCTGGTCTGACCTGGAGTATTAGTGATTCCTTAGGAGGACTCTGTACTCATCAGTACAGCAGATACTCAACCCTCTTACTGTAGCTCTTACTGGTATTACAGGTTGGGAGATTGTGAATGTCTTTCTTGCTACTTAAATGGCCTGATTACCAATGATCCCATTTACTTCATTCATAGGGACTTGCTGTCACTCAACTTCAACATGAATTAAAATCTTTTTTATTTTTTTATTAGACAGTGAAATAACTTTACTATGATTCCAATAAGCTGATATACTAAACAGCTATACTTTCACAATGTTGTATCACTATCCAATGCATGATGAACAAAGCTAGTGCTGTTCTGGTAATGAAAGTGACTGCTACATGAAGGAGATTAGTGAAGTTATTTGTATTTGGTCGTCTCAGGAGACACTTGACTGAATAAAAGAGAACAAGGCTTGATGTGCTCTAGCCTTGGTTCCAGTCTATCAAAAATTGAGTTTTTGCAGGCAAGGTACTCTATTGTTTAAAGACCACTGGATCCATGTGTGCTGATTACAGCCTTAAGAGCCAGTCCCTAGGAAACTCCTCATTTCAGTAATATGTAGGCAGCTGCTAAATAGCCCCTTGCTATTTCAGAAATTGATGTAGAAAGATAAATGTGTTAAATTACCAGTTAAACACTTGATGAGACAATTGGATATCAAGAAGCCCAATTTGGGACCTTTTTTATTTTTTTAAATTTTTTTTTTTTTTTTTTTAAACAGATTAACAGTGGGGTTTTTTTTTTGTTTTTTTTTTTAGTTCTGCGTTTGATCAGCTATTATAATGTGAAAGGCTCCAAAAGACCCCATGGTAAAATGTCACCACAGAATGTTTGGTCAAATGAGCTCCCCACACAAACGTTTTAATGGACTCTGCCTTTACTTCTGTCCCGTGGCATGCAAGGGATCATGGGATATACACATACATATATAAAGTGTTATTAATAAAGCATTTGTAAAGGTTGTTGCTACAGTTAATGCATCACTCTATTATCCCTTATGTATGTGTGAGGGGTTATGGTTAGGGTTATTTGTGTGTTAGGGGTTAGGGTTATTTGTGTGTAAGGGGTTAGGGTTAAGGTTATTTGTGCGTTTGTGTAAGGGGTTAGGGTTATTTGTGTGTAAGGGGTTAAGGTTAGGGTTATTTTTGTGTTAGTGTATAAGGGGATAGGGTTAGGGTTATTTGTCTGTAAGGTGTTAGGGTTATTTGTGTGTTAGTGTGTAAGGGGTTAGGGTTATTTCTGTGTAAGGGCTTAGGGTTAGGGTTATTCGTGTATTAGTGTGTAAGGGGTTAAGGTTATTTGTGTGTAAGGGCTTAGGGTTAGGGTTATTTGTGTGTTTGTGTGTAAGGTGTTAGGGTTATTTCTGTGTAAGGGGTTAGGGTCAGGGTTATTTGTGTGTTAGTGTGTAAGGGGTTAGGGTTAGGGTTATTTGCGTGTTTGTGTGTAAGGGGTTAGGGTCATTTGTGTGTTTGTGTGTAAGGGGTTAGGGTTATTTGTGTGTAAGGGCTTAGGGTTAGGGTTATTTGTGTGTTTGTGTGTAAGGTGTTAGGGTTATTTCTGTGTAAGGGGTTAGGGTCAGGGTTATTTGTGTGTTAGTGCGTAAGGGGTTAGGGTTATTTGTGTGCAAGGGGTTAGGGTTAGGGTTATTTCTGTGTAAGGGGTTAGGGTCAGGATTATTTGTGTGTTAGTGTGTAAGGGGTCAGGGTTAGGGTTATTTGTGTGTTAGTGTGTAAGGAGTTAGGGTTATTTGTGTGTTTGTGTGTAAGAGGTTAGGGTTATTTCTGTGTAAGGGGTTAGGGTTATTTGTGTGTAAGGGGGGGGGCATACTAAAATTCTTTCTCTCCAAAATGAAAACAGTCAGTCAAATGTATCAGAGTTGGAGGGGCTAAAAATCACACTTGGATGTGTCACGCAATACAGATACTACTAAAGCAATGACCTCCCACTGGTAGTCTTGCAGGTCACTGAATCGAATTCTGAAATAGGAAAGAAATTACGCAAGATAGTTTAAGTTGAGAATCATCAGTATTAAACTACACAAATTGTGCTCCGTCTACAGCAGTGTGTGTTTTACAGTATGTGATGCACTCTAGTGCACGTTTAGCACAGGCTGCTGGTGAACACCTTTGTTGACAGTAAAGCACCGACACAGGAGGTTGTATTGGCGGGGGTGTGTGAATTAGTCGACAGTAAGTCACTTAAATCAGGACAATCTACTTCAGAAATAGGGCTTAATTGTTAAATAAATGTGTTTCTGCAGTTCCTTTCCATAATTGTGTGTTTGCGTGTTTAAAAAACAAGCCTTTACTAGTGAACACTGTAATAAAACTGCATTTTATATGATTACAAGGCACCCAAGTTGCTTCAAAGGGGATAAAAATCATCCTTTATGCAGAGATTAATTTACTATTTGAAAGATACAGTTAACATAATAAGATGTGTTCAAGTTTCATAGTAAAGGCTCTTATAAATAGCTTTGCTGTCATTCTTTCATCTCTGCTATTATCAGTTTGCTCTTTTACTATTTAGACTCCTATTGAATTTGAATTGAAAGATTTTTTTCATGCACAGATAACAAACATTTGAAACAATTCAAATGGATTTGCATTAAGGTGAGCGACACTGACAAGTTGTATTCTGACAGCATGAGCTATTAAAAATAGAACAACTCAAGGCAGTTATGTACACGTGTAAAAGTATACCATAGCAGAAGCAAAGCAAAGTGTTAGGAAACACAATTAAAGCAGGGGAAGGCAAAGTCAAGCTTGTTTGAAAAAAAAACAAAAAAACATAGTAAAAGAACTGTAAGGGGGCTCCCGAGTGGCACATCCAGAAAAAAAGCACTTGCGTAGAGTGCAAGATGCACCCTATAGTCTGGACGTCGTGAGTTCGAGTCCAGGCTATTCCTTTGCCGACCGAGGACGGGAGCTCCCAGGGGGCGGCGCTCAATTGGCCGAGCGTCGCCCGGGGGGAGGGAGGGTTAGTTCGGCCAGGGTGTCCTCCGTTTACCGCGCACCAGCGACCCCTGTAGTCTGGCCGGGCACCTGCGGGCTTGCCTGTAAGCTGCGTTGTCCTCCGACGCTGTAGTTCTTGGGTGGCTGCATGGCAAGTCCGCAGTGTCAAAAAAAAGCGGTCAGCTGACAGCACACGCTTCGGAGGACAGTGTGTGTTCGTCTTCACCCTCCCGAGTCAGCGCAGGGGTGGTAGCAGTGAGCTGAGCATAATAAAATAATTGGCCATTCCAAAGTGGGAGAAAATAATAAAAATAATTGGCAACGACTAAATTTATATAAAAAAAAAAAAAACAAACAAAAAAAAAAAACTGTGGAAGGGTCGTGGGCAATTCACTGATACACACGGGAGACAGAAGTTTTATTTGAAAACACAGCACTGGTGGCCAGTTTTATTATTTTATATATATATTTTTTTCTTTTAGCCCACAGAGGGCGCTGTTGTCCATGGCCTGAGTACCGGCAACGGTAGACAGGACCACGTGAATACTAACACTGGTAAACAGTTAAAAGCTGACGCACTCACAGGTGCTCAAAATAATAATGAAAACAAAAGGCAAAATGAAAAGGAAAAATAAAACACAGTAATAAAACTACAAAACAAAAGTGCTGCTTACCCAGTGCCCCCACTGCCGCTATGCCTGTCAGTATGACCTACGCTCAGCTATTTTCTACACACTGGGGTGGCCAGAGTTCCCCGTATAACTACACACATCCCCTCGGGTACGTAATTATTTATTTTACTTTTTAGTTTCTTTTAAGGCAGGCCGTCTCACTCAGCCGTGCTTGCCTGGTCTTTGTTTACACTGACGTCTTCCGCCAGCATCACTGGGTATCCACTCTCTGGCCACATGAATGCAAACCCCCAAGGCCCGCCTCAGCCACTCAGAGAGAGGGAAAGCCAACATACCCTCTTCCCCACCTCTCCGTGTCACTGCCATGACTGACAGGCGGATCTACGAGGCTGCTGCCCCCTTCCTGCAGTACCACGCATGAGCAAGATAGTCAGCAAAGATCTCCCCTCCCCCGTTACAAGAACAAATTCTATTACAGTGTATTGTGTCAAACTGGTATATGTGTAGGCATACAATAATATTACTATTTTCTTTAATTGTCATTTTAAATAACCACATATTGATGGAACATTGCTTGTCCTTTTTATTTATATGTATTTATCTACGGTTAATGTTATCAGTCATCCACACAGAGCCACTGGACTACTTTTGACACCCTATAAATCAGCTCACAATGAGAACTGCAGATGGATGTACAGAGTAGTGCAAGCAGACAGTTACTGCCATCATACTGGTGTCAAGCAACTGTAAATAGACATTCTTTCTATCGGGTAGTCAAACCTTGTTGCAGCTGCTTCTATGGGTGTAGTTATGTATGTTTTGTATGATTTTTACATGCTGCATTAGGCTTGTGCTTGAGCGATAACAGGGCACTGAAAAAGTATTACATTTACAGCAGGGAAATTAGTAAATATATATTTGACTACACTTGTTTTGTACAAGCCTGTGATGCTGCAGGTAAACATCCACATTTAATATGTGAAAAAAAAACAAGCGGTAGTACAGGCCTGGTACTGTATAAGAATGTAACATTAGAAATGCTGCTTTAACATTAGAGACATTGAGAAAGAAATGCTTGCTAATTAATTGCATACGTTTCTTTTTGTATTAGTATATATACTACAGATATGCGTTCATTTTACTGTGCAATGGCCTAATATACAGTACAATATATGTAATATATACTAATATATATATGGGCAGCAGTGTGGAGTAGTGGTTAGGACTCTGGACTCTTGACCGGAGGGTTGTGGGTTCAATCCCCAGTGGGGGACACTGCTGTTGTACCCTTGAGCAAGGTACTTTACCTAGATTGCTCCAGTAAAAACCCAACTGTGTAAATGGGTAATTGTATGTAAAAATAATGTGATATCTGTATAATGTGAAATAATGTATAATGTGATATCTTGTAACAATTGTAAGTCGCCCTGGGTAAGGGCGTCTGCTAAGAAATAAATAATAATAATAATAATAATTATGTAACATGGATAGTACCTACAATTCCATCTTGGCCCATGCAAAAAATATTTTGATGGCTTTGATGGCAAAAAGTCATATTGCATAGTGTAATAGTGTAAAGTCCATGTAATATAAACCCCTGGATGAAACTGAGTTGCTTGTAATTAACTGCAGCCCATATGGATATAGAGAGCAACAATATGATGAACACAAATGATATATATACAGTTGTCTGGAAATAAAGTGATGGAGCATATACTGCAGTTGAAGGGCGAGTTATTATGCAAGGTCCTGATTTTGAAGCCCCCCCCCCCCCATAAAAAAACACAGCAGAATTGTACTGTAAATATAGCAATAACCGTAATTCTAGCTAAGAGCTGCTAATGTATTATGTTTTGATATCAAAACATTTCAATATTTTTATTCCTTTCAGAAAAATGGGGGCAAACTTTGCTGCCACTTCAAGGTCCTCTGGCTTCTTTCATACAAAGAAGTGTATGTATCTACCCACAATTACTGGTAGAAGCATTTGTTGAATTAATTTACATCTTGCAGATAAGAATCCCCTAATCCTGTGTAAACATTTCTATTTACATTTATATTAAAGATTATTACACTAAACAATCAAGAATTATGTATATGTAACTTTTCAAATTATGAACCACCTTTGATTTGGGTGGTGGACATTTGATTTTAATCTGACTACCAAAGACCATAAACATTTTAATCTTATTTCAATAATAACACATAAGCCATAAGCCACCAACATCACTGCTGCCACCAGGATATGATGTTGCTTGGAGGTCTGCCATCCAAGTACTGAACATTTTGTTTCTGAGACTTCTAGCATTTAGATAAACACATTTAATGGCTGTCTTACCGGAGTTGCCCTTGTTTTGATGTGGTTTCCCTTCTGTTTTTTTGTTTTCATCATGAGCGCTCTGTGCTATTTTTCTACTGAGTCTATGGAGATGGGTTGGATTCTTTTTTTTTTTTAAATCTTTAAGAGGGCCCATTATTATTATTTATTTCTTAGCAGACGCCCTTATCCAGGGCAACTTACAATTGTTACAAGATATTACATTATTTCACATTATTTTTTCATACAATTACCCATTCATACAGTTGGGTTTTTACTGGAGCAATCTAGGTAAAGTACCTTGCTCAAGGGTACAGCAGCAGTACCCACTTGGGATTGAACCCACGACCTTCTGGTCAAGAGGCCAGAGCCCTAACCACTAGTCCACACTGGATTGGGTTGATTTTCTGTGTTTCAAAAGTTTTATAAACTTTTGAAGTCAGTTTCACTGTTGCCCAGGGTCCATGAAAGAATATATATTAACCTGGTGAATTATCACGTTTTCTAGTGCTGTGTAAAAACATTTTGTGATTTCAGTATCATATTTACTGAAGTAGTATGGTTATAAGCATTATATTTTGCTGTACTAATGCAAATGTACTTGGGCTACTGCAGTCGCTATTTTTTATATTATCATAATTCAATATTATGTGAAATACATTAAATAATTAGCTTGATTGTTTCCGGAATTCACAATTCTCTTATTTAAATTGTATTATAAAAATATGTCTCCAATACAGTTTAATTAAATAAATATTGCAAAACAGTAATCAATTAATAAGGGTCTTTGTTTTATTAATTTGTTGTTTTTATGGTTACAGTAGTAAACGATTGAAGTGAAATAACTGCATCTGCTGTGCAAAGCTCTAATCTCTGCTTTCTATGCATGCACCATTTCCCATCAGTTACGGTATGTCATCATTAACACTGGTTATGTTTTTCGTCAAGACACTCTGGGCAGCGCAATCCATCACCACTCCATTGACTCTCAATAGAAAAAAAACTTAGCTCTCTTAATATCCCATAACCCTCTGTGCGCAGCATGATGGAAGTCCCCATGGAGAACCAGAAGAGCTGAGTATCTTGAAGCATTAAGGCACGACAGGGGATGGGTTGACATGATCTAACCGCACACTTAAGGCATTACAAGACATTTGTAGCAAAGTGTCTTTAACCCCTAGTCCATCCCCTGGAGTGCCTCAATGATATTATAAAATTATTAGATTTATTTACTTTTTAAATTAACACATTAAATTAAAAAAATAACTTCCAATAGTAATAAAGATCACTATGCTCAAGAAAATAGTTCTAGTGAAAATTAAACAAATGTTTTATTTTAATAAATTCAGTTTATTCACAAATATAATAAATATTGATTAAAATGTGCAATAAGTAAATAATGTCTGTATAGTAATTATATTAACCTATTATGTGCGATTGTACTATTTCATTAATCGGCATACATATTTAAACTTAGTAAATTACATAAATAAATCTGGTAAAACTTTAATTATAGATCAATGAGTTTTGGAATAAATGTTCACTTGAACATTGCCAGATATTGTGCAGTTTTAAAAAAAAATTGTGCTCCAGATTAACTATATTGATTGCTGTTCTACCAGAAGGGGTAGTGCTACAGGTGAAAGCAGTGATGTTAGTGTGATGATTGCCCGTTTTGTGCCTTGCAGGAACCTTTTTTTCTTTTTTTAAATTTCCCCTTCGAAAAGTCAACTTAAAGTGAAAAGGTGACCCTGACCAGAAAAATCACCCTGGGCTCAACTTAGACACTACCATCATGTGTAGCACCTCGTTTGACTCCTAATGAACAGGGCTTTCGAGAAAAATACGAGGAGCACCTAACTCACTTTTGGCAAGTTGCCAGACGAGGGTTAAGTGACGAGTTTTATTCGAATTTCAGCCCAACCCTTTACCCTGTAGGGGATGTGGGTCCTAAAATGTTAGTATTGCTGCAAGAACCTTAGGGACCACTCTTCTAAATTTTGTGAAACACTTTTGGTTTCAAGCCCCCACTGTAACCCCCTCCGAAATTAAATCTTTGGTATTTCTACCAAATTTAGGCCGAAATAACTCGTGCGGGGGGGCTCCAAAACATCACCCGCAGATATTTTTTGGATTTTTAACTTTTGGCAGATTATTATTATTTTTTTGGTTAACAAGAAATGAACAAAACAATAAAACAGTTCAACAGATAAGAACAATCACATTTTCACTCCGAGATGATAGGTCTGTCCCCCAGGGAACACCATAGGCACGCAAAACGTAGATTGAAAAAAAAAAAGAAAGAAGTACATGTCGGTCCTGGAATGTACAAAGGTATTTGTCTTTAGTAATATCCACTAAAGTATAAACCTCCCTATAACTCCACTGGGAGAAAGAAAAGGGGAGACTGCCCGATAAAAGTAGTATTGTGAAAAATAGGTGACTGAGAACACCATCTTGTTCTAAGCTTAGTATACTTTTCTACCAAGCGCCATACTGTAATGAAATAAGAGATTATGGGTCCAAAATGTAATCTGCATTGTTTAAGGGGAATGCCAGAATAAACCAAATTTTGAAGTCTAAGAGGAGATACTAAGTTTCTTCAAATTGTCGCCATGATACAGGAGTATTAGGATTAAACCACACTGTAGTCGGTCGCAACATGAAAAGACCAAAAATAATATTTGAAATTTGGTAGAAACAGTCCTCCTGAAGATCTCTCATGATGTAATGTATGAAATTTGATACGTGGTCGTCTCCTCCCCCAAACGAGCTTGGAGGTTACAGAGTGCAATTTATCCCAAAATTCCAGAGGCGGAAGAGTGGAAGCATTGAGCTGAAAAAATTAATCCGTGGAGATGCAGGCTTTGAGCGAACTGGGAAGCTGTATCAATCTGTTTAAATCATCCTCAACTTGTCTAAGTATCTTATTGAAGTTGGTTAATACAATAGAATGCAAGGATGGGTAGATTTCTACACCAAGATATTTAAAATGCTTAACTACCTTTATGTCTGAGGGCAAGGCTATATCTGTCATTGCAGCATTCAGAGGCATCAGTGCAGATCTGGACCAGTTAATGTTATATCCCGATAATATGCAGAAATCATAAAAAAGAACAAGTGAGGGAGTGATTGGGAAACATCCTTAACAAATAATAGCACATCTTCAGCGTGAACCGAGATGTTGCGTGTTCTTGATACGGATAGGATTGAAAGTGTTAGATTGGTGGATTGCTTGTGCAATAGCTCAAGTGAAAGGGCAAACAGTGGAGAGAGAGGGCAACCCTTACGAGTGCCACTGGAAACAGTGAACTGTGGAGAGCATTTGGTTCCCGTGAGCACCATTGCTGAAGGATTTGCATATAAAACTTTTATCATTTTGGTAAACCCTACCCCCAATCCCATGTGATCTAAGACCGACCAAAGATAGTCCCATTGCAGACGGTCAAAAGCCTTTTCAGCATCTAGTGAGAGGACAGCGCACAGGGCTTCAATGTCCATGGCCATATGGATAGCATGAAGGAGACGACGAACATTATCTGCTGCCAACCGGGTCTTAATAAAATCTGTTTGATCATGGTGGATTAATTTAGTCATATAGAACTCAAGTCTACGTGAGAGCATACATTTTAACATCAGCGTTTATCAGTGAGAGGGGATGGTAAGCACATAGAGCTGGGTCCTTTTCTTTTTTCAATAACAATGGCAAAGTGGTTAACACTGTGCAGGTGTAGGAGTGCTGCAGTGATCAATAAACAGAGAGACAATGATAATCCAGGTGCAATGGTGTTTTATTTTATAATCCAATTGCCTGGTGGCGAAACAGTAGTAAATAATAACAATGATAAGCAATACAGCAACATGTATTGCTTTAATTTAATCCGCGAGTTGGTCCCGAAATAAACAGCCCCGATCTTTTACACCCACACAAAACACAAACACAAACACAGTCCACAGTGCGTGCTCTAGTGCTCATAGTGGTAATACAGTTATTCAGTGATACAGCGACAGGCGACAGCTGCGGATCGTGTTCAGCCGTCTAATAATAACAAACAGTGATATTGCTTAGACGCAACAGAACAAAACAAACACTCATGATAACAGGTTTCACGTTCTCCTTCCGGTTCACCATTAACCAAACAAAAGGACACACAGACAAAACAAACAAGTACCGTGCTGGTCCTCCAGCACGACGTAGCAACTGCTTTTAGTTTAATTATTTTCTCCTTTTCACTCCCGTTCTTTCTCCCTGAACACACAACCCAGAGTGAGTGCTTCATGCCTCTATATATACAGCTGTGCCGAGGTTCAATTACTAATTAATCATTCACTTGAATCTCGGCACGTGAACATGGGCGGGGCACACTGCCACACAGCAGTATTAACATCTCTGTGAAAAGAGCCCCTCTCTATAGCTGTCTGCACCATCCCCAATAGCAAGGGTCCTAGTTGATTCCAGAAAGTGAGAAAAAACACTCGGGGGGGGGGGGGGTGCCATTAAAGCCAGGAGACTTGCCCTTACTCATATATTGTAAAGCACCCCTCATCTCCTCCAGAGACAATGGTGCTCCCAGTGTAGCGGATTTGTCTTCCGAAAGACGAGGCAATTGAAGGCTGTGAAGAAACTGCTCACAGTTGCTACTATAAGGATATCAGATCTATATAATTTGGAATAAAAGTAGCGAAATTCAGTGTTTATTAGAAGTGGGTCAGATACTATATCTCCTTGTGTGGTCCTAAGAGATGAGATGTCTGCAAAGTGTTCATTATTACGGAGCTTTAAGGCTAGGAGATGACTCGCTCTGCTGCCATTAAAATAATAATTCTGGCGAGCCTGTGGATAAGGAGCTCTAATAGAGCTAATTTGGCTTCAAGTACTGAGACGCGGTTTATTAACCCTTAGCGGTCCATTTATTCAGCGTGTGTCAGGCTCGTCAGGTCCAATTTATTTTCACACGCACAGTTTATTTTAGTCGCGCTGTTTAAAATATTTTTTTACAGTAAAACAGATTTAAAAGGCACTGCATATCAACAGGACACTCAGTACTGCATCTCCAGCACCGCCCCACCTCTCGTTCAGTATATTTTTCAAATAACTCGTAATAGTACATACCGATAAATCATCTCCTGGTCAGTCGTTTTATCACCAAACTCCTCAATAATGCGATCTGAGTTGTTATTTTATTACTATAACATCTCAAAAAGCTCTGCAAATGTCTGCGATATTGTAACAAACTTCCTTAGTATTCCTACTAGACACTTAGACCATAAGCGTATACTGATTCCATAAGCAAACATTTAATTTTATTGGAAACAGCAAGTAATAGGCTACAGCGTAAAAGAGGGATTTAAAAAGGGACCTGAGGAATATGCTTAACCCAGAAAATGTTTTAGAAGTCAGTCTAGAACGTAAAAGAGGTATAAAAACCATACAAGCATAGGCCAAATGAAACAGTATATCAGCAAAACAATAATGTCACTGAGGCTCACTATAAAAGGTGCAAATTAGTTTACCCAGCAATTGACAATACAGTGTAAGCAGGTAAGGGTTAATTAACCCAATCACAGGTTTTTTAAATCAAGAGATACAGAATTGCATAATTGAACATAGCCCTATAACAGCAAACACTATCCAAACACTTTGCAAAGCAGAAGCACACAATGCATAAAGTGTAAATTAGTTTAACCAGCAAATAGACAATACAGTGTAAGCAGGTAAGGGTTAATTAACACAACCAACAGGTTTTTTAAATCATAGTTCAGTCCCCTTCATGAAAAACAAATCCAAAAAGAAAAAAGTTTCAAGAAATAATACTCCAAAAAAAATCCCAAATCCAATGCAAAACCAGAATGGCCATTCACAAAAAAACTGCAAACACAGTAGCAAAAAATGAAAACAAAAAGGTTTGATCTCACCCGGATGATGTTTGTAATCCGCTGTGCAGACGTTTTCCCTTTGATTCCATTAAAACTATGTAGTTTAAAAATCCAGGCAAACTGTATTCTTCAGCAAAGAAAATGACGATCCAAAGCAGCGGTAGAACGGTCACAAAATAACCAAGCAAGGAAAAAAAACACGATACAGAGAAAAAAAAAACAGTTAGTTTGACTGTGCGGGAAGCAACATCTAAACGCAGCAGAAGATTTTGACTCATTTACCAAAATAACATACTGCTGAACAAATGAATAGCCCTGCATTAAAACACAGACTAACAAAAAATATAAACTCCACATCTACCAAAAGTTCTGATAAAAAATCAGAACGGCGAGTGAGTAGGAGAGAGAAACGGCGACGACCAGTTGCCCAAAATGGTTCCCTTTTTGAACTGGCCGGCAATGAGCAAAAGGAGCATAAGCCCCGCCCCCAACTACTAAAAAACTAGTCAATCTTGCGAAAATTAAAATCAGACAACACTTTTGACAACTTTAATTTGAGTATAAGAAATCGAACTAACCTGGCCAGGCTTACTGCTATTCAATTAAGAATAAAGCAGAGGCTGCGCTTATTGCAGCACATATGGGGTGATCGCCACATAGGGCCTTTGAGAACTCTGCCCACTGCCAATTCCGCTGGAGACATGCCAGTGGTTTCGTGTTTAGCGGAGTTGATGGCGAAACGAAACTCAGGAAGCCACTCATCCCACAGCTGATGGTTCTCACCCACAAATGATGCAATCATTGTTTTGATGGTCCGATTGGCTCTCTCGGTAAGGTTCACCTGAGGGTGGTAAGCCGTCGTCGGTTTTTTAACGACGCCCAAAGACTTGTACACTTCTTTTAACAGCTGGCTGGTAAACTGAGGGCCTCGGTCAGACACCAAGTAGCGAGGTGTGCCCCACCTGGTACAAACCTCCTGTGTTAGCACCCGGGCGATGACAGGAGTTTTACATTTCCGAAGTGGGAAAAGCTCAACCCATTTAGAATAATAGTCAATGACCACTAAAAGGTAGATGTTGTCTTTTTTACTCTGGGGAAAGGGTCCCATCAAATCCACTCCTAACTTCTCTCCGGGCTCACTCACTGTGGTGGACTGCATTAACCCTGGGGGTTTACTGTTAGCTGGTTTGTATCTTTGACAAATGATACATTCTTTCACATGTTTCCATGTATCTTTACAAACATCAGGCCACCATGCCACCTGCAGAATTCTGCGTAAGGTCTTCATGCGTCCTAAGTGTCCGTCCAATGGGTTGTCATGATAATACAACAAGAAACTCGAAATGAATACATTAGGGACAACTAATTGAAATCTGTAGCCGTCGTCTCGGATGGGGACCTGACAGTAGACCAAACCCTGTTGTTGTACGAAACTAATCCGATTAAGTTCCGCTGTGTCTCGTTTACCTACACTATTCAGAAGTTCTGTGATGATGGAATCCTTGGACTGTGCTGTAGACAATTCATCAAGCGTCACTGGAAGGTCAGCACTGCCATCAACCCACTTTTTTAAACACACAGCTGAGACTGCAGCAGCAGAGCTCGGTATACGAGACAGGGCGTCAGGCACAATATTAATGCTGCCTTTCCTGTACAGGACAGTAAAAGTAAACTGTTGAAGCCGCAGTGTCCATCTGGTCAATTGAGATGAAGTCTTTGGTACATTAAAAGCCCATGTCAATGCAGCATGATCCGTTACCACCTGGAATTCGACTCCTTCGGTAGTGTCGCCACTTTTCAACAGCCCATACCACCGCTAGACCTTCTTTCTCGGAAGTCTAATAGTTTTTTTCTGCCCCCTGCAGCACTCTGGAAGCATAACAAAAGTTATTGTATTTCTTGCTCTTATTGTATTACTTGTATTGTAACACTCGAAATGTATTTGCTTACGATTGTAAGTCGCCCTGGATAAGGGCGTCTGCTAAGAAATAAATAATAATAATAATAAGCAATAACATGCTCCTCTTCTTCATCCATCTGCACTAGCACCGCGCCAAGACCCACCTCACTTGCATCAGTATAAACCCGGAAGGGCTTAGAAAGGTCAGGGTGAGCCAAAACTGGAGGGGCTTGAAGCACTTTCTTCAAATGTTCCAGGCTGGACTGGCAAGCTGATGTCCATTCCCACTGGACATCTTTCTTCTTTAAATGGTTGAGAGGTGATGCAATGTCCGCAAACCTGGGTATAAACTTATGATACCACCCCGCCATTCCAAGGAACCGCTGTAGTTCCTTAAGGTTGGTAGGGGTAGGATACTCTTTAATGGCTTTCAGTTTGTCAGGATCGCCGAACACTCCTTCCTTGGCCACAACATGACCTAAAAACTTTAAAGGTGGTTTGAAAAAACTTACACTTGGTCAGATTCAAAGTAAGGTGTGCCTGGCTGAGTTTCTTGATCACACACTCCAAGTCATTCAAGTGCTGGGACTCACTGGGTGAATAGATGATTATATCATCGATATAGACGAAACAGCATTTCCCTCTACACTCTCCCAGTACCCGCTCTATAAGACGCTGGAAGGTTGCGGCAGCGTTTAAGACCAAACGGCATCACCCTAAATTGGTATAAACCAAAAGGAGTAGCAAATGCCATTTTTCTTATAGAGTTTGCTTCCATAGCTACTTGCCAGTATCCAGAACGGAGATCCAACGAACTGAAAATGGCTGCTCCGTTTAAGGACTCCAGTATGTCATGAACCAGTGGCATGGGGTAGGCATCAAATCGTGTTTTACTGTTCAGCCGTCGGTAGTCCACACAAAACTGGTGTGTTCCATCACGCTTTGGTATAAGAACCACCGGAGCTGACCAATCTGATGAAGATGGTTCAATAACTCCATCATTCATCATCTGCTGCAGGTGTCCTTGTACTAAGGCCTTCTTTTGTGGGGAGGCTCGGTACGCTCTACACCTCACTGGCATCTCATCGGTAGTATAAATAGCATGAGTACATATTGATGTCATTCCAAGTCGGGAGGTACACACCGAAGGCCAACATTCCATGAGGCATTGCAAATCTGCTCGTGGAACCAAAGACTTAGGCTCAGCAAAGGTATCCTCCTTCATCAAAGGAATAAGTCCAGCAGGTGACAAGGTCTTCCTTGAAACTGCTAGATAAAGATTTATCTGGGACACAAACTTGCTCTGCGTGTTCCAAGAGGACCCCCACTCCACTTTAGGTAAAAAAAGGATAATATTTATAGCCGGCTTGTCCTTTGACTCCATAGCGGCCTCTTCGTAAATCGATCTGGGTGTTAGTTTTCCTTAAAAAATCCAGCCCCAAGATCAATGGAAAAGCAAGGTGATTATCTGCCATGATGTAGGTGTCAATCATCCAAATTTCATTGTGAAATTCCAAGGTGAGACGTTTTTTCCCCAGCGAGGGATGAGCCTGACCATCGGCCAAGACAAACGCCTGGTCTTCACATGGATATACGATATCACTGGGCTTCTGAATTTTCTGCCACAGCTGGTTCCTCATCAGTGTAAATGTGCAACCAGTATCCAATAATGCAGGAAGGTGGGTGTCCCGGATCCCTATCTTCACCATCAACAGGGTTAACCCGGAGGGTGCGGGCGTATCTGCTGCAGATCTAAAAATATTACGCACCACACTCAACTCTGCCGGCTTTCTCAATTTCTTCCCCCCCTTCATTTCTGGATGGTCGGTGGCCGCTTTGCTGTTCACCTTAGCCCAGTATTCCTTCTGTCCATTCCAATCCCTCTCAATCATTGTGCCAACTCGAACCAACTCAGAAACAGTGTCCACTGTGCAACGGAGACAGCTGGCCAGTTTAGGGTTGCTGTTATTCAAAATCCTCCGGACAACCTCTGACTCAATTATGTCCGGTTTGCCTTTAAGACATAAAGCACGGTAGTCATATGCAAAATCCCGTATGCTTTCTCCAGGTGTCTGCACCCGGTCACGTAGCTTATCCTCCACGGTCGTAAGAAAATCTGTAGGAAGGAAAGCTTTTAAAAATGCACTTTTAAAATGTCTCCAGGTCTGAATTCCCTGCTTCTCGGCCATCCACCAGCTTTTAGCTGAACCTTTTAAAACTGAAGACAAGGTTGCCATGATTTCATTATCTGTCAGAGGTTGCAGTGCTAAAAACTCTTCACAAAGATCAATATAAGTCATGGCATCGGAGCTCTCCTTATCACCGCCAAACTCTGGAAAACTAATTTTAATGGGCAGCTTAGCAGAATGGACGCCTCTAGAAGGATGCTCTCTGGCTTCCAGTGACATTTGAGAGATTGGAGTTGTCTTTGCCTGATGACAGGGTGTTAACATGGATATTTTGGGCGTGCTTGCCCTTCTCTCCAGTCGTTTAAAGGCCTCTTCCCAATGTTGATCTTGACGCCGAAAACAATCTACCACTGACCGCTCCAGCTGAAAAATAGCCGTTTCAACCCAGTCCTCGACCCTCTGGAACCGGTGGTCTATATACTGCCTCAACGATTCTTCTCTATTGATATTACTGTGTTGAGCTTGACTAAAATGATCTTCCAAAGTTTTAACCTGCTCCTTTACTGTAGTAAGAGAATTAATTCACTATGTAACACAATTTTTGTTCCTGGGTAGTAAGTGTTATTTCCTAATTGCTTATGCCTCAAAAGTATAGAAAATGGCTATTATTCCCCACAAACTTTGCTTTTGTGACCAGTACAGTGATATTTTGAAATGTACCTATTTCCAATGAGAAAACGGGCGAATGTGTCTTTTCGTTCACATAAAGTCAGAAAAAAACATATGAATCCAAATTAACATGTATTTATACTAAAGTAATACAAAAATGACTACAAAAGATTTAGAAGTGAGTAGTCTTTTTGGTTGGGGTAGTATGGGTTTCTCTCCTCAGCTCCACCTCTGAAATTGTCATCTGGATCTACAACATCTTCCTCGCTCTCTGACTTGCTGCTCTCTTCTAAAGACGGCTGCTCTCTCTCCAGAGGAGTGGGTACGGGGAGCTCATGGCAGTGTGGCACCGGGGCGATGGATGAAGGAAGGTAGGTCCGGATACGTGATAGCAGGTGCATTCTTGCCAGTCCGACGTTTGGAAGGGTCCACCTAGCAGTTGCTTGAGTGGTCAGTGGGTTCCCGTCAAATTCTTGGGATAGCGAACTTCATGGCTCTCTTTTCCCCTCTGTACCATCCTACAAAAATACATTTATTTCACCCATGACTAATGTGTAAGAGATTCTCGCAACATTTTTCATATACGATATATTTTTTCAATAACATTGAAAATTGTAAAACATTTTAAAAATTAAAAACTTTTACAATTTTAAAAATTAACAAATTTTATAACATAAAATTCCGAGCAACAATTGTCCATCTTACCTTCCAGAGTTTTTTTGCAGTGCTCGCAGGTGAAATGAGGTGCCCAGGGTTTGTCTTGATCCCCGACAGGCATGCCGAAACTCTTAAGATGCTTCCACGGAGTACTTTTTCGCTCTTGTCTTGATAAATTGGCCGCAGACATAGCAAAATGCGTCTCTGGATGCTTGCAGCTTGCAGCCTCTTGATGCCATCTCAGAAGAATGCAGATATGTATCCACTTAGGCAGCTGGAACTAAACTGAACTGGTGGGCTTAAGGCCCCTGTATTTATACTACTATTTATATTACTGGAAAGTTCTAGAAAGTTCTAGAAGTTACTCCAAGTTTACTCAGCACTGAATCTATCTGGAATGTTCTGGAAAATAGGTAAATTTCAAAATATCACTGTCCTGGTCACAAAAGCAAAGTTTGTGGGGAATAATAGCCATTTTCTATACTTGAGGCATAAGCAATTAGGAAATAACACTTACTACCCAGGAACAAAAAAAAAAAAAATTGTTACACGGTGTTATCTCATCTAAAGCCTGCTGATCAAAAACCTGCCCAGAATCTTCCACCACTTCAGCCTCAACACCACCCCGGTAAGGATCGCTAACATACAATTCACTTAACAGGGAGCCTAACTCAGCAATTTGGTCTCTCTGCCCTTTCAATGAAAAAGTAGTATTTGCCATTTCAGACAAAGTATCATTAAGCCCTAGGGCTCAACCTGTTCTGAAGTCATAATAGTAATACCGCAACACTTCCCAATACAATACTCATGTACATCCTGTAATAATTATCCTCTGTCCCTGTTTGGGCGCCAGATCTGTAACAAACTTCCTTAGTATTCCTACTAGACACTTAGACCATAAGCGTATACTGATTCCATAAGCAAACATTTAATTTTATTGGAAACAGCAAGTAATAGGTTACAGCATAAAAGACGGATTTAAAAAGGGACCTGAGGAATATGTTTAACCCAGAAAATGTTTTAGAAGTCAGTCTAGAACGTAAAAGAGGTATAAAAACCATACAAGCATAGACCAAATGAAACAGTATATCAGCAAAACAATAATGTCACTGATGCTCACTATATAAGGTGCAAATTAGTTCACCCAGCAATTGAAAATACAGTGTAAGCAGGTAAGGGTTAATTAACCCAATCACAGGTTTTTTAAATCAAGAGATACAGAATTGCATAATTGAACATAGCCCTATAACAGCAAACACTATCCAAACACTTTGCAAAGCAGAAGCACACAATGCATAAAGTGTAAATTAGTTTAACCAGCAATAGACAATACAGTGTAAGCAGGTAAGGGTTAATTAACCCAACCAACAGGTTTTTTAAATCATAGTTCAGTCCCCTTCATGAAAAACAAATCCAAAAAGAAAAGTTTCAAGAAATAATACTCCAAAAAAATCCAAAATCCAATGCAAAACCAGAATGGCCATTCACAAAAAAACTGCAAACACAGTAGCAAAAAATGAAAGAACAAAGGTTTGATCTCACCCAGATGATGTTTGCAATCCGCTGTGCAGACGTTTTCCCTTTGATTCCATTAAAACTATGTAGTTTTAAAAATCCAGGCAAACTGTATTCTTCAGCAAAGAAAATGACGATCCAAAGCAGCGGTAGAACGGTCACAAAATAACCAAGCAAGGAAAAAAAACACGATACAGAGAAAAAAAAAACAGTTAGTTTGACTGTGCGGGAAGCAACATCTAAACGCAGCAGAAGATTTTGACTCATTTACCAAAATAACATACTGCTGAACAAATGAATAGCCCTGCATTAAAACACAGACTAACAAAAAATATAAACTCCACATCTACCAAAAGTTCTGATAAAAAAATCAGAACGGCGAGAGTGAGTAGGAGAGAGAAACGGCGACGACCAGTTGCCCAAAATGGTTCCCTTTTTGAACTGGCCGGCAATGAGCAAAAGGAGCATAAGCCCCGCCCCCAACTACGGATAGCCAAAAGGGGAAAAATACGAAGTACATACAAAAAACACAATGCATAGCAGACCTAGACAAATACTCCTAACCAGCACAATATAAAAAAGACAGTTAAGGGGCAGTTTCAAAATATTAATTTTTTTTCCTCAATCATGTAAACTAATGCCTAAAGAGTTTCTTTAAAAAACTAGGCAATCTTGCAAAAATTAAAATCAGAGAACACTTTTGACAACTTTAATTTGAGTATAAGAAATCGAACTAACCTGGCCAGGCTTACTGCTATTCAATTAAGAATAAAGCAGAGGCTGCACTTATTTCAGCACATATGGGGTGATCGCCACAATATTCTCTGAGCGCTGGATGCGGAAGCAGCTATCTTGTTTGTGTATGTCCGTGTTATCTATGTGGTGTCGGGTCTATCAGTATTCATGAGATACGCCCCTTTTTTTTGTTTTTTTTCGGCTTCTCTCGGCTCCTATCGGTCTCACTCAGCCATTGAATGGTTTTCTCGTCTTTTTCCGGAGAAAAAACAACTAGACCTGTCTTTTTGATGATGTCGGACAGGGTCCTACATTGGACCGGAAAGGGTTAACATTAGCAGCAAATAGCGTAACAGTATCTCTAATAAAGCCCTGTACTGCATCCCATAAGATACGAGGATCATTTACTGAATTACGATTAAAATCGAGAAACTCATCAAGTTCAGATTGAAATGAGATTCGGGATGATTCGGTTTGTAAGGTAGTATTGAAGCGCCATCGTGTGGCTTGTTTTCGTGGTGTCAGCCAGTACAAGTCTGCAAGACAGAGTGCTATGATCTGAGAAAGACATCGGTAAAATATCAATGTTACGCACTTCAGAGAACGAAGATTTCGAGGAGAAAATCCCAAAATGAATTAATCACCGCATTCATATCAGCACCAATAAATAAACCAAAGCTAGATAGTTCTAATAATAGTTTGGTCAAGGAGTTAAAAAATTCTGGCTCAAATATCATCGGGGCATAAACTGAAAAAAAGGCAATTATTTGTTAGCAAATCTAGAAACGTCTTGTTGTTTAAGATGAGATTCCTGTATCATGGCTACAACTATTTTCCTTCTACGCAAGAGGTCAAGGCAACTAACCCTTTTGTTGGGAGAATTAAGCCCTTGTACATTCCAGGACAATACGTTTATATCAGTCATGGGTATCAAATACAAATTCAGAGATCAGAAAGAGATATGCAAGATAATGGAAAATAAATACACAGATCAGAGATAAATAGGCATTGACATTAAAGAACAGATCATACAATACTAGCTCAGTCGGATTATAGCTATAAAGTTATAAAGTTATAAAGATAACCCTAACCCTAACCCTAACCATCTCTTTTTCTCTGTCTCTCCCCCCTCTCCCTGCTCCTCCTACCCCCACTGTCACCTCTTGCCGTAACCTCCGATCTCTCTCCCCCTCTGTCCTTGCCTCCACTGCTCTCTCTCACCTCCCTCCTATCGACTCCTTTTCACAACTCTCTGTAGACTCTGCTACCTCCACCCTCTTCTCACTCACCTCCTCCCTCGACTCCCTCTGTCCCCTTACCTCCCGAACTGCTCGCCCCTCCCCTCCCCATCCCTGGCTCTCCTCTGCGCTCCGCTTGGCAAGAATCACACTGCGATCTGCTGAAAAGAAATGGAAGAGAACCAAACTCCCTGCTGCCCTAGATCTTTACCGCACTCTCCTCTCCTCCTTCTCCTCTACTCTCTCCTCTGCTAAATGTGCTTATTTCCAATCTGTAATCCAAGCCTCCACTAACAACCCACGTAAACTATTCTCTACCTTCTCCTCCCCCCTAAACCCTCCCCCTCCTCCTCCCTCCTCTATCTCCCCTGATGACTTTGCCTCCTTCTTCTCTTCTAAAATCTCAGATATCCGCAAACTCTTTGACACCTCTCCCTCCCCCGCACCCCCTCCTGCTCCAACCCCTACACCCACTACATCCCCTACTAACTCGCCCTCCTTCTCCACCTTCTTGCCCCTCTCAGACTCTGACCTCTCCTCCCTGCTCCAGGGTCACAAACCCACCACGTGTGACTTGGACCCCCTCCCCACTCACCTCTTTCAAGCTGTTGCTCCTGCTCTACTCCCCTTCATCTCCTCCCTCCTCAACACCTCTCTACTTTCTGGTATCTTTCCCTCTGCCTTCAAAAAAGACTCTATCACTCCCCTCCTCAAAAAACCTACCCTCGACCCCACCTCCCTCCAGAGTTACCGTCCTGTCTCCCTTCTACCCTTCCTCTCCAAAACCCTCGAGCGGACTGTACACCGCCAGCTCTCTGTTTTCCTGTCCAACCACTCTCTGCTTGACCCTCTCCAATCTGGCTTCCGCTCTGCTCACTCCACTGAAATTGCCCTCCTGTCTGTCACCAACTCACTTAAGTGTGCCCGAGCTGCCTCTCTCTCCTCTGTCCTAATTCTCCTCGACCTCTCTGCTGCCTTTGACACTGTTGATCACTCTATTCTACTATCATCTCTTGCTGACCTGGGGATCTCTGGCACTGCTGTGGCCTGGTTCTCCTCCTACCTCTCCAACCGCACTTACCAGGTAACCTGGCGTGGCGCAATCTCCACACCTCACCCTCTCTTAACTGGAGTCCCCCAAGGGTCAGTCTTGGGTCCTCTCCTGTTCTATCTTTACACCCACTCCCTGGGCACCCTCATCGCATCCTATGGTTTCTCATACCTTTTCTATGCTGATGATGCTCAGATTTTCCTCTCCTTCCCCACCTCTGACTCCACCATCTCCTCCCGTATCTCTACCTGTCTGTCTGCTATTTCCTCCTGGATGCACTCGCATCACCTCAAACTCAACCTCTCTAAATCTGACCTCCTTTTCTTTCCCTCCTCCTCCCCCTCCTCTGATCTCTCTATCTCTGTTCCTCTGGAATCTACCACACTCTCTCCCTCTTCCTCCGCTAAGAACCTCGGAGTCACCCTGGACCCCTGCCTCTCTTATTCCCAGAACATCTCCACCCTGGCACGCACTTGCCGATTCTTCCTGAGCAACATCCGAAGACTCCGACCCTTCCTCACCAACTATGCTACCCAGCTCCTGGTCCAGGCCCTGGTACTCTCCCGTCTAGACTACTGCAACTCCCTCCTGGCTGGCCTCCCTCCGTCCGCCACCCGTCCGCTCCAACTCTGCTGCCCGCCTGGTGTTCTCTCTGCCTCGCTTCTCCCACGCTACTCCACTACTCCGCTCGCTCCACTGGCTCCCGATCACCGCTCGCATCCAGTTCAAGACTCTTGTACTAGCCTACAGATGCCTTGACCAGACTGCACCCAGCTACCTCCAGACCCTCATCTCTCCCTACACCCCCACTCGACCTCTCCGCTCCGCCTGCACTATAAGACTGGCTCTACCTCCGCTACGCTCCCCTGCCTCCAGAGCCCGCTCCTTCTCCACCTTTGCCCCGCAGTGGTGGAATGACCATCCTACAGATGTCAGGACTGCCCAGTCCCTGACCACATTCCGGCGCCTCCTTAAGACTCACCTCTTCAAACAGCACCTGTAGAACTCCTCTGTTTGTATCCTGGGACACTATCATCCTTCATTTAAATGTGCTTTATTTTGCTCTTATCTGCCCCCTATTTTACTGCATTTAATCCTGTACTTCAGAATACTGTAATCTGCCAAGTGTTTAACCTGTAGTATTTTGTATTTAATCATATCCTGATGTAACTATCACTAGTATCTGCTGTATTATTGAATTGTGGTTTGTCACACTTGAACAAAAGTTATTGTATTTCTTGCTCTTATTGTATTACCTGTATTGTAACACTTGGAATGTATTTGCTTATGATTGTAAGTCGCCCTGGATAAGGGCGTCTGCTAAGAAATAAATAATAATAATAATAATAATAATAATAATAATAATAATAATAATAACACCTCCACCCCCTCCCATAGATCACCACCACATCCCCCCCACCCGCACTCACCCTCAGAACAAAAATACCACCCCAAAGAATGAGAAATATGGTACTGAATAGCACACCAGGTTCCAGTACCCCCCACCCCAACAAAGACATACCCATGGCGCTGATGGACAGGGCAAATACAATTCCGCTCCTGTTCTCCCCCCATTGATCATTCAATACAATAGCCAGACTAAATCTAATAAGTACAATAATAATAAATAAAAATTACCTTAGTATCCGATCAATGTAGATACAGCCGAAAACAAAGAGACAAAAACGTGCCATAATAAAAAAGGCAATCAAGTTCACAATCCAAAAAAGTTCAAAAAGAAAAAATACTGTTCCGCAGAAGACGAGAGCGCTGTAACCCGCAAATGATGGTCTGGAAGAGCAGGTCTCATCCCCGGACTGTAATCAGCCAAGATCGAGGCATTGTGCAGCTGATCCGCTTCTCTTCACCCTGTTGGAGCCCGACTCGGCAATAACAATAGAAGACAAGAGAGTTCAGGAAGGCCTGGGCTTCCTCGGGGGACTGGAACGAATGCACCGTGGAGTCGTGTCTGATCCTGATGACAGCTGGAAAGAGCAGAAAGGCCTGAGGCCCTGTGCGATGACTGGAGCTTGCTGTGCCGGGCTGTGAATCTGCTGTAATCCGGGTAAAACTTAAGATTGCAGAATGAGATGAGTCATTTCTGGATGCCTGTAATATAGCCTGTCGATCCGAATAACTCAGAAGACAGAAGATGAGAGTGCGGGGCCAATTTCTTCCTCTGGGCTTATCAAAATAAACTCAATGCGCCCACATTATTTTGACGTTTCTATCTTTCAGAGACAGGAGCCACCGTAGGAGTGATCTAGTGAGGAAGTCCTCAGCATTGGGACCTTCAGCGCCCTCCTCGAGCCCGACAAGGCGAAGATTGTTCCGATGATTTCTATCTTCCAAGTCAGCGAGTTTGAACTCAAAGTTATCAGCTCTGATCTCATAAGCCACTATGGTTCTGTTGTTAAACTGCACCTCAGCATGGGTCACAGAACAGGAAAATAGCACTGAACAAAGGGTACATTACATTTTTATAGCAAAACTCAGTCCGTCTTTCTCCTGGCTGTGTGCCCAATCACCTGGGGACTACACCCTGCTGATTTATGCCCATTTCATGATCCAGTGTGCAGTGTATATCTAAAACCTAATGCTATGTATATGAAATCTAGCTGGTTTAAACTGGATTCTTATCGGATTGTCTGTTCTCCCTTCATTTCTCTCCAGAGCACTGGGACCCATTCTGGTCTACAGTGCTCAGTTATTTATTATCTCCTGATGTACTTAGGATCCTCCTGGCTCTCTGTGCTCTGTTATCTCCTTAGAGTGCTTAGGAGCCATGCATAGCGAGTTTAGCTGTACAACCAGGCTATGTGGTCCTGACTTCCATCAGTCTGTCAGCAGTGGTACGTGCATTTTGGAACTAGCAGTCTGCTATCTCCAATGTCAGTCGCTTTTCAGAAAATAACACAAGTGTAGCTCTGCCAGTCCACATGCTTAGCAAACTGCTACTCAATTCTTATTCATGTTTTCCAACACACATTATGATTGTTGCACAATTATTCCTAAAAAAAAAAAAAGAAAACAAAATCCCTTTGCCCAGTCCTTATTTTTTATTTTGACATGGGTTTACAACAAACTTCTAAGTGCTGCGCCAGTGGGTGCCATTTCATGCCAATGGGTGCCATTTTAAGGAGGGGTTATGCAAATATTTCATGTAGCATGCATCAATAGAACATTTAGAAATTATAGAGGCTATGGAGGCTAAGCTTCCGTGTAATTTTGTAAATCTTGATGTGTCTGTTGCCAGGCAGCTTACGAGTCACGTGTGGTAACAAAGGTCATCCAAAGCCTAAATTGGACCTTCCCCAACAGGGAGGACCAAAACCAAATTGCCTTTTTAATTGCTCATGGTACAAAGAAACTAAATGGTTGCCTGCGAGTATTCGCTTTTCTGGCTCTTCGTTTTCCCAGTGGATTTCTGTGGGCTACTGTGTTTTAAAAAATCTTCCACGGACTGTAAAATATTTTTTCTACAAATGACATCACTCAAGATTCATCAATCAAGTAAGTCCACAATGTTTTTGTTATATTCTGTTGTTTGCCTTATGTGCTGCTTATACTATATTAAATTACGAAGTAAGTACCTTTTGAAACGTGCAACGTTTTATTGCGTATAATAAGTTTTTGCTCAACTTCCCAACATTTCGGTATGTTTACATACCTGTAACAGGGGAGTTCTGTACTGACTATCTGGTGTGTCTGTGGTTCTGCAGGAAGAGGGCAGCAGTCTTGCAAGATCCGCCTGTAAGTCATGGCGATGACCCGGAGAGGTGGGGAAGAGGGTGTGTTGGCTTTCCCTCTCTCTGAGTGGCTGAGAGGCGGACCTTGGGGGATTGCTCGGCCCATAAGAACTGTGCTTGGTTGGCATTCGGGTGGCTGGAGAGAGGATACCCAGTGACGCTGGCGGAAGACGTCAGCATAAACAAAGAACAGGCAAGCACGGCTGAGTGAGATAGCCTGCCTTGAGGAGACGTTTTCTAGCTGTACGGGGAACTCTGGCCACCCCAGTGTATAGGATAACTGAGCGTAGGACGGAGGCCCGTTCTGACTGGCTTAGCGGCAGTGGGGACACTGCGTAAGCAGCACTTTTGTTTTGTAGTTTTATTACTGTGTTTTATTTTCCTTTTTTCTTTCGCCTTTTGTTTTCATTATTACTACAATCATTTATTTCTATTTAAATCTATTAATGTGATTGTGATGTTGTTCACCACATACTGGAGTTGATGATGTAATGATCTACTATTCCTTTCTATTTAAACCTCATGGTACTGAGTTTATTTATCCATTTATTTTCTTTTAGTCTTCTATATTGTACATTATCAAATTTAATTTTTTCTCAAAACTACAGATTTTAGGTCATTTATGTTATGCTTGTTCTTTGTAAAGTGCTGAACCACTGGTTCATTTACTTTTGTATTTCTTATGTTAGATAGGTGATTCTGTATGCGTTTCTATAATGTTGTACCTGTCTCTCCTACTCCTACTTATTTAATTTTATTACATTTTTTTTTTCTTTTTTAATAATTTAGTCATTGCCAATTATTTTTTCGTATTATTTTCTCCCCAATTTGAAATGGGCAATTATTTTTAGGCTCAGCTCACCGCTACCACCCCATTGAGTGACTGCAGGGGAGTGGTAAATTGCCATGGTGACCAGGCAGCTTCATCAGACACTGCGTGCTCTGTGCCTCAGTACTGCAATCTTCTGGCTTCCTGTTGCTGCGCTTTCACAACTGGTGGGGACGAGTTCAACTCGTCAAATTGTGACATCTAAATACTTATTCATATGACTAACTGTCCTAAAACATGTATCGAATATGTATTATTCAAATCTAAAGGAATACACAAATGTTGATCTACATAGACAAGGATTTTATTCACAATAACCACATATATTCTTCCCTGCTTCACTCAAGCCAATGGTTTAATTCCAATCATAACCTCTAGATGGCACTATAATACCACAAGTTTTATATATTTTAAGCCGGTTTGCTATCGTTGCAAAGCTCGGACACTCCAACTTTTCTATCTATTCCTGCAGTTTGTTGTCACTCTGAGGGATTCCAACCACCCGCCCCACCCCTTCGAGGACCTGGTCACGAAGCCACGCACTTATCGGCTTTCTGAGATGCACAGAATCTACTGTCACGTTAACTTCCAGCTTCCCTGCATCAAGCATCCATTCCTGCGACCTCTTCATGTTCCCAGATTCCTGCTTCCTCATCTGACTCAGCTCCTCCAAAGTGACCAACTTCATCAAGGCACTTTATTCAGCTTTCAAAGTTATCATTTCATCAATGTGAACTGCCAGTCAGATACGGAAACCATGTCCTACAACTATCAATGTTTCAGTCAAAGTGTCCTCCTATCCTGCAATGGACAATACACTCACAGACTGCTCCCGACCAAATCAATAGGTTTTGCAGCAACCTCCGAGCAACGCATTTTCATCCTGTCAGGTTCTGCAGTGGGTATGCATTCTTCATCTCTGCCCCATCTCCGGCTTCATGTAAATCACCTTAACACTCAAAGACCAATATCCACCGCATTCAGCAGATCTCTGCGCTCTGCTTTCTCAGCAATCTATTCATATGTCCACACATCCTCTCAAATATTACAGCATTAATACATGGTGAGAGACGTGGTATGAGATTGGAAATCTGTCTTGATTATGAGTTAAGGAGTTCTACTACTAGGAGAATGACTGGAGTTGTGAAACCCAAATCTCTGAATGTGAGTTCACCTTTTCCATTCCAAGCAGACATGATAGTAGCAAACCGCTGATCGATCCCGTATTAACTAACACATAGGATGGTCGACATCTCATCTCTGCCCTCGTTTCCAGAAAATGGAGCGCAAATGGTGGTGAGCTTCCCCAGCATTCGATTACATATGTTCGTTCAGTTCCAGCTGCCACCTCAACGCTCATTTCCAGCTCCCCTTCTGCCTCTACTTTCGGTATCCAAGTTCCGTCAGTTGGTCCCGTCTGCTTCCCAAACCCCCCTCCAGACTCCCCAGCTTCAACAGCTGCTATTTGACTGAATCCTACTCTCAGTAACCTCCTTCAATCTGCTCAGCATTTCATGTCTGCAGCCCTCGTCCCTTCTTCAAGAGCTTCATATTCTACAGCTTGGTCAGTGTTTTCAACCTTCTGTGCCCAGAATCGGATTCATCCTATTCCTTCAATCAAAACCGGATCCTGGCTTTCATCGTCCACGCTAACATTGCCTCTTTGAATACCAGGCAAGAGAGACGAAAGACATAAAATACAGCACTTGATAGATCCATGCCTTCCCAGCTACGAATCTCCATCAGCGGAAAGATACATTCTCCCATTCACTTCATACCAGCAGTTCGCCTGACCCTCCGTGGGATTCTTAAGAGCTTTCCCTCACCTTCCCGCCTGTCTGTATCAATGAACATTCTCCATTTGCTCATTCTACTCTTCAGAAATGCCACTTCTCCCCCTACAAGGATCTACCTATGGAGATCATCTGCCTCTCAGCCTTCTTCGGTCTCCTCAGAAGCTCCGAATTCACAGTTTCTTCTGCTTCTAGTTTCCGCAGGCATTAATTTATGTGACCTTTCTTCTATTTCAGATGCTTACATGATCATTCGGCTGCATACCTCCAAGACGGATCAATTTCGGCGTGGTCAGTTCATTCAGCTGTCAAGTAGAGTCCCCTATCTGCCCCTTCTTATCAACGTCTAGGTATCTCCCCAGCAAGAAACCCTGCCACCCCCCCACCACGGACCCTCCGTTCATTGATTCCTCTCGCTCCTATCATCAATCGTCACTGGTTCTCAACCCACCTCTCCACCTTCGCCTCCAGAGCAGGCCTCCCCCCTCGACTCTACTCTACCATCATTCTGTATAGGCACAGCCACCTCTGCCGCGATGGCCAACATCAATCACAGCCAGATCATGAATGTGGGGAGTTGGTCCTCTTCTACGGTGGATTCTTACATTCATTCATCCTCCTCTCATATAGTTGCAGCTCATTAAAATTGCTAGTATAACTTTAGCATAACAGAGGCAGAAGTGTTAAAGGGACTAGGAGCTCTTAAAATAAACAAATCCCCTAGGCTGGATGAGATCCTCTCAATAGTACTCAAAGAAATGAAAGAAGTTATTTACAAACCGCTGAACAGTCTCTTGACACAGGGGTTGTACCGACAGACTGGAGAATTGCAAACGTAATATCGATCCACAAAAAGGGAGACAAAACCCAACCAGGTAACTACAGACCAATAAGCCTGGCTTCTATTATATGTACACTTATGGAAACTATAATAAGATCCAAAATGGAAAATTACCTATATGGTAACAGTATCCTGGGAGACAGTCAGCATGGTTTAGGAAAGGGAGATCGTGTCTAACTAACCTGCTTGATTTTTTTTGAGGATGCAACATCAACAATGGATAATTGCAAAGCATATGACATGGTTTATTCAGATTTCCAGAAAGTTTTTGACAAAGTCCCGCATAAAAGATTAATTCTCAAACTGAACGCAGTAGGGATTCAAGGAAATGCATGCACATGGATTAGGGATTGGTTAACATGTAGAAAACAGAAAGTCTTGATTAGAGGAGAAAACTTAAAATGGAGTGAGGTAACCAGTGGTGTACCACAGGGATCAGTATTAGATCCTCTGCTATTCCTAATCTACATTAATGATTTAGAGTCTGGTATAGTAAGCAAACTTGTTAAATTTGCAGATGACACAAAAATAGGAGGAGTGGCAAACACCTGATGCAGCAGCAAAGGTCATTCAAAATGATCTAGACAGCATTCAGAACTGGGCAGACACATGGTAAATGACACTTAATAGAGAAAAGTGCAAGGTACTGCATACAGGCAATAAAAATGTGCATTATAAATATCATATGGGAGATACTGAAATTGAAAAAGGAATCTATGAAAAAGAACTAGGAGTTTATGTTGACTCAGAAATGTCTTCATCTATACAATGTGGAGAAGCTATAAAAAAGGCCAACAAGATGCTCGGATATATTGTGAAAATGGTGAATTTAAATCAAGGGAAGTAATGTTAAAACTTTACAATGCATTAGTAAGACCTCACCTAGAATACTGTGTTCAGTTCTGGCCACCTTGTTACAAAAAGGATATTGCTGCTCTAGAAAGAGTGCAAAGAAGAGCGACCAGAATTATCCCGGGTGTAAAAGGCATGTCTTATGCAGACAGGCTCAAAGAATTGAATCTGTTCAGTCTTGAACAAAGAAGATTATGTGGTGATCTGATTCAAGCATTCAAAATTCTAAAAGGTATGGACAACATCGACCCAGGGGACTTTTTTGACCTGAAAAAGGAAACAAGGACCAGGGGTCACAAATGGAGATTAGATAAAGGGGCATTCAGAACAGAAAATAAGAGGCACTTTTTTACACAGAGAATTGTGAGGGTCTGGAACCAACTCCCCAGTAATGTTGTTGAAGCTGACACCCTGGGATCCTTCAAGAAGCTGCTTGATGAGATTTCTGGGCTCAATAAGCTACTAACAATCAAACAAGCAAGATGGGCCGAATGGCCTCCTCTCATTTGTAAACTTTCTTATGTTCTTAAGTACCTTGTAAACAATGTGTGACTACTTTAGGATTTTACAATAAACAAATGTCTTTCCAAATGTATTTGGGTGATTTTCTTGGCGACCTTGTTCCTGCTGTTTTCTGAATAAAAGAACCTAAAGCCTTAACCTATAATTTGTTCTGTGCCTTATCGCACTGAACTGACGTAGTCGCTTTAGATTCTGTGACATTTTGGAATTAAAGGCAGGTGTTTGCTGTTTCTGTACACTCCCCTGACCAGTTTAAATTTAAGAATGAGAATAAATACATTTTATAAATTGTGTTTCTGCTTTAATATATATATATATATATATATATATATATATATATATATATATATATATATATATATATATATATATATAGTGAGAAAAGTGTAGTCCTGAGGAGCAAAGGACTACACCTCCCAGAAGGTCACAGGCTGATAAGCCTTAATTTCTTTAATTATTTAATTACATTTGTTAATTGTTTTATTAGTAATTATCCCCTGCATCTGGCTATCATTGTAAATTAGAGCCGGGTGCAGGGTATTTAAGGGAAGCAGCCAGTCTGTTCTGGGCTGCTGGTGTGTGTACAGCCGTAATTATATAAGTAAGGTAGTCAAATCTTTTTGTGTGGTGCTGTATGAAACTGTGTTTGGTTTGTTTTGTTTTGTTTTGCAACCAGTAAACAAGCTTACCTGTCCTGTTATTAGAGAAGGTTCCGGCCTGTGTTTGTTTGTTTTATTTTTGTTATTGTTTCTTAAAAACTGGAAGCCCGGTTCACTATATTATATATATATATATATATATATATATATATATATATATATATATATATATATATATATATATATATGTAGCATCATGTATATTACTACGACTACTGTTATTTTAGTAATACAGTAATATAATAGATGAACATGATAAAATAGCACGTCTGCACACAAATCGCGTTGTTTATTTTGTCGGGATCTGCAATACAGGAAATTGACCGAAACTACAGCTTTCTCTTTCTCAGAAAGTTTCTGAATGGCATTTGCAGCAAAACACTAGACCATGCTGTTTACTCTTAAAAAAAAAAAAACCTCTTACAATTTACAGGTTTTAAAACGCATTGCTTACTTTGGCCATATAGATTAGTCTGCTAATTGATGTCATATTAAAGAGACGCATTTTATATTTATTTTGCACTCTTCCGCCATCTGGTGGTTGACTAGCATAGTGATTTTTTTTATACTCGTCAGAAAAAAAGGTGGTTTTAAGCCACGGTATGTTTGCGATGTCGTACTGCGTCTGTATCATGGTGTCGGGCAACCACAATCTGCCTCCTACTGTATGTAAAATAAACTCATTATCATTGGCTGGTACTGAAAATGTGTGGATTGAATATAATCGTAGAGGCAGGAAATATAACCTTGCAGTTAACACGTGTAAACAAGTTCCTTTCCGTTTTAAGTAATGTCTTGTTGCCTTCAAACATGTTAAAGGAGAGATTCTAAAGTAACAATAAGGCGGGGGGGTGTGGGCGCAAATATGATTTCCTGAAGCAGAAGACAGAGACGTTGCCGGGTGACAATTGTAAACCAATTTATTGGTAGAAATGAACACGGTCCCTTTTTTGGCCAAGACCACGTCACAAAAACAATAAAATAATAACTCCTTACGTCTCTCCTAAGCCCCATTCGCTTCCAGTGTCCCACAGGCCCCAGCTCACAGGCCGTCTTTCTCCAGGGCTCCGTGACTAGGCTCCTCTCTGTGCCTGAACCCCCCACTCTACCTCTCAATCCACATCTCTCCCAGGCTCCATTCTCCCACTCAGGCTCCCGCTCTAAGCCACTCCCAGGTTTCGGTCGCACATACTTCGCTCTCGCAGGCCCTATTTCTCTCTGTAATTAACCATGCTTTGTGCATTTGTCCATTCACCACTCAAACCTGCGACTCTCTCCCTCACATTCCTGCATAGACGGTACTTATACCCCTTTCACTGCTCCCGCCCCCTTCACCCAGACTGACCAACCATGTCTATCCCTGCTCTTCTCCCATTCTAGGTGGCGTGGTTGCACCCTTATAACATGTAACATGTACACAGGACAAGACAGACAAGACAAACAAACGGGACAACATAAAAGTCCAGTTGACACGCAACGGTGCCCGGGTCGCTACAATACATGAAATCATTAAAAATACATTTATGTTTTGGCATTTTTCTTTCTTTCTATCTTTACTCACTGCATCAGGCTCTATTTATTGACATTGTTGATGTGGTTTAACCTGGTGGATTTGGATGATTGCAACCTCTCACTTCTCTGTCTGGGCTAAATCCCGTCAGAACTGAACAGCTACAAAAAGACCATATTACACACAATTGTAGATTCATATTGAATATGAAAACGCATGGCGCACTCAGGAATAAGCATGCATGCCTGTGTTAATCACGTTATAAAAATAATGTTCTCCGTTACCCTAGTACCTTGTTTTTTTATTTTATTTTGTTTTCACTGCAGGTGCCATAAACTAAAAGTTGGTGTTCACATTATTTTGACAAAAGGTATTTAGAGTGTGTCACGCTGCATGAAGTGGCTGAAAACCAGGACTTTTTAAAGATTTTGAGCAAAATGTCGGGACACCAGGACCTTTGATGAAAAACCGGGACTGTCCCGGCTAAACCGGGATGTCTGGTCACCCTATTAATAAGAGATATATGTTTTTGAAATTGAACAAATGTACTGAACTAAATTATATTATATGAGCTCGGCTGATGGTGTGGTTATGGGGTCAATATTATTTCAATATGCAAATAGGACCACGCTTTAAGTGATTTGTAGTTTTACGAGAAGAACCTTAAAATTTTCAAACTCTACCTTTTACAGCGTTTGCATTTACTTTTTTTTATTTCTTAGCAGACGCCCTTATCCAGGGCGACTTACAATCGTAAGCAAATACATTAAGTGTTACAATACAAGTAATACAATAAGAGCAAGAAATACAATAACTTTTGTTCAAGCAAAGTACAAGTGTGACAAACCACAATTCAATAATACAGCAGATAATAGTGATAGTTACATCAGGATATGATTAAATACAAAATACTACAGGTTAAACACATGGCAGATTACAGTATTCTGAAGTACAGGATTAAATGCAGTAAAATAGGGGGCAGATAAGAGCAAAATAAAGCACATTTACATGAAGGGTGATAGTGTCCCAGGATACAAACAGAGGAGTTCTACAGGTGCTGTTTGAAGAGGTGAGTCTTAAGGAGGCACCGGAATGTGGTCAGGGACTGGGCAGTCCTGACATCTGTAGGAAGGTTATTCCACCACTGTGGAGCAATGGTGGAGAAGGAGCGGGCTCTGGAGGCAGGGGAGCGTAGCGGAGGTAGAGCCAGTCTTCTAGTGCAGGCGGAGCGGAGAGGTCGAGTGGGGGTGTAGGGAGAGATGAGGGTCTGGAGGTAGCTGGGTGCAGTCTGGTCAAGGTATCTGTAGGCTAGTACAAGAGTCTTGAACTGGATGCGAGCGGTGATCGGGAGCTAGTGGAGTAGTGGAGTAGTGTGGGTGAAGCGAGGCAGAGAGAAAACCAGGCGGGCAGCAGAGTTCTGGATGAGCTGGAGCGGACGGGTGGCGGACGCAGGGAGGCCAGCCAGGAGGGAGTTGCAGTAGTCTAGGCAATTTTAAACAGCTACAATTTATAAAGAGTACTTTTTTCAGCAGGTTCAAAAAATAGTTTTTCATTCATTATGTTTGTTTTAAATAGGTGAAACCATAAAGCATGATTTGTTTTTAACCCTATTTATTTAAAAGCCTTTCTGTGAGATGCAAATGTATTCTTAATCTGCTGTCTCCTTTCTTGATTTGTAATTCCTAATTAAATCATGTTTATGTAGATATATAGCCATTTAATCCTTGGCATGGAGCACTGTATCTATTCTAAAATAGATATTTTATTGTTTATTTATTGGTACAGTCAGTACTGTATACCTAACTAAATATATGAATTAATGTGTGCTAGTGGTGCTAGTTAGGTATGCTGTTTATGAAAGATCTATTACTCTAAACCCTTATACACAGCAGTATTTTGTAACTGTTTTGACTAAAATGTATACTGAGCATCAAAAGAAACTTATCACTTATATTTGGATAAAATTCACTAGATGTGGTCGAAAAATGACAAACTCTGTTTTGGAGCAGGTGCAGTGACTTTTTATTGTGCTGATTAACAATTGACATCACGAAGATGCTGCAAAATGATCTGTCGATCTTGGGCAGGTGTTGTGACTCTTGGTCTCCCAGTTCATGGCCTGTCATTGACAGAATGTGTCTGGTTATACAGACTCACCAGGTTTGAAATTGCTGACTGGACACCCAACACGGCGAGCCACAGTACGATGCCCTAGTCCAGCCTCCAACATGCCGATTGCATGGCGCTGCTCTCTTCACAGACGTGGCATATTGTTTTTTTTTCTGTGATTTTCTTTATTGCTTTTATTCAAGCTTGCAATTCAACAGCTGAAACCACTCCATATCCAGTGTCCAATCAACTGTCTCACTAATTAGGTGATTAAGTGCATATGCTTCAGTCATAGTCACTGAAGCGTGTCATGGTCAAGGATGAATGATCAAGTGATTAAAAAGAAACCAAAAACATTTCGTCAATGTCCATCATTTATATACCTTATTTTTTTTTTTAAATAAATGTGTTTTGATGCTCGGTATATTTGTCCCAGAAACAATAACCATATGTGGGCCAACAAATCTTCCAGCTGAAATCACTACTTCTGTAGAATCATACATTATCCCTATGATCTTTACTTACCCAGGGCCAGATTAAAGGACGTGGGGGCCCTACACTAACACATATTTTGGGGACCCTACACATATTATGATGAATGGTGTTATTGGCATATATTGGTTAATCCGGCCCTGCGTTGGGGACAGAGAGTGTGAGCGGAGCAGGGAGCGGAGTGAGCCAATTGTATATGGAGCGGAGTGCGGAGCGGACATTTCCAGCCCGCTCTTTCACAATACTGAGAAGAACTGAGCACGGTTTTTACTGTTCGGCCACAGAGTTTGCACAGAAAATTTAAAAAAGAAGGTGACAAATACAGATGCAGTCACTGTACAGTATCTTCCATCATGCCTGTGCATGGTAACCATTCGTTTTCCAGTTCCAAACCAAAATTTGATCCTTTTATGTTTTGTAGACTTGTAAAATGTGAAATGTGAAAAATGTGAGAAACATCATCAGTGTGTCCATCTGTCTAAGGTTATTACATAAGCCTATATTGTTTGCATACAGTTCTACGGTTATGCACCAATACAGCTGTTGAGATAAGAAATAAAAGAAGAAAGGAAAGCGAAGCCACAGGCTGCTTCTTTGAGTCCAGATAAGTATAGTTTATTGAAGATAAAAGTTCTGAGTTGCAAAGTTACAACCAGACATCTTAAAGGTTACATGGTGACAACAGTTTGCAAGTATCCTCTTTCCAAGCAGTCTCTCATTGACATCATGATTTTTCCTTAAACCAATCAGAAAAAGACACAAATCTCTTATCACTTGGTTAATTGTCCATTTGTCCTAACCCTAGCTTCAACGCATGTGGTTGATTCCAGTTTCTCTTTGAAGTAGCTAGTTTTTATAACCCTCATAAAATCAACTGTAATTTCCTAAGAAAACCTGTTTTATATCTAGTTTGTAAAGATGTTTAACAATATGTTGGTACCTCCAACACAAAAACAATGATCCACCCTAAATGTCAAATGCATTACATGTTAGAACAGGACATCAAAGGAGAGACCAAAACCTAATTTCAAAATGTCTTGACCTGTTAATTGTAAGATGATATTTCCTAACTTTTACTTTATTTTCAATTTACACATTTTTTCAGTACCAATCAATAATAAGGAAGCGTCTTCAAATTGAATTAGATAACTTATCTGAACACTATATGTAGGCTTTTTTTCTTTGCTGATCATAGCTGGGCATGAGGCTTGTGTATGCCTTTATTGCCTTGTACCATAAGACAGAAATCACATGTGAGTGATAATAATTACATCTCACTGCTGTTAATGATCATTTTAATTAACATTCAAACATCAGTGGGAACATAGAACACAACATGATGCAATATGGATCACAGACATAAAAAAAGCTTCAGTCCCAGGCAGTAAAGTACAAAAGCATTAGCAAGTGCATAATATAACATCCACTGAGGTTCTTTTTTTTTTCTGTGCATTCGTGCTGAAAGCTGGCTCGCCGCTTTCGTGGAACCAGCAGCTCTAACTTTAGCTTCTTTCTGCTCCTTTCCTCGCAGGCTGTCTGTATACACTATCTGTTATATGTGTGACTGCCTGTGCAGTATTGATTTAAAGGAGTGTGTGTGTGTGTCTTTTCAGCCTACACTCTTGGGGAGAACGCAGTTCCTCCACCGGGGCTAAGCTTTGCTTTGCCCCACTGTTGAGCGATTCCGCCAGCTGGCGTGCGCGCAGTTGGGCGAAATATAAATAAACAAATATTATTGTGTACTGTTGTTGTTGCATGTCCACCTGTGTGTTGACCCTGTTGCACAACCCTGCTTTGCCTGTGTTGTGCTGCAGTGCAGTTTAAAAAAAAACAAAAAACAACAACAGCCAGTCAGCCGTGTAATTCCTCCACCGGGGCTGTGTTCTAACCTGTCCCGCTGTAGAGTAGACCTCGCCGGATGCCTCAGCCCGCCCACCTCGGTGTGTCGGGCCTTCAAAAAAAACAAAAAATTAATTTAAAAAAGGGCGTTCTTCCCCCTGTTGTTTTTCAACTTGCCTGCCACAGCTTTAGCCTGTGTGTCTCCCTGGTGTATGCTGTACGGTGTGTGACTACATGTGGTCAGGGTAGGCCCTGCTGCATTAGTTGCTGCCCGGTGCTTCGGTACCTTGGTGCACTCTCAGCCCTTGGCACTTCGGTGCCACGGTGCACATAGTGCATACGGTGCTTGGTGCTCACGGTGTTTGGTGCACTTGGTGTGCACGATACATCAGTGCACATGGAGGTGCTTAGTGCACTCAGTGCACACGGAGGTGCTCGGTGCACATGGTGCTCGGTGCTCATAGTACCTGGTGCGCACGGTGCTTGGTGCACACGGTGCTCGGTGTGCACGGTGCTTAGCACACGGCGCTCAGTGCACACGGTGATCGGTGCGCACAGTACTCGTTGAGCACAATACTTTATACAGCATGGTGCTCTGTGCACTCCATGTGCATGGTGTTTGGTGCACACGGTGTCTAGTGCCTCGGCACGCATAGCGGCTACGGTACTTTGTACACTCGGTGCACACAGTGCTAGGTGCACTCAGTGCACACGGTACTCAGTGCACTCTGTAAACTCTGTGCGCATAGCATCCGCAGTGCTCGGTGCGCAGATCGCCCACAGTGCCCGGTGCTTACGGTGTACAATGTTGATTGGTGCATATGGTACTTAGTGCCTCGGTGCACACATAGCCTGGTGCACACGGCGCCCTCGGTGCACGCGGCACTTAAGCGCTCCCGTGCCTTGCACTCCAGGCAGGTGCATTGTGCGGCGCCTGAGGTCTAAATATGAGGCGGTATTAAAGTGGTTCCATGATTGCACATTCTGCAGGGTGAACATGCCGCAGGAGGATGGGCATACTCTATGTGTGCGGTGCTTGGGTGTCCAGCATGCCACTTTGTCCCTCGGGGTTGACATCTGCGCGTCTTTCCAGCAGGGGCCCTGAAGGCTTGCGGCCTCAGACCCATCCTTTCACAACACACCAGCTGCAATATTGTTACGGTTGCACCTCGGACACCTGGGTGCTCACCACCATGTACACTGGTTACGTGCTACAATTCCGCATGTGACCTCCTCCCTTCCGAGGGGTCACGAATACATCCGTGACAGACCCTCTTCAGGTCTCGATACTGCAGCAGGAAGTGGCTGCCTTGCTGTGCAAGTGAGCCATTCGTCTAGTAGACCCCACCTCCCACAGAGAGAGGTTCTACTCGAGATACTTCTTGGTACCCAAGAAGGACGACGGCTTTCGCCCCATCCTAGACCTGAGACTCCTCAACGAAAGGAGGTTCCAAATGTTGACTCACCGTCACATTCTCCAGTCCGTCCGGACGGGCAACTGGTTTACCACCATGGACTTCCACTTTCCCATTTGTCCTGCACACAGGAAGTACCTCCGCTTTGCCTTTCAGGGAAATGTTTACTAGTTTACAAGGGTACACATCTGTCGGAGTGGCAGCTCCACCCTCATGTGGTGAAGCACATTTGGGAACGGTTCGGGAAGGCTCAGGTCGATCTCTTCGCCTCGGCGCAGACGACACACTGCCCCCTGTGGCAGGGCCGGATTAAGTTTAATGGGGGCCCGGGGCTGTTATCGTTTTGGGGGCCCCTCTGCATATTCACTTGATTAACATTAATGTCAAATTATTCAGTCTTGTTGATCCATATTTTACCTGATTCGATGTTTGAATTAGCTCCAGTTTTGAAAATGAGCATTGGCCACAGCATTAGTTACTGGCAGTTTCAAATACAAAATGGGAAATGCAAACTGCAGGCTCTTTTATCGTAATTGCAGGTTATCTGGAAATGTGTTGTCCTTATCCCTTACGAATATGTACGTGTATAATAGGCTTGTAGTAAATATATATGCAGTCAAAAAATGTTTAGCAGATAAAGGATAGTACACAGCGCTTTCTTATGTCATGTTGTTTTTTTTATTATTTGTGTCAGCAGAATCAGCAGAGCAGCACACACAGGAACAACGTGTTTTTTATTATTATTATTTATTTATTTATTGTTTTTTTGTGGACCAAATGAGGCAGGCTTTGTGTTAAGACAAATCTCCTCAGTCAGACGAAAGGCATCCAGAACCAGGCAGGTTCCAATTATGGGTCTGGCCCCTGAACGGGACTGCTGGTCAGCCCTATGAAGACAGCCTTCCTCTTGGCTATTACCTCCGCGAAGCGGTTCAGTGAGCTACAGGTGCTGTCGGTGCACAGGTCCTGTATACGTATTTGGGATGATGGTGTCACTAAGTACAAACCCTGCTTCCTCCCTAAGGTGACCACAGCCTTCCACATGAACCAGTCTGTGGAACTGGAGTCTTTCCATCCACCTTCGTTTTTTTTGGAGGAGGATAGAAGATTGAACTTCTTCTGCCTGGTGCGGGCATTGAGGTGTTACGTGGATAGGACAAGAGCTCTGCGTCATTCTCACCAGCTCTTTGTCTGTCATGGGATCCGGACCCTAGGACAGCCCCTCTCGAAGCAGCGACTGTCACACGATTGTGGACACAGTCTCGACTGCGTATAACAATGCCGGCTTGCACAATCTACCAGAGGGTTGACTACATTTTGGGCCCTCTTCAGAGGGGCCTCGCTGTCCGATATTTGTACTGCGGCTAGCTGGGCTACGCCGCATACTTTCTCCAGGTTCTGTCGCCTTAAGGTGATAGATCCTTCCTTGCCTTCATTAGGCATGAGGGTCCTTGAGGGTGCAAGCTTGCACCGATAACCTTGGGTTATGCGGTTCTGATGCATCACTCATCTGCTATCAACAGGTATCAATGCAGTTTTAGAGTTATTAACAAGTACCTAGAACTGTAACTGAGAAAACTAGAGGCCAAAATGTACAAGAAACAGATAATATTATGCAGTGATTTTCGCTCATTTTTGTGATTGTTTTGCTTGCCAATTCAAGAGCTGATTAGCTATTGCTTTACTGATTGCTGTATGATAATCCTTACATTCATGCCAACAATTAGAGCCATCGTGAGCCTTAAGTGGCCAATTATTAATGAAACTATGGTCGAAAACCTTTCAACTGGTAAATTGCTTGTTCAGGTTGGCCACCAGGGGGTGCTGATCAATTGGCACTCTATCAGAAAATGTGCAGCACCTGAAGTTGTATAAATATGCAAATATATATTTTTAAATATGCAAATATATTTTTTGTACTTATCCACTGGACTAAATTGCATGAGTCCTATGTCAAAACGGAAGAAGGTAAACACCGTACCAACCAGCCCAAGAGGACTTAGGACAGTTTGAAGCACACACTAGAGTAAAGGATGAGTCCTTTAAATTCAACATTTGTATTGTGAAGGGCAATCAAGTTGATAATCTAATCATTCACAGTGTTGCTATGAAAATGGGCTTAATACAGAGGCTAGAAGAGATAAATAGTGGGGTATTTGCAGAAATTGAACTTAAGTTGTGAACCAGTAAAATAATATTAATGAAGGATGTAGAGCCCTACAGTGTTTGTGCACCCTGAAGAATTCCACTCCCCATACTGCCTACAGTAGAGTCAGAACTTCGAAGAATGGAGGAAATAAAGTAGAGCATGTCTCTGTTCCGACAGCATGGTGTTCACAATGGTGCCTGTCATAAAGAAGAATGGGCAAGTCAGATTTTGAGTGGACTTAAAAAGGCTTAATGAAGCAGTGCTGAGGGAGAAATGTGTTATACCAACAGATGATTTCCTTCCCAAAGTCACAGGAGACACTTTTTTTTAAAAATTGGAAGCTTCAAGTGGGTTGTGACAGATTCTGCTGGATCCAGAGAGTGCCCTACTGACAGCCTTCATCACACTTTTTGACAGGTTCTGTTTTCGCCCCTACCATATAGGATTACGAGTACCCCAGAGATATTTCAAGAGAGAATGACAGAGCTGCTGAGTGAGGTGAAGGGAGCTGTGGTATTTATGGACTACATCCTGGCCTTTGGCAAGTCTAAGGAGGAGCATGATGAATGTTTGATTAAAGTATTTAATATCATCAAGAAATCAGGTCTTAAGAGAGATAAGTGTCTGTTTCATCAACCACAACAAGATTTCATAGGACAGAGGATAAATAAAGAAGGCACAATCCCAAATCCAGAAAATGTGAGAGCTAGTACAGAATTGGAACCATCTACAAATGTCAGTGAATATTGGGTATGGTGAATTACTTAGGAAGATACTTGAAAGATATCTCAACAGTCACACAGCCACTCAACACTCAACGTGCTTCTGAGGAAAGACACAGCCTGGATATGGTAAGCTGCACAAGACAATGCTTTCAAGAAAGTAAAAGATACGATTACAACAGCACCATTTTATGATGCAAACAAACCAACCATGGTGAGTGCTGACGCCAACAGCTACGACATGGGGGAGTACTGCTCCAACTGGCCAGTGTGTGGGAGAGTGAAAACTTCTATCATTATCTGTGTGGTCTAGCTACATATAAGTTCATCACAGACCATAAACCATTGGTGACTCTGATCAACAGAAAAAATCTAGATCAAGTACCATTATGCTGCCAGCGGCTATCAATCAGGTTAATAAAGTTCAACCCCACTGAAGTTCCTGGGATAACCCCAATTATAGCTTACCTAATTATACCTGATACACAGGATGACACACTGTCGAGGAGTCCTGTGAGACGCATAGAAAACCCAGAGCTTGAACATGAGATACAAGCTCATGTCGACTCAATAGAAGACAACAGACCACGGAGTAGTGGAAAGCTTCAGCAAATACAGCATGCCACGACTGCAGATGTGCAACTACAAAAAGCCTTATGGTATACAAAGTATGGATGGCATAACCATAGGGTGACCATACGTCCCGTTTTGGCCTGGACACTCCCCTTTTTAAGCCCTCTCCCGGACCTCACGACTTTTTGGCAAAGCAGGGCATTTGTCCTGTTTTCTCCTGCCAACTGATGACTTGTATTCTATTCAGAACAGACTATTCAGAATAGACTATTCTACTTGCAATAAAAAAAAAAAAACATTTTTATTATTCAGACCATCCAGGATACAGTAAAATAAACTATTTGGATCAATTTAGTGGTGACTTACCTCAACACCATTAGCTCTACCCTTCATACTAACATTTGCGTGTTTTGAGGTTTTTTTCTGAGGCAAGACACAGAAGCTGAAAACTTTTTGCCAGTGAGGGAGTGTTTGCTTATCACTCAGTGGCACGGACACAGTTTCCAGTCAAGTGACTGTACATCACAATTAAGAAACTGTACCAACCTAAGTTAGTACATTTGCAACCTAATCATTTGCAACGTCTTAGCCCCTTTATCCGTTGAAGAATTTCAGTTTGAGTTGGACAGGTTCCTTTATTACGCTTAGTGTGGACTCGTCAAGCAAAAAGCAGCAAAACTATTTCCTGTTCTTGTACGTTTTTTTCTCCCACTGAATGTGCAGCAATTCCCATGCTACATAATGTGGGTGTAAGTCTCACCCACCTATCCCTTTAACACTAGAAGGGCCGGAGATATACTCATACCTAGAAGCCCCGCAGCCATCTTGCTGACGGCTGTATTCAAAACACTGTAAATAGTATAATGAAAGGAGAAACAGTCGGATGTAATTTAGTTTTTATTTATTTATTTATTTATTTTTATTGAGTACATCACAAACATCTGAACAACCGAAGCATATATATATATATATATATATATATATATATATATTGTAAACGAGCCTTGCGGCTCGGGTTCGTTTTGCCCCTTTAAAATACTGACCAGACACAGAGATGGAGGGTTTGAACGCGCTTTTGCGCTAATTTTTAATGCAGAACGAAATCAAAATAAACACCTAGCTCTGTACGAGCACTAACTAACACACAAGAACACCCTGATTACAAGTGGGACAGCTAGGCTGTTTCCCCACTAAAACAGTAAACAAAAACACACACAGGTTTACTACAACACCTTTTCCTTTTGTTTTCTCCCGACTGCCAGGACGCAGAGTACCACTTTCTGCCTCCTTCTTCTTAGCAGTCCTGAGCAAACTAACTGTTTCTCTTAAATACCCTGCACCTGGTACTAATTTAACAATGGCTACCAGGTGCAGGGGATAATTACTAATAAAACAATTAACAAAACCATCAAACAAACAATACAGCAATACAATCAAACAATAACATTTAAACAAACCCACACATTTTACTGCAGGGATGATTTCCAACCCATCCCCACTGTGCTACAATATATATATATTTACAAATCAAAACAAGAAAATGTAAATAAATAAACATCTGAACAGACATCAGTTTACAACATACCTATTTATAAAACTGAAATGATAGCAATACATTTTTAACTTTTCAACAGCAATCGGTTTATTATCAGATGAGCAAAAGCAACTGAACAACGTAGACACATAAACTTAAAAAAACATTTTACAGAAGCGCACAGCACAAGAAGTTATTAAAAAAAAGTCACATTTATTTTTCTTTTTTTGACAAAAGGGTATTCATTTACCTTGAGTCAACACAGTCAACACAGATAATGCGCTTCTCCATGTCGCCTTTCTGCACAGGGAAGAGCTGTCTGAAGTTTTATTGTCTGCTTTGTAAAAAGCAGACCTTGTTTTCTCTCGGTTTCTTTATTATTATTATTGTCTGCGTTGTAAAATGCAGACCTTGTTTTCTCTCGGTTTCTTTATTATTGTCTGCGTTGTAAAACGCAGACCTTGTTTTCTCTCGGTTTCTTTATTATTGTCTGCGTTGTAAAACGCAGACCTTGTTTTCTCTCGGTTTCTTTATTATTATTATTCCAGTTTCTGACAAAATTCTGCACGAATCTCCTCCTAGAGCTTTGAACTGATCAACTCAAAACTTTGCACAACTACCGCACTCTGTCTCACTTGAGTTGCTATTACTTTTGGTGGTGATCGGACTGGTGGATTTGGGGGTAACAGGTCATGACCCCCAAAAATTAAACAGCTTATAACTCCTTTTAAGAGCAAGATAGAAATCCATTGGTTCTCTAAAAGACTATGTGTGTTTCGTTGACCTTTGACCTTCCCAGAGCCAGATATGGACATTTTGCTGTTTCAAGAATGACAGCTAAAAACTGGACAGCTCCTACTCCTACAGTTTTCAATCAATCAACTCGATTTTTTCACTCAGCTCTTCCAATATGATTGAATTTATTTGCTATTAATTTTTGTAGTGATCGGATTTGAAATGTGGGCGCAGTGCCCAGAAAAATGCCACATTCCAACTTTCTCTGTCTGCCCTCTGGTGGCCAAATCTTGTAACTGCATATTTGTTAGTATAGTGCTCCTTAAAAACTGCAGATAGTCATGTTTACTATAGGACCTGTATAGAAAACCAAGTATGCCATATCCAAAAATGACCTTGACCTGTCGTGTTTTACAACGCAGACAAAGTTTCTCCACAAACTTCCATTCTAGTTATTATTATTCCATGTTTCTGACAAAACTTCTGCACGCATCTCCTCCTAGAGCTTTGAAGTGATCAACTCAAAACTTTGCACAAGTATTGCACTCTGTCTCATTTTAGTTGCTATTACTTTTGGTGGCGATCGGACTGGTGGTCATGACCCCCCAAAATTAAACAGCTTATAACTCCTTATAGGGGCAAGATAGTGTCATAGTTACTATTGAACATGTATAGAAACCCATTGGTTTCCTAAAAGTCAACACAGGTTCTGTTGATCTATGACCTTCCCAGAGCCAGATATGGACATTTTGCTATTTCAAAAATGACCGCTAAATACTGGACAGCTTCTCCTTTTCAACCGATCAACTCGATTTTTTCGCTCAGCTCTTCCAAACATGACCTTGATCTTGACTTTTGACCTGTCGCGTTTTACAACGCAGACGAAGTTTCTCCAGAAACTTCCATTCTAGTTTTTATTGCACTTTCCAATCTGGCATTGGTGTCTCTTGTGGCTCTCAGCGGGTTTGCCAGCTTCAGCTGTGGGTAAACGCTTGACAGTCTCCCTGCTCTGTGAGAATATTTAATACATATGGACAGAAAGGTACACGAACGCACAGCCCCATATGTGTTACACAACTGGAGAAAATTACATTTTAAAACCAAAAACCGCCAAAATGTCCACCGCGGGGCTTCTAGTGTTAATTAGGGTCAGTAGCCTGGCCATGTTAAAACTTAATTTCCCACAGTTCCTTGCAACCACCTTTTGTCCCCATTGGCTCATTCAAATATCCACTCCTCCAATCTCAGAGCTCCTTAGAAGCCAGCACCTGTATTAAAGCTGGCTGATTAAGCCTGGAGAGGGAGGACTCCCTTTCTCTGAGGAAGCCATTATAACCTACAGCACGACAAACTTAAATCTCAGTGAATCTTTTGGCACCTTTAGATAATTCCAGTGCAGTCATTCTTTTTTATTGTATCCTGCACTTTGTTAAAACTCTTCTTTTTGTTTTCACTGTTACTTGTTTAAGTTTAGCTGTTTTTCAAGGTCTGTGTTTGTGTGTTCAGTCTCCATTTTTTTTTGATCCTCCTGATTTTTTCCAAACAACTGTTCAACATTCAACTCAGCACCACTGGACAGACTCATCATTTTCAATGTACTCAATTTTTTCAACCTTCTACAATCACCATCATTACTGGACTATTTGCTGGACTTCCTTATCTGTTGATGAGATCATTCCTTTTCTGTTTAGATTTTCGTTTTGAATTTGATACTTTGTTTGCTGTATTTTTTTGTTTTGTTCTTTTGTTACTTTGTTTGTTTTTTGAATTACATTGCTGCTCTGCTGGACTTGTTAGGCCTAACTTTCATGCACCATCCAGATTATTATTATTGTTGTTACCATCTGTGATCATTTCATTCACCTTTATCTTTCTCTGTGCATTGATTTTGTATTTGTGTGGGTGTGGGTTTATTTGAGGCCCACCAGACACTACACCCATTTCTCCTTTGTGTTACTTTTTGGCCTTCTGTTTTCCATTTACCAACTTACCTGTACTACCTTTATACTTGCCTGTTTTGTCTGCCTTTTGTTTATATTTCATTTGTTGACATTATTGTTCACAACAATAAACCGGTTGTTTTTGAAATTGACACCTCAGTGATTCAGAAAATTGGGACTAATTGCCTTTTTTCCAATGCAGCCTTTATCCAAGGTGACTTACAGAGACTAGGGTGTGTGAACTGTGCATCAGCTGCAGAGTCACTTACAACTACGTCTCACCCGAAAGACGGGGCACAAGGAGGTTAAGTGACTTGCTCAGGGTCACACAATGAGTCAGTAGCTAAGGTGGGATTTGAACCAGGGGCCTCCTGGTTACAAGCCCTTTTCTTTAACCACTGGACCACACAGGCTCCTATATATAAAGCTTTAGCGAATTACATACAGTAGAAGCCCATTCATCCGAACAGCTGGGGAACATAGCAATGGTTCGTATTAATGAGAGTTCAGATGTTTACAAAAACAGCAATACATGTACATATATTGCAAAGGTTTATTTAAAAATGAGTATTTTTCTGATAGGCCCAAACCTGAGTTTTATACTGTATATAAAGTCACTCTGCAAAGCACATCTGACAGTGGTACTGAAGCGTTCTACAAGTACATTAAATGTAAAACTGATTCAAACACGTGAAGCAGTGTTTTTTTATTGGTATGCACATTCATATCAGTTCTTTGCTTTCACATTTTTTTTAAATGTTAAAAAAAGGAAAAACTATAAACTGAATACAGTACTGAAAATAAGTTTCAATACAATTCTCAAAACAGCAGGCTGTATTCCATAAGTGCTGTTGGTCCTGCAGTTTTACGCTTACATTTGTGGATATTTCCCCTAAAACAACAACAAACATAGTTTATGACATTTGAAATTCAATAAGCAATAACACAGTATCATGTCTTTCTTAACAGCTTGTCTAACTAGAGTTCTACCTGTAATTTGTAACTTCCATTTCTTATCAATAAATTCACAGTTACTATTTTAACTGTCTTATCTCTTCATACAACGTTAAATGTTTTTACTAAATTAAAAAAAAAAACTGGTATTGTTCAAAATTGAAGATTTATATAACATGGCTAGGCAAAGATCTACATGCAGCTACCAACAATTACTAGGCACGAAACAAAGCAGATAACTAAGAACTTGAAGCATATGTGGAAGTGACTGTAAGTGTAAATCACGGTCAGCACATACTAGGACAGAAACATAAATCATATTATTATTAATTATTTCTTAGCAGACACCCTTATCCAGGGCGACTTACAATTGTTACAAGATATCACATTATTTTTACATACAATTACATTATTTTTTACACATTGTTATTACATACAATTACCCATTTATACAGTTGGGTTTTTACTGGAGCAATCTAGGTAAAGCACCCAACTGTATAAATGGGTAATTGTATGATTGAACCCATGACCCTCTGGTCAAGAGTCCAGAGCCCTAACCACTACTCCACACTGCTGCCCATATCCCTCTTCCCACAGTATATAATGAGTAAAAGTTAAATAAATTAATATTTTATGTTTTTTTACATTTGCTTTTCTAAATGAAAGGATCAAGCTTATTATGATAGTTTGCAAAATCAGATGAAAGCTTTCAATACAATTGTGATAATAAATAATCATTATTTATAAAATCTTGTTTGTCTTGTTACTTGTTAAAAACTGTAACTTTACTGCTATACTACTTGCAAATGTTGTAAAATGGAAGGACAAACTTTGTGGTGTGAAAGCTAGGGTGTCTGCATTGCAAGCTGCATTGGAAGCATGTCTTGGGTTCAATTCCCATGCAGGGTTTATATTGCAAACTTAAAAAAAGATTAAATGTATATTATTTATGTGTAACAAACACATGTTTAATGTGAAAAAAAAAATTAGTTGATATGAATGACACTTTCATTGAACAATTGAACATACATACTTTTCCACACATAACTTTAACGTATATATATATATATATATATATATATATATATATATATATATATATACACAGTGCCTTGCAAAAGTATTCAGACCCCTGACCAATTCTCTCATATTACTGAATTACAAATGGTACATTGAAATTTCGTTCTGTTTGATATTTTATTTTAAAACACTGAAACTCAAAATCAATTATTGTAAGGTGACATTGGTTTTATGTTGAGAAATATTTTTAAGAAAAATAAAAAACTGAAATATCTTGCTTGCATAAGTATTCAACTCCCACACATTAATATTTGGTAGAACCACCTTTCGCTGCAATAACAGCTTTAAGTCTTTTGGGGTAAGTATGTACCAGCTTTGCACACAGTGGCGGAGTGATTTTGGCCCATTCTTCTTGGCAGATTTGCTCCAGGTTGTTCAGGTTGGTTGGACGACGCTTGTGGACCGCAACTTTCAAATAGTGCCACAGATTCTCAATGGGATTGAGATCAGGACTTTGACTGGGCCACTGTAGGACATTCACCTTTTTGTTCTTGAGCCACTCCAATGTTGCTTTGGCCTTGTACTTGGGATCATTGTCCTGCTGAAAGGTGAATTTCCTCCCAAGCTTCAGTTTTTTAGCGGATTGAAGCAGGTTCTCTTGCAATATTTCCCTTTATTTTGCTCCATCCATTCTTCCTTCAATTTTAACAAGATGCCCTGTCCCTGCTGATGAGAAGCATCCCCACAGCATGATGCTGCCACCACCATACTTAACTGTAGGGATGGTGTGTCTTGAGGCATGGGCAGTGTTAGGTTTGCGCCACACATACCGCTTTGGGTTTTGGCCAAAAAGCTCTATCTTGGTCTCATCTGACCACAAAACCTTTTCCCACATCGCAGCTGGGTCACTCTCATGCTTTCTGGCAAACTCCAGACGTGCTTTCAGATGGTACTTTTTGAGTAACGGCTTCTTTCTTGCCACCCTCCCATACAGGCCAGTGTTATGCAGAGCTCTTGATATGGTTGACTGGTGCACCATTACTCCACTCCCAGCCACTGAACTCTGTAGCTCCTTCAAAGTGATTGTTGGCCTCTCTGTGGCTTCTCTCACAAGTCGTCTCCCTGTTTGAGCGCTGAGTTTTGAGGGACGGCCTTTTCTTGGCAGTGCCTGGGTGGTGTGATGCAGCTTCCACTTCCTGATTATTGATCCAACTGTGGTCACTGGGATATCCAAACACTTGGATATTATTTTGTACCCTTTCCCTCATCTATGCATTTGTATTACTTTATCTCTAACTTCTGTAGAATGCTCTTTGGTCTTCATTTTCCTTCAGATTCACAGCCTGACCAATGATCCTTCAACAGTGGGGTTTTTATCCAGAAAATGTGACAGCAACTTTAATGGTTCACAGGTGGAGGCCAATGGTAAGGTAATTGTGTCCTCGTTAGGGCAATTTCTTTCATCGGTGTAAACTGGGAGCTTCCACAGCACAGGGGTTGAATACTTATGCAAGATATTTCAGTTTTTTATTTTTCTTAAAAATATTTCCCAACATAAAACCAATGTCACCTTACAATAATTGATTTTGAGTTTCAGTGTTTTAAAATAAAATATCAAACAGAACGAAATTTGAATGTACCATTTGTAATTCAGTAATATGAGAGAATTGGTCAGGGGTCTGAATACTTTTGCAAGGCACTGTGTGTATATATATATATATATATATATATATATATATATATATATATATATATATATATATATATATAAAGCAGGATTTGAACCCTAACTACACAACCGCTACACTACACAGATTCACATCTTAACCCTTTCAACAGACTAGGCTACTATTTACATTTACCCTATCCAAACAGCAATACATTGCCTCAATATAGGTTGAACAATTCTGCTGTTCCTGTAATTTGTGTGTGTGTTATTATCAGTAACGTGTTAGAACAACTAATTGCTTCTGCATTTCACATCGTTTATCAAGTCACTTCTCCAGCTGTGCTTGAGAATGCCATTTTACCAGACATAACATGAACGTTCTTTGTACTGTTGTGTTTTGTTTTGTTGTTTTATGTAAACACCAACTATTGTTTTACACCAACTACTGTTTTCAGTCTATCACCAATCTGTCCATTGGATTACATTACAATTGATCACTGAGTCTTGTATGGGATTAATGCACACTTCACAAAGTTCTGAATTACACATAAATTTGACGATGAACAGCCCTCTGAACCAATTGTGCCAGTTGTACTATAAGTACAAATAATTATACATTTTTACTTTGCTGCATTCACCTTGTCACCTTGTTATACATACATTTTCGCCTATGTGAGATTTTCCACGGTGACAACAAAGACAATGGCTACTTGGAATAATCAACATCTTACTTCTGGGGGATTTGCTGCAGCTTCCACCTGTGCATGAGAAACCACCTTTTGTGCCACTTACTCAAGAGGAATTGCACAAATTCACTGGCTCTATGGGATCTGTGGACCTGTGGAAATTCCTCATGTATGATGAACTCATACTTGATATGCACCAGAAGCAGGACAAGGTTTATGCCAATCTGCTTAACCGTGCCAGACTCAGAGACATCAACAAAACTGATATTTTGTTGAGTAAACGACTGATACCAATCAAGGGAGGAGATATTTACAGCTGCAAAAAAGAAATTATCCAACACATGAAAGATTTAGATGACAAAGATGGAAGTTGAACCTGTCTCATGCCTACAGTAGACACTGTAACAAACGCCCAGCCGCGGGCGTAATTTTTCGTTCAATAACTGGACAGACTCAAAGTGTACACAGGTGAATTACTTTAATTTAAACCATAAGCAAACGTATATCACCCCCACCCAAAGTATCATGCCCTGTACGGGCTACTAACTATCTCACTTATAGTCCCTATCTAAACCTACCCCAGGAGTTCACTTATTCAAGTGGGTACAGTCTATAAGGTCTCTTGGCTGCAGACCCTGAGTTCTTCAGTGTACAACCGGCTGAAGTGCCAAGCACAGGTTGGTGTGTTCCGGTGCTGGCTCCCTCTGTTGTAGCACGGTGAGCTGGAACTGTCTATCCCGGCTGGAGCACGTTGACCACACGGGTAAGTAGACCAGAACAGGCTCTCTCTGCTGGAGCACGTTGAACCATACGACAGTTCCTGCTATTGTGGAAAACTGTAATCCAAGTAGTGAACTGGAGTGCGTAGAAACCATATGATAGCCCCTGCTATCTTGGTGAACAGTACCTCCAGGAAACACACTGCAACGCGTTGAAACAGAACGACAGCTCCTGCTATCTTGGTGAACTGTATTTTCCAGGAAACACACTGCAACGCATTGAAACAGAATGAAAGCTCCGTCTATCCTGGAACAGCGGATACACTGAAGTGTTATTAAATAATAAAACCAAATGTCCAGAACACTTTGTCCCGATGTCTGTGAATTATTTTGTCCAGAATCACACAGTACCCAATCCCAATTAAATGTTATGATCTCTGTTCACTTTGCAGAGAGTATAATTTGCTAAACTCCAAACAGTACATTTTTATTTTTATTTTTATTATTCTATTAAAGAAATAAAAAATGGTCCCGTCTCTAAACTATGTCACCAGCACTGGCCCCGCCCGGAGCCGAGACGAGCTCTGTGCACTTTTAACGTGCAGAGGTTATACTCTCTGCTCTGCTACTTCTAACCCAAAAGTCCCAAAGTTAAACAATAATACAGCTGGGCACCAAAACAGCAATAAAGTAAACTGGTGTCTAATACCAGCCAACCTACTTTGTAATCCAAACGACTTTGCAAGAAAAACTTCCACACACAAAAACAGTACCTTCCAACAACTAGAATCCTGTAGAACTCCGTCAGTGTAAACCCCACAGCCCCATAAGTGATCTGCTGGCTTCCTTATATATCAGCAGACTCCTCCCAATTCATTAACCCCCAGGGCTTCTGGGGAATGTGGTTTTCAACCAGACAGCCATTTCTTAAAGGGCCTCCGCCCTATCCTCACAACACCTTTAACCAGATACAGACCACAATGCTTGATAGTAGCCTGGGGAGGTCATTAATCTTGTGGCAGTGGATAGTGTAGACCGCCTTCCTTCCCTCCAGGAAAATGTGCTGAAAGAATTGAGTTTATAAGGCTGACTGCGGTCATATAACTGGATTGCAAACTAGCATACGAGTGAAAATAGGCTGTAAGCGGATGCTTTGGAAAAATATCCACATTGCCACTGGTCTCATCAATGTTGCAATAGGGAAACTTCAAGCTGTTTAATATTAAAACCATAACCATCCATTTTAACAGTGGACACACACATACCTTTGAATGCTCAAGGTCAAAGTCTGAAGTCATGGACAGGACCTACATTGTTCAAGAGCAGTTTCCAGTCATCGGTGCTCACGCAATCACCATTCATAACCGCTCAAGTAATGATGGAGCAAGATGTTGTTGAGTTTCTCACCAAAATGCGTCAAACTTGCCCAGAAATATGTGATCTGGTTTCAGTTTCCACAAGGCACGACATGCTATGTACACAATGTTGGTACCGCACATCAAATCAAGAGGTGGGGCATGTTTACTCTCTGCATGTACCTGATGGTACACCTTCCATGTGTTTGGAAAACTCATTAATGTGGAGCACAAGTGGGCACCCATTGATGGTGGCAGATGTGACCACTGCCAAAAATCTACACTACTTAAACGCAAAGTCCTTCAGTCAGCAGGAAGAATGCTTGCAGTCCAGCTTATGCTTTGGCAAACCAAACCAAACGGGAATATTACACAGCGACAAGATGTGAAGTTTACTGGTGTGCACAAGAGTAAAATTAATTTGGACAACTATAATTACAAATTATCTTCCACTATTATACACAAAGGAGGAGATGTCACTTCAGGACACTACGTGTGCGTCCGCTCAGTTCCTGGCACTACTAAGTGGGTGCATGCAGATGACACACTTATTGAAATCAAACCATGGCCAAGAAATGCAAAAGACATGTACATGGCCTTTTATGAACAGTAATGCTTTAAGATTGGACTACATTGGACTAAGTTGATCAAATCACAAGATTTGGAGGCAAAAAACAGAATAATTTTTACAATTAATATGTTCATGTAATTCACTTTAGCATTCATATGCATATGTAAGTTTCTAACCAAGTACAAATTAGTAGAATGTTGAAAATATTTTTTTACCGTTGCTATGCTTGTATAAAGACTTGGACATTTCAATGCTTTTTTACTACTGTGGCAAAGTGGCTGAGAGGAAACAGGTGCAGGAGTGATGCAGTGCAGTAATTAAACAAACAGAGCCTTATAATCCGGTTTGGAAAGTGCTTTTTATTTTGTGTCCAGGTCTGGTAACAATAATCCCCCAGCAATACACAGCGATGTGTGCTGCACAGGGTAAACAATAACGGGCTTGCAGACCCAAACAATAAATAATAAACAACACATATCCATCCCACAATAATACATACACGGTCACCAGTCCTGGGAGCGTACAGTAGTGCTCGTGGTGGGTGATACAGTTTATATTTGTGACAGTAGTGCAGTGCTGTTCCGGCTTCGTGCTGGCCCTCGGCAACAGCTCCGGAATTGTGTTAGCCATCTAGTGATTTACAAAACTTGACGATTACACACAGACAAACAAACAAAAACAATCACGATACTGTTTCACTGGTTACGGTGTCTCTCACAGTCCTTCTCAGTTTCTCAACACAAAACCAATGCGAAGGAACAGATTACGATTCTCCGTCCCCTTTTATGCCGTCACACATGACCCCTTGGTAAACGAGTACAACCGCTTCTCCAATCTGCGGCTGCCACTTCGTTTCCCTTCTGGGTCAATGCGTTAATGCAATGGAGTCTCGCCCCCTTCCTAGCTGGCCAACTTCCTTGAACCCTGGGAAAAAACTGTTAGGCCAGCCCGTCCAGGGAACTCTGTTCTTGCTGATTAGCGCCCTCACAGGTCGGGAGGGAGATTTACAACCAGGAATCATTGTATTTCTGTCACAACTACCCATTTGCATAGGTAAGTTTGAAATCTATTAAAAAACTAACAAACAAACCACACTTTTTTTTTTAAAATCACATCTTGAAACTTTGAATGCTATGAAAATAATCTAATATTCTAACTTTGCATTCAAATACTTTTGCCATTATACACACATTATACACACACACACATACACACTATATAAAAGGGAGACAAACCCAAACCAGGTAACTACAGTCCAATAAGCCTGACTTCTATTATATGTAAACTTATGTAAACTATAATAAGATCCAAAATGGAAAATTACCTATATGGTAACAGTATCTGGGAGACAGTCAGTATGGTTTTAGGAAAGGGTGCTCGTGTCTAACCTGCTTGATTTTTTTGAGGATGCAACATTGACAATGGATATTTGTAAAGCATATGGCATGGTTTATTTAGATTTCCAGAAAGTTTTTGACAAAGTCCAGCATAAAAGATTAATTCTCAAACTGAAAGTAGTATTGATTCAAGGAAATGCATGCACATGGATTAGGGAGTGGTTAACATGTAGAAAACATGTTAACCACTCCCTTTGATTAGAGGAGAAACTTCAAAATGGAGCGAGGTAACCAGTGGAGCACCACGGGGATCAGTATTAGGTCTACTAAAAGGATATTGCTGCTCTAGAAAGAGTGCAAAGAAGAGCAACCAGAATTATTCCAGGTTTTCCAGGTTGTCATATGCAGACAGCCTTAAAAAATTGAATCTATTCATTCTTAAACAAGGAAGACTACGCGGCGATCTGATTCAAGCATTCAAAATTCTAAAAGGTATTGACAATGTCGATCCAAGGGACTTTTTCTACCTGAAAAAAGAAATAAGGACCAGGGGTCACAAATGGAGATTAGATAAAGGGGCATTCAGAACAGAAAATTGTGAGAGTCTGGAACCAACTCCTCAGTAATGTTGTTGAAGCTGACACTCTGGGATCCTTCAAGAAGCTGCTTGATGAGATTCTGGGATTAATAAGCTACCAACAACCAAACGAGCAAGATGGGCTGAATGGCTTCCTCTCATTTGTAAACTTTCTTATGTTCTTATATACATATCCATTAAGTGAAAAAATAAGTGAGTGTAGAAAGTCAGTTAGGAAGAAATCTCATATTGAAAAATAGTCATGTTTTAGTATAAACATCACATAATATCACATATAAGATAAATAAAATAATATAAAATGTCACATATAAGGGTTCAACAGCAGTAGCTCACCCTATGTCAACCTGCGGTTGTTGACATAAGCACACCATAAATGCTCATATATTGGTTACTAACATGTTATGTATGGCTTATGAATGTGTTATGAAGTTGTTATGTAAGGGCTAAAGTGTTCCCAAAAAGCCTATATAGATTGTGGCAAAGTGGTAATGACGTGCAGGTGAGTGCAGTGCAGAAGAATCACACAGACAGACGTTGGTACAGGTGCAAGGGTGTTTATTTATTTTTGTAAATGTCCAGAGCCTCAAGGCAAAACCTGTAAATGATAATAGTGCTGGAAGTGATACAGCGGCGTGTATCACTTCTAATTTATAATCCCGCGGGTTTGACCCGCAACCCCAAAGTCCCGTTCCGACACCCACACTAAACACGAACACAAAAGACAGTGCGTGATTCAAGTGCTAAAAGGTGCAAACACAAAGACAGTTGGTAGTGAAAGGTGAGTGGTGAAGTCCGGGTTTTTCGCTGGCCTGCGGCTGCAGCTCCGGATCGTGCTCAGTAATCCTCTGTGACAAATAACACACAAGACACACAGTGTTAATACACAGACACAGAACACTCACGGTTTCCTCACAGTACGGGCTCCTTCTCGGTTATATAACTTAACCATATGCAAAGGAACAGATCACTCAAGCCATGCCCCCTATTTATACCCTCGCCCATGACCCCGAGGTTAACGAGCGCATCCGCTCCTCCAGTCCTCGGATGCCACGCCGCTTACCGTCTGGGTCACTGAGCTCGGGTGCCATGGCTCCGCCCCCTTCCGAACTGACCGACTTCCATCTACCCTACGGAATAAATTGTCGTGCCATTTCATTAAGGGTACTCTGTTCCTCGTATACCGTGCTCTCACAGGTCGAGAGGGAGATCTAACACTAAGACTCATTCGATCTCTGTCACATATCCCACCGCTCAGAGTGGAGCCGAAGGAACACTCGGCTAAACCTACCTTTCCCATTACTCCCCCCTCCCGGGAAAAATAATCCGCATTTTGGTGGTCTTTCCCTGCACGGTGTACCATATGGTAATGCCAGATACCACCGAGTTATCCGGGCATTGCTGTCCTTCATTGTGCTTAACCACTTGAGTGGGGCGTGGTCAGTGACAAGATCAAATGAGTGTCCCAGCAGGTAGTATCTTAAAGAGTGAGTAGCCCATTTCATGGCCAAACACTCTTTTTCGACGACGGAGTAGTTGCGCTCCCGAGGGAGCATTTTTTTACTTATGTACAGAACAGGGTGTTCTACTCCGCCTACCATTTGAGACAGGACTGCACCCAAACCGACATCCGAAGCATCGGTGTGGAGGATGAATCTCTTAGTGAAGTCTGGAGTGATGAGAGCAGGGGCCTGGCAAAGTCTCTGCTTAACAGTATTAAACGCCCCCTGACATTCTTCTGACCATTTAATTAAATTTGGTGCGCTCTTTTTGGTGAGGTCAACTAAGGGATTAACCACTGTGGCATACTCGGGGATAAAGCGGCGGTAATAACCGGCTAACCCCAGTAGCGACCGCACCTGAGCCTTGGTTTTGGGGATTGCCGCGTCTACCAAGGCCTGGACCTTGGAGACAACGGGTTTCACCCTGCCATTCCCCATTACAAATCCCAAATATTGTGTTTCTCTTTTGGCAAACGCACATTTTCGCAAGTTAGCTGTCAGCCGGGCTGCCCTTAGAGACTGAAGGACGGCTGTGATCCTAGCCAAATGCTCTCGCCAGGTGGAGCTGTAAATGACCACATCATCAATATACGCTGCCGCATATTCACGATGTGGGTGTAAAACCTGGTCCATCAGTCTCTGGAAGGCAGCAGGCGCACCATGTAACCCAAACGGCATGGTTGTAAAATGAAACAGCCCCTCTGGTGTTGAAAATGCGGTTTTCTCTCTAGACCTACGAGTTAACGGGATCTGCCAATATCCTTTCGTCAGATCCAGAGTGGAGATGAACCTCGCCGTCCCCAGTCTATCTAGGAGTTCGTCGACCCGAGGCATGGGATACGCATCAAACTTGGCAATAGCGTTTACCTTGCGGAAATCAACGCAGAAGCGGTTGGTGCCGTCCTTTTTGGCCACTATCACAATTGGACTGCACCACTCGCTCCTGGAAGGCTCAATCACCCCAAGTTCGAGCATGTCCCATACCTCTTTGCGAACGCCACTCCGTCGACTTTCCGGGACCCGGTAAGGTCTCTCTCGCACTGTGACACCTGGGGGAGAGATAATGTCATATTCAGCGAGGTTAGTTCTACCGGGCGTGTTAGAAAAAACATCGCTAAATTCCTCAATTAACCTACGTAGTTCACGTTGCTGATCAGGAAGTAACTGTTCCCCCATCGAAATGTTCTTTGTGCTAGAGGGTTCTAGCTCGGGCCCTAAATCATCCTCTATATTGCCTGGGGCTATGAATAACACCTCTCTTGCCTGCCAGGGCTTTAATAAATTTATGTGATAAATTTCTTTTTTGTTACGGCGATCAGGCTGTTTAATTTCGTAATTCACCTTTCCTATAGCCCGAATCACCTCATATGGCCCTTGCCATTTAGCACATAGTTTGGATTCCGCTGAGGGAAGTAGCAGCATTACCTTGTCTCCAGGTCGAAAGGTTCGGATTAATGCATTTTGATTGTAATGCTGCTGTTGTCGATGCTGAGCCGATCTGAGATTGTCTTGGGCCAAACGACCGACCAAATCTAGGCGATCTCTCAGTAGGAGCACATGCTGCACTACATTTTTGGACGAGCCTTTGTGCTCCTCCCACCCCTCTCTCAACAGATCGAGGATGCCGCGAGGCTGTCGGCCGTACAAGAGCTCGAAGGGGGAGAACCCTGTCGAACTCTGCGGCACCTCTCTCACTGCAAAAAGGAGGTAGGGGAGAAGCGATGCCCAATGTTTTTGCTCCTGATTCACAAATCGTCTCAGCATCGCCTTTAGAGTCTGATTAAAACGTTCCACCAAACCGTCCGTCTGTGGATGGTAAACCGACGTTCTGATGGGACGTATTTTTAGTAATTTATATACCTGCTGTAGCGTGTTTGACAAGAAATTAGTTCCATGATCAGTCAATATCTCGTTGGGGATCCCTACTCTTGCCATAATCTGCACTAGTTCTTTGGCTATCGCAGCAGCACTAGTGGACCTCAATGGAACTGCCTCTGGGTATCGCGTTGCGTAATCTACCACCACTAATATATGCGTATACCCGGAGTCAGAAGGTAGCAAAGGGCCGACTATGTCCACTGCGATGCGTTCAAAGGGGGTGGAAATAATCGGCAGTGGGACCAAAGGGGCGGGGCGCACTCGACCCGGCGCTACTCTCTGGCAGTCTGGGCATGTGGCTACATATTTCGACACTTCTTTATAAACACCTGGCCAAAAGAATCGAGCCAATATCCGTTCCCTTGTCTTGTCAACTCCGAGGTGCCCCGCAAAAGGGATATCATGCGCCAGCCTCATGACCTCCAGCCGACAAGACGGGGGAACCAATAATTGTGTTACAGGATGTCCTGTGCCCGCGGCCAGGTTTACCCTATATAGTAATTGCCCCTTGATAATGAAGTGTGGAAATACTAGTGCCCCAGCGCCTTCAACATCCTTACCTTCAATGGACCGGACCTGTCCCCGAATGTGCACCAGTGATGGGTCATTGTCCTGCTCCCACACTAGGTTCACATTCGAGTGCCACATGTCCGGTATATTGAGCGGGGCGGGAGTAACATCTGCCCTTGATGGCCCAGTAACCTCGCCCTCTCGGTCACACTGCGTTCCGACCCCCTTTGACTGACGTTTTTCACCGTTATAACAGGCTCCCACCAGCCCCCAGCCTTGTCTCATTAACGCTCCCTCCCATTTCCGCAGCCTTCTCTCTTTGTTTGTTTTTTTCGGCCGGAACAGGGAAGAGAACATTTCCGCTTGAAAGGGGAAAACATTACCAATTATTTCCCCTTCTACTTTTTCTGCCACATTTGCGTGTATGGCCGGGACTGCCCTTAATTTCAATAAATCTTTATAGTTGGGCCAGTCCCGACCCAGAATAATGGGATGTGGTAACCTTTCCGCTACCCCAACTACCAGGGAACGTTTCATCGGACCGACCGATAAATATGCTTTTACTGTGGGGTATGTTGCCGTGTCTCCATGGATACAGGAGATCGCCACCTGACCTTGTGGCTGCCACACCATACCGCCCAAGAGAGATGCTCTAATTAAGGTCTGACCACACCCTGTGTCCACTAATGCATGGGTCTTCACATTTCCAAAAATCACCTTAACAATACAAGGCCCCTCCCGACCATTTTTCCCTCGCTTACCCGCTTCAGATGCCAGATTACAGACGGCCACGTCACACTCCATCGCAGATGGGCATGACCTAGCCTGATGTCCCGGCTGGCGGCACCTAAAACAGGTAGGGGGAAAGGAGGGCACAGTATTAAATGGTCTGTCCCGCTGCTGGTATGGCAACGGGGCAGGGGCAGCACCTCTACCCCCGCTGGGGGCCAACCTTGGTCTCCATGAAGAGGAGGCAAGGTCGCCCATTGGGGTTGGTGCTCTTGGAGGTCGTTGAACCGGTCCTGGTGGTGGGGCTGATGGAGCAGAGAGAGGAGGTGGGGCTCGGCCGCTCCGTTGAGGTGGGGTGAGTAGCCCGGTCTGGGCGGATACCAGGGAGTCCTCGAAGTCCTCAGCGAGCTTGACTGCCTGTTCCAGGGTGTCGGGGTTGTGGCGCCGTATCCATCCTTGGGTCTCGGCGCCGACCACATGACAAAACTGCTCAATAACGATGGCCTCCCCCATCTGGGCAGTTGTTTTTAGCGCCGGGGTGAGCCAGTGTATCATGTGGTCACAGAGCTTCTGCGCGACCACCCTGGGGCGTACGTTCGGGGACCTCCTGTACTCCCTGAACCTCACTCGGTGCGTTTCCTCCGTAATATTCAGACGGCGGAGAATAGCCAGCTTTACCAGGTCATATTGAGCGGCGTCGTCATCCCCCATTGCCTGGTATGCTGCCTGCACTTCCCCAATCAGGCAGGGTCCCAGCTGGCTTGCCCAGAACTGTCGGGGCCATGACGCGGTGGTAGCCAGCCGCTCAAATGCCACCAGGTATGCCTCTGGATCATCATCCGCCGTCATTTTATGCGTCCTGGCTTTGGGCGCTATGAAGCCGCGCTCCGCTGATGCTGTGGGAGGTATTGCCAGCCCGACCCTCTCGATCAGCGCGGTGTACCTCTCCTCTCTCCGTCTTTCCTCCCCCTCCCGTCTGCTGTCCAGCTGCTCCAGCAGCGCCGACAGTGTGGCGTAGTCCATCTCTTACTTCTGACGACCACGTGTGGCAAAGTGGTAATGACGTGCAGGTGAGTGCAGTGCAGAAGAATCACACAGACAGACGTTGGTACAGGTGCAAGGGTGTTTATTTATTTTTGTAAATGTCCAGAGCCTCAAGGCAAAACCTGTAAATGATAATAGTGCTGGAAGTGATACAGCGGCGTGTATCACTTCTAATTTATAATCCCGCGGGTTTGACCCGCAACCCCAAAGTCCCGTTCCGACACCCACACTAAACACGAACACAAAAGACAGTGCGTGATTCAAGTGCTAAAAGGTGCAAACACAAAGACAGTTGGTAGTGAAAGGTGAGTGGTGAAGTCCGGGTTTTTCGCTGGCCTGCGGCTGCAGCTCCGGATCGTGCTCAGTAATCCTCTGTGACAAATAACACACAAGACACACAGTGTTAATACACAGACACAGAACACTCACGGTTTCCTCACAGTACGGGCTCCTTCTCGGTTATATAACTTAACCATATGCAAAGGAACAGATCACTCAAGCCATGCCCCCTATTTATACCCTCGCCCATGACCCCGAGGTTAACGAGCGCATCCGCTCCTCCAGTCCTCGGATGCCACGCCGCTTACCGTCTGGGTCACTGAGCTCGGGTGCCATGGCTCCGCCCCCTTCCGAACTGACCGACTTCCATCTACCCTACGGAATAAATTGTCGTGCCATTTCATTAAGGGTACTCTGTTCCTCGTATACCGTGCTCTCACAGGTCGAGAGGGAGATCTAACACTAAGACTCATTCGATCTCTGTCACAAGATACATTAAGGAATTTATGGACAGATGACTACTTCAAGCAGTATGTTCCCAGTGAGATGTTCGAGTTGATGACAACAATGACAAACATCTATGCAGATCAAAATGCAGTAAAGGGGTATAAACATGCATCAGTTTCTGAGATTGAAGTCCTTGTCGGTCTACATATGGCAATGGGGGTACTGGGTTTGCCAAGAGTGTGAATGTACTGGTCCTCCAGTATCAATATCGGCCTTTTCCCGAGATACGCTTTCTCGTGACCGATTTTCCAGCTTCGCTCCAACCTGCATGTGGTGAACAACAATGAGAGGCCTCCTGAAGACACTGATGTGTTCTACAAGGTCAGACCACTCTATGACTCCATAAGGAAACGCTGTCTAGAGCTGCAATTGGAGGAAGATCTCTCTATTGATGAGCAGATTGTGCCTTTCAGGGGGAAACTTTCTGTGCTTCAGTATGTCAAAGGGAAGCCAGAACCATGGGGAGTTAAGGTGTATTTCCTCTGTGGCAAAAGTGGCCTTGCTTATGATTTCCTCATCTATCAAAGTGCCACAACAGAGCTCTCTGAGCAGAGCACAATGGTTTTAGGACATGTATATATGATGCTATCATATGATGTTGGTATTTTATTGGTATTTTACAACTGTTTGGACCCGATGTCCATTCAAATGGACACAAAATTTAACAATTAAAGTTTGGATTTTAAAAAAAAATGGATTCAGTCTCATTTCTGGTTGCATTAAGGATGGGAAAAGGCATTATTATATTTTTCACAACCTTGGAACATAATTCAGGTCTCAAGGGGTTGCAGAAGCCATGGAAATGTGTTAATCGCAAGACTACATCCCCTGCTTTCCCAATCTACACGTTGTTTCAGTACCAATGATGGTTGAGGGGGAAAAAAGTGTATTCTGACAATCAGAAACTTAACTCATCATAAGGAAGGCTGTCACCATTTCCCCTAAACGTGATTGATGCTAACCGGGCTGATTTGTGCAGGGCTGTTCTGTGGCTATAGGAACTGAATCTCCATATTTAAATATTGAGAGACACAAATTGTTTATTCCACAGAATAAAATAATACATGTAAACAAATAGCAAAGAAATGAACCTGTAACAATGTGCTGTGGAGTTGTTGTCTGACTGTTGGAAGACGCTTCTCTTCTCACCCATCATAGTACTGAAATAATGTTAGATTGAAAAACAAGGGGACAGAGGAATGTAATTTTGCAATTAATGCATTTTTTTTGTATTGCTTCATAGTAAATTATAGCAAAGCCAGTAAAGAAAAAAACAAAATCTTTCAAAGTGGTTGCAAAGTCTCACAGACGTGAAGCATGGCAATAGAGTGCATATTATGTTATTGTTTAGTGACAGGACACTTCATAAGCCAAAATTATACTAATTCACATAAATGTATAATTTTTTTTTTTTTTTTTTGTAGAAGCAACCAAACGGAACCACAAGGTGACCAGTACAGAGGTGGAGCTGAAAGTAGGGGAGACTCTGAAACTGGCACCACATCGTAAGGAACAAAATCAGGTATGCAGCCATGACACCTCCTTCACTTTCCTTCTAAGACCATTTAGGTAACTGTGAGTAAGATATTATGCCATATTTGGTCAAATGGGCCATAATACATTATGGACTTTGATTTTACTGATTTGGTTTTCATTTATCGATAGAAAAATGCTTTCAGAAAATATATAGTTTTGTATGGATAATCGTTATAATAATACTGAATCTTTTTGTGACCCTATTGTTTTACTCAGTTACATTAAAACATAATATTTATATGACCCATATTTCAAAGATACAGAATGCATTATTAAGCATGTTCAACAAAAATTGGGTTTATTTTTAAACATATGATTGAATTGGAACGAGCTGTTTTCTATCAACAAGTTGACATGTACATTGAGAACTAATGTGTATCTGTACATTACTAAACAACTTAAGTGATTACAATTAAACTTGAATTAAGCACATAATGTTTTTCCTTTTAGGAAAGGCTGAATAAGTCCAAGGAAAGGGCAGAAGATGAGGTGGCCAGCGGAATAATGCTGAATTGATTAAAAAAAAATAATAATATTAAAATAAAAAAAAGATAAAAAATAAAGAACATGTTGATGAAAATGAATAGTTGTTGCTTCTTTTATTTGCTCAAATTTAGTGTTCACAAAGGTTCTCAGAAGGTTATTAAATAACGTTAGGAAGTAACGTTCTATGAACAAATAGAGAACTTTCCATATTAACGTTCTCTAACGTTACTTGGTAACGTTCTGATAAGTTACTAGTAACGTTCTTGTAACATTCTGATAACATAAAATAGTTTGCTGGGGTAATACTGTAAAGTGCCACTGCATTCTCTGTGTCACTTGTTCGTTTCTCTGACCGCTGACGCTGTGTGTGTGTGTGGAATGGGGCTGAACTATAAGCTATTCAATGTCTCCCTATTCAGTGAAATGGAACGGTTGAAAGCAGCGCTGTCAAGCACTGACGTCGGACAGAGACCGTTATCTTTATGGTTCAATTTCGGTAGAACCCTGTTGTACATCTACACTCCCGGGACTATGTGTATGCCAAGTGTGGTTCCTTAATTAGCAGTACTTTTTGAGATACAGGTGTATACAAAAGCATCTTAATTTTTCAATTTTTGTTTTTATCGCCACTCTGTATCTCAAAAAGTATTTCACCAAATGCTACCCCGTTCACAGGGTTTGTTGAGCCTGTCAATCCGACCACACACACCAATTTTCATGCATCTCGATGGGGATTTACCCCCCTTTTGAGCTGGTTGTAAAATCGACTTTAAACAGAACCTAATGGTAACAATAGTAGTGCAGTGTAGTCTGGGGTTAGTGCTGGCTTTTAGCGACAGCTCCTGGATATATTAGCCATCTATAAATGACAAACGTGACAATTTAATAGACAGACAAAACAACACAGAACACTCACGGTTAGTTTTTGTTGGTATTCCTTTACAGGTCTTTTCACAACCATAACAAAAGGAACAGATTGCTTCGCACATCCCCTGATATACCCTTAGTCACGCCCCCTTCAGTAGCGAATGCAATTGCTTTTCCTCCAACCCGCGATTGCCGCATCCCCTACCACATTAAGGGGATGACTTCTGGTATTGTGACTCTGCCCCGAATGGATGGCTGACTTCCGACTTTCCCTGGAATGAATTGCCAACCCATCCAGTCCGGGGCACACTGTTCCTGTTATACAATGCCCTCACAGATCGTGAGGGAGATTTATGACTTGGATTTACTCGCTCTCTGTTACATCATGTAATTCGCTTTATGCATATGTAAGTTTGTAACCAAGTACACATTAGTAGAATGTTGAAAAATTTGGGGAATGTACATTATTTTTTTACCATTGCTATGCTTTTATACTTTTGTACCAAAGTAAAAATCAGTAACTAGCAATAAAGACTTGGACATTTCAATGCTTTTTTTTTTTACTATCCATTTGTTTGAAACCTATTAAAAACTAACAAACCACAAAAAAAAATCACAACTTGAAATGTTGAATGCTATGAAAATAGTCTAATATTATAATGCTTTTGCCATTATACTTACAACTGATCCCCCCCCCAACCACACACACCCACACCCCACCACATACACACACACACACACACACTATATACATATCCATTAAGTGAAAAAAGAAGTGATATCTGAAACAAAAACACATTGGAAATGTGAAAAAACGCCAAGTTGTCAAAAGTGTCCAGCCATTTAAAGTGGAGATATCAAAAACACAAGCAAAGCTTCAAGAAACCATTGGGGCAACCTTGCCCAGCACAAAGCAAATAGGCACAACTGTAAAAGCGGTGGGGGTCAAGGTTGCCCCACTTGTGTCTACTAACTTGGGTTGTGTTTTTGATACAAGTTCGATCTGCTTTTATTGTGCCTGAAAAACACAAGCCAAGGCAACCTTGACCCCCACCACTTTTATAGTTGTGCCTATTTGCTTGGTGCTGGCCAAGGTTGCCCCAATGGTTTCTTGAAACATGACAAGTTTTTGATATTTCCACTTTATATGGCTGGGCACTATTGATAACTTGGCGTTCCCTTTCAATTCAAAGACGACCACCAACCAATACTTTTGGGATATGCCTGCCTTAGGTAGATATTCGCTGAGCATTTTATGTCAGAGCTGCCCCTCCATGGAGTGACGTCCTCAGTCCCGCCTGCAGAGGGAATAAATAGTCACTCCACGGAACCCACTTCCTCTTTTGCCTCTCACCTACGGTAAGGTATGCTTCTGTGTCACTAACCTGTGTCACTAAGTGTGGTTTTGAAAGAGCTCCTCTGAGTCGTCTATAATTCCCTTGCATTTGTGCTGAAGGTCGGCTTGCCGCCCTCATAGAATCAGCGGCTCCATTTTGAGTGTCTTGTTTCCTTCTTTTTCACAGTCTGCTTCACTTGTGTCGCAGACCGTCTTTTCTCGGCTGTCCATCGTATGAGTGTGACTGCCTGTGCAGTATTGGTGTGTGCGTGTGTTGTCTTTCAACCTACACCTTCAGGGAAAACTCGGTTCCTCAGCTTGCCGTCCCCGCCGTTGAGTGACTTTGCCAGCTGTTGTTCTCACAGCTTCACAGCTTGGGCAAAATAAAAAACAGTCAGTCAGCCGTGTGTTCCTTCTCCGGGGCTGTGCTCTAGCCTGCTGCGCTGTCTCGGTGCATTGGCCTTCAAAAGAAAACAAAATAAAACTGTTCTCCCTTCTGTTATTTTCTCAACTAACGGAGCTCTCGCCAGCCGTGGCTTCGGCTCCTCCTGTGGCTTCGGTACCAGTCTCCCCTGGTGCATGCTGCACACTGACCAGGTGTGTGATTACATGCAGTTAGGGTAGGCACTGCTGCATTAGCTGCCCCCCGGTACTTTGGTACCTCTGTGCACGCTCAGCCCATGGTACTTCGGTGCCTTGGTGTGCACGGTGCTTGGTGCACTCGGTGCTTAGTGCATGCGGTGCGCACGGTACTTTGGTGCCTCGGTGCACATAGCGCCTCGGTGCTTGGTGCACTCGGTGTGCTCGGTGTGTATGGTGCTCGGTGCACTCGGTGCTTCGGTACCTCGGCGCACGCGGTGCTAGGTGCTCCTGTGCTTTGCACTCAGTGCAAGAAGGTGCGCAGTGCCCAGGGTTATACGTCCAGCACGCCACTTCAGCCCTAGGGGACGAGACGTTCTGCGACGTCTGTGCGGCTTTCTAGCCCCGGGTGTTTCGTAAAAGGCTTGACAGGGCCATGGGGACGGAATGTTCGTCCCCTGTGACCGTGCCGTCTGAGGCTGTAGGAGCCCCGGTTCCCCCCTCCTCCAACTGTCCCAGAGCCCCTCGCAGGGTATTTCATGCGCACAGGCTCAGCCGCCACCCTCTCGCTGCCGCTCCCCATCTCCACAGATGGAGAAGAGGGTCAAGCGCTCAAGGCAGGTGAGGGACATCATGGACCTGAAGGCACAGATGGCCCAGGTCCTGGAATTGTTGGCACGACAACAGACTGCCGCCATTCCGACCGCGGCTCCACCAGCGCCCATCCCAGTACCAGCCCCTGTCTCCCCCAGGGGTGTTTAGAGTGAGCTGGAATCGCCTGCACGGATGGCAGAGGAGGAGGACGCGCTCTTGATAGCGGCCTCCTGGAACGAGCACTCCTTCCCCACTGAGATGGAGGAAGGAGAGGCAGCGCCCAACTCCAAGGTTGCCTCAGAAGCTAGTGCACCCCCGTTTTCGAGCTTCATGTTGGCCCTGATGGGATGCGCTGCAAACTTTTTGCAGGTCCCTTGGGCGACAGCGGCTGAGCCATGTTCATGATGCAGGCTGTGGCTCCCTACCCTCAGCCCTTCCCAGCATTCCGGGATTTCATGGAGGAGGTGCGCTTCTCCTGGGATCGTCCGGCCTCAGCGCCCAGTGTGCTGAAGCAAGCGGCTCTGCTCGCTTCCTTAGAAGGCGCGGACAAGCTGGGCCTGGACTCCACCACTGCGGCTTTGGTCAAGGTTTTGCCGGTGGGGGGCTTGCCCAAGGGCACTGCATGCCCAAACCCGCAATGCAGGATCACGGAGATGCACTTGAAGTGAGCTTACGCAGCAGAAGCACAGGTTACTCGCGTCAGAGTGGGTCATACTATCATTCTGTGTATGAAAGTAATAGAATTGAAATATACAGAGGGGGATTTTAAGCCATTCTCTGTGTCTACTTGGTTTCTGGTCACAAACTCCCCCACTGACAAAGAATACTTTTAAAAAGAGTCATAAACTAAATACTGGACAAATGGCTTATCTTCACGATCGCTGAATGTCTCCTTTGGCGCCGCAAGCCAGACAGTTCTGGATGCTTTGACACCTAGGACAGAAAACAGTCCATCTCATAAATCCAGCCGACAGGGGGCGGAAAAGCAGACCAATTGAGAACAAGGGACCGCATCGGAACAAGAACAACCAATGGGAAATACTCCACGTGGACTCGCACCGCCCAAAATAACCAAACTATCCAATCACAGTGGTAAAGAGAAGATTACAAAAGTATAAGCGTGACACTCAAACAGGGCTCCCGACACGAAATCCAAGGTTCTGATACACAAACCAGTCTTTGAACTGTGACAATCTGGAGATTCAGCCTGCGACCAGCTGGAACAGAGATACAGTTTTCGGACACTCTAATACAAGATAACTATTCTAGTGTTTGCCTTGGTGTGGGAGTCTGCTGTGTAAGACGTCTAAAATCCTAAAGTACTAGTAATCAAATCTCTAACTTAGCCCCGATTGATCACCGGAGAAAGAGTTGGATGAACATTTGAAGTCGACATAAATTTAAATATATTCAATTTATTGAGCTAGCAGTGCCGGAGTTTTGCAGTGAAATATCCCAGACATAACCGGATGAAGAGTGCACGTGTTGGAGGAATTGCTGTTTCAGTGGAATACCTAAATAGTTAACGACTCTTGTTCTTTGTAAAGACATTTGTTTCGTACCCTGAAGTGGAGACAAAACACAAGGAAGGCAGACCGGAACCTGGATCTGTCCTTGCCGGCAGGAGAGCCTTCGAGCGCCTGTATTGTTGAAGACACGGATCAGCGAACGTCTGTTAAGTATTCAATGAGTAGTGTTTTAATCCTCTTATTCATCATTCTGCGTTTAAGGCTAGAATCCAAATTTAGCTGTCTTGATAACAGATGATTCTTGATCGGTTATCTGGATGCAAGGAGTGTCTTTACCTCACAAGAGTGAGAATTGCCTTCTGAACCAAAACTATATATATGAGACTATGGAAGGGTGGTGGGTAATTCACTGACACAAGGGAGACACAGATGAACTTGAAACACCATACAGGTGCCCAGTTTTATTATGGGTGCGTAGTACCTCTTTTCAGCCTGCAGAGGGCACTGTTGACTGTGGTCTGCCTACCATTGATGGTACAGACAGAACCACAACAATACCAGAGGCGGTACCAAATACAAGTGCTCAACAAAAGAATAAACAAAAGGCGAAAGGAAAAAGGAAAATAAAACACAGTAAGCAAAACGACAAATAAAAGGTGCTGCACTCGGCAGCTTCACCCCAACTGTCGCTACACGCACGGCCCGGGTCTCCGTCCTACACTCGCTGCTCCCTCAACCTGCTATACAAATGTTTATGGGGTCTTTTCCAAGGTTTTCCCCGCTACCACTATTTTTTCTCTTTTCGTTTCTTTTTCATTGGGATTTCTTTCCCAGACGTTCTTAGTCCTGGACCAGAGCTTCTGCACGCTCAGCACGTCTTAGAAGGGAAGACCTGAGGGAACAACAGAATGTTATTTAATAGGGCCAGCAATCCCCCCCAAGACCCGCCTCTCAGCCACTCAGAGAGAAGGAGATCCCACACACCCTCTCTCCCACCTCTCCGTGTCACTGCCATGACCAACAGGCGGATATTGACCAGCTGCTGCCCTCTTCCTGCAGCACTTTGAATACATCAGAAGAGTCAGCACAGGTCTCCCCCTGTTACACATCCTCCCCCTCAGAATGGCACCACCGGTCCATTCGAAAATCCTACACCCCCATGCCTTCCCGAGAGAAAAAATCTGCGTTTTGATGCAGCTTTCCTGCCCAGTGGACAACCGTGAAGGCATAGGGCTGCAGGGCCAAATACCACAGCGTGATTCTGGCATTGCCATCCTTCATCTGGTGAAGCCATGCTAAGGGGGCATGATCTGTCACCAGGATGAAGTGTCGCCGCAGGAGGTAGTACCGGAGTGACTCGACTGCCCATTTTACTGCGAGACACTCCTTCTCGATGGTACTATAGTTTTTTTCATGGGGAAGGAGCTTCCTGCTGATATACAGGACCGGGTGCTCGCTTCCCCGCACCTCCTGAGACAACACTGCCCCCTACTCGATACCCCAAATACTCTGACTCACTCTTCCCAATGGCACATTTCTTTGGGTTAGCAGTGAGCCCAGCCTCCCGCAAGGATTGCAGTACAGCCGCTACCTTACACAGATGACAGCCAATACTCACTGTGGATAACCACGTCATCTATGTAAGCAGCGGCGTACTGCTGATGGGGCCATAAAATGCGATCCATCATCCGCTGGAAAGTGGCTGGTGCTCCGTGCAACCCAAAGGGCATGGTCCTAAATTGGTACAACCCGAAGGGAGTCGAAAACGCCGTCCTCTCTCTGGATTTCCGGGGTCAGGGGTATCTGCCAGTACCCCTTCGTTAAATCCAGTGTCGTCATAAAATGAGCCGTGCCCAGACGCTCCAGCAACTCATCTACCCGGGGCATGGGAAAAGCATCAAACTTCGATTTCTCATTAACTCGCCTGAAGTCAATGCAAAATCGAGTTGATCCATCTGGCTTATCCACTAAAACAACAGGACTGTTCCAGTCACTTTGGGACTCTTCTATTACCCTCAGTCTAAGCATTTCATCAATTTCCGTCTTTTACGTTCAGGTACACGGTATGGCCTCTGGCGAACTGGCGCCCCCGGCTCAACTTCAATGTGATGATGGGCTACTCGAGTCTGCCCCGGGACGGGAGAAAACACATCAGGAAATTCCATCACCAAAGCTTGAGCCTGACATTTCTGTGTTGTGTCAGATTCTCCGCAATCTGTACCAACCCTTTTCTCCCCAACACAGAAAGATCAGGTCCCAGATCTGGCGTCATCTGCTTGCGCCGCTACCAACGCCTCCGGTTGCAACCAGGGCTTCAAGAGGTTTATATGATAAATGTGTTTCTCTCTCCGTCGCTCCAGCTGGCAGATCTCATAGTCCACTTTCCCAACCTGGCGTGTAACCTCAAAGGGTCCTTGCCACTTAGCCAGAAGTTTCGACTCAGAACTGGGTAATAACAGAAGTACTTTATCCCCTGGCTGAAATGTGCGTAACCGGGCTCCTCGGTTGTACTGTGTCTCCTGTCTGTGCTGAGCCTGCTGCAAATTGTCATGCGCCCATTTTCCTACAGACTCAAGATGTTTGCGCAGGTCCAACACATACCGGACCGTATTGGTCGAATTGTCCTGCTGTTCCTCCCACATCTCTCTACCAGATCGAGCACACCCCGGGGTCTCCGCCCATACAACAGCTCGAATGGCGAAAACCAAGAAGGGAAAGAGAAGGGGAGGAATCAGCTGGTCCCAGTAACGTACATTACTACTAATAAATCTGTGCAACATGTTCTTAAGGGTCTCATTAAAGCGCTCCACAAGACCATCGGTCTGAGGATGAAACACCGAGGTCCTAATGGTCTTAATCCTCAAAAGTTTACATGTTCCGCGGATTAGCCGGGACATAGAGTTGGTGCCTTGGTCGGTCAGTATCTCCCTGGGGATCCCCACCCGGGAGAAAACCTTCACAAGCTCGTTGGCAACAGACTTAGCGGACATAGATCGGAGGGGTATGGCCTCTGGATAACGTGTCACGTAATCCAAAATAACCAATAGGTGTGTGTATCCTGCAGCACTCCTTTCCAATGGCCCAACTATGTCCATCCCAATACGCTCAAACGGAGCTTCCACTAGGGGCAAAGGCACCAATGGTACTCGTGGGACGGCTCTAGGGCTAGCTTTTTGACACTCCCCACACCATTCACAAAAACGTCTGACATCACCATCTACCCCAGCCAATAGAACCGTGTCACAAGCCTCGCTTTGGTTTTGTCCCTTCCCAAATGACCAGACGGGGAATAGCGTGAGCAAGCTGCAAATCCTCCTTAAAGGGCTGAGGAATGAGCAACTGATGATGCACCTCCCCCATCTGGGGTAATTTTTCAACACGGTACAGAAGGTCTCGATTAATTTCAAAGTGAGGGTACGTGGCAGCGCGTCTGGGCTCGACCACATGACCATTAACCACAGCTACTTGGTCAAAGAGCCTGCCCAGCACGTCGTCACGCCCTTGCTAGAGTCGGAAGTCATGGGAACGAGCTAAAAAATCAGCCCCCATGGCTTCCAACTCGGGATCGGGTCGGTCCCGAGCAGAGGCAGCCGAGCCAGACCCCTGCGCTGGCTCCGTGCCCTCCCCCCCAGACTCTTCACCAACCACCCCCACCTGAAACCTCTCGGACTCCCTCCATTGCCAGCCCTCATTCTTAGCGGCCCGGCGTTCCCGTTTAGTTTTTCGGGGTCTAAATCTATGGCAAAACCAAGTCAGGTCACAAAAGGGGAAGATCTCTCCAATTACTTCCTCCTTTTTAGCCAATAGAGAATACAGGGCTGTCAGGGCAGCTAACCAATCCTTAAACTGCCCACAGTCCCGTCCCAGAACTACTGGTACTAGCAATCGAGGACACAATCCTACCTGCACCTGCGTCACCTGCTGGCCAATAGTTATATTCACACTGATCTTGGGATAGGAGCGTACATCCCCATGAATACATTTAAATGCACCCGTCCCAATATTTGTTTCTGCCCCGGTGAGATTAGGCTCTCCTGTATTAGGGACTGACCACACCCTGAATCCAAGAGAGCCTGGGTTTTTGTACCATCCACTGTCACAGGAATAACAAAACCTGTCTGCTGAAGTGACTGAGGTAATTGAACACCCTACCTGGTCGGCTGAGGTCACAATCCATCACGGGGCAATCCCGAGCGATGTGGCCCACCTCCCTGCACGTCCAACACCTCGGTGGACTAGTTTATTGCCCTGGAGCTTCAGCAGGAGACTTGACAATAAGGTGACAGCGCGAGACCCTAGTCCGACACCGCAGCAGCCCATGGGTAACCCCACCCTGTCCCGGTTCCCGGGCCGGGAGCCCCCGCCGACACCCCCCATCCAAAAACCTATCTACCCCTTCCCCCCAGTCCCTTCGCCCTCTCTGGGGCCAGAAGAAGAGGTGATACAGTAGTTACATTCTGTCCAGGCAGTCGAGCTGGCATTGGTTCCGCTGCCTGGTACTGCTCTGCCAATTCAACCACTCACTCCAGAGTGGCAGGTGCCTGTCGCTGTACGTATAGCCGAGGTCCCAGGGCCATGCACTCCACCATGATCACCTTCACCAACCTGGCTTTGGTGTTCGCAATCGGGTTCAGCCAGCCCATGGCGTAATCCTTCAGCCGATGGGTGATGGTTCTGGGAGGCTCTTCCACCAAGAAGTGCTCCTCCCGAAACTTTCAGCGGTATCCCTCCGGCGTGGGGCACTGCTTTTTGTGGGCAGTGCCAGTGAATCCCACCTCTGACACCAGGGTGGTTAATTCACTGACACAGGAGACAGAAAACTGTAGTGCTAAACACCACTTGGGTGCATGATTTATTGTAGACCACAAGGTGGCACTGTTGCACTATTATTACCAACAATGGTATAAGCGATTCACAGTTCACCTTCAGTGCATACGCAGATGCACAAAATAATAATCAAAACAGAAGGCACAAAGAAAAAGAGAAAATAAAACACTATTAACAAAACTACAAAATAAAGGTGCTGCACTTTGCAGGGTTTCTTCGACCGTCGCTCGGGCCACACGGGCTGAGACTCCGACCTACACTCTACCGTTCCCTCACCTATGTAGGTTTAAAAGTATACTCTCGGGGTCTGCCCAAGGTTTCCCCGCTATTGTTCTATTTCTTTTCTTATTCTGCTTCACTTGGTTTTGATTCTGGGTGGTCTCCTTCCGGTTCTCTGTCTGGCCGTAAAGCTTCCGCTGACTTGCTTACGTTGTGGCAGTAGCCACACAATATGAAACAATAAACGTTTCAACCCCTTTTTATATGTTCTTTATTCTACTCTGCTTTGTTCACTGTTTTAAAAGAGACTAATTAGCCTTCTCTATTTAAAGAATGCTATTTTGTATTAACGTTACATTTATATAAATGTTTGGCATTTGTCTGCTGTTTTGCCTTTCAGTATTTACGTGCTGTTACTTCAGTTTCATTTTCAATGCTTTTTTCGCATTACCCTAATGCCTGGCCGTAGTTCAAGGTAGCCCGTGATTGGTCTGTTTTCATGGTGCTGGGTATTTTAAAGGCAGTCGGGGAAGCAAGTAAGGAGGAGCGAGGAAAGAAAGAGGAGAAGCGAGGAAAGAAAGAGAGAGAAAAATATACGATAGAGCGTGCAGAACTACTTTGTAATAAGGGGAACTGTGTTTTCTAGTGTTAGAACTCTGATGCAGTTATTCTCTTTAGCAATCCAGCTTTATTTTGTTAGGCTGTGTTTGTACATTTGCCTAATGAATAGTCTAATAGCTTTCTTCAGTCTATGAATATAAGTTTGACTTTAGGTAATGTTAAACAAACAACGCTATGCTAACATAGAGAGCTTGTTCTTTTATATTCAGATCAGCAGTTATATCATCGTTATTTCCAGTCACTGTTTGGTTTTGTTTATTTTATGATTTGTGAATGTGCAATCGTTCTTTGATGGTTTCCAATCGACAGACTGCAGCGGACTTCTACGGAGGACCTACACTGCCGATAATTCAGCGGCCGGGTGAGATCAATCCATTTTGTTGAGGCGCAATATTGATTGGATTATAACTATTTTTCATTAATGGCCATTCTGTTTCTTTTTCTTTTGGATATATTTTTGCTTTTATGAATCACAGGAACTGAACATTTACTTTCAACTTATTTTGTATTTTCTTTGTTACTTTTTTTACAAGCTTTAAAGAACTGCTTGAACTCTTATTTCACTTTTGTATGTAACTGGATATGAATGTTTACTCACCGCCGTGTGAGTTGTGAGCCTATACAGTTTGTTATTGTTGACTGCTATAGAGTTTTTAGGCTAATGATTTTCTGTATCATTTCTGCTGTGGGCAGGGATATGTCTATGTAAATTAGCCAACGTATTACAAGTACTGTGTTTCGGTCTAACCACAATGCTATGGTGGTGGCTGGTATCGTTCTCTCTCATTAAGCATATATTACTAGAATGATTGCTAGTTATGGTTCTGTTTATTTCTTTCTTAATTATTCTTATCTTTAAATCTTTAAATTTCATTTCAAGGATTGTTTATTGTTTGTAGGTTTGGTTTATTTGAATAATTAAATACCGTCATCATTTACCTGATTGCAATATTGGAAATTCCTTTCTTGGTTGCTGTAACTGGTTATGGAACAGAGTTGACGTAATCCATTATAACGTCCTATAGGGGCAGAGCTGAGGGAACAACAGAGCGTTATTTAAAGGTTCGGCAATCCCCCAAGGCCTGCCTTTCAGCCACTCAGAGAGAGGGAAATCCAACACACCCTCTTCCCCACCTCTCTGTGTCATTGCCATGACTGACAGACGGATCTTACAAGGTTGCTGCCCTCTTCCTGCAGCACCATACATACGCCAGACAGTCAGTACAGATCTTCCCTGTTACACGCATCAATTTATTCAATTACCATTTATACTCATCATAATAAGCTTTTATTTTTCTAATTAGTCAAAGCGTAATGTGTTCATTTCTTAACACTAGCACCGCCATAGATGCTTTTTGAATGGCTTTTGCAATTCAAATTTAAATATCTCCGCGTATGTGAATATCTCGTGCATGTCCGTTCTTAAGTGTTACTAAATATTTGAATTAAATACCCATATGGTGTTTCAGCTGCAGAATCGTAAAAATGAATAAGTTAGAAGCACTTGCTTCTTCAACTGGCAGACCTGCAGTTTATTCGGCATATTGAAATCAATACAATATAGTCTGGGCTTTGTAATAAAATCAACATCATTGTGAAATAACGTATTATAATCCTGTTGAGTGTTTGAAACACTGATGAAAGTCATTCTACACATCATATATTATTATTATTATTATTATTTACAATACATTTTTCAGGCAGAAAGACTGCCACCCTGAGTGTGACGGTGAAAACAAATTTTAAAAATGTATGTATTTTAAGCATTTTAAGCTCTGCACAGATCAGTGACCATCGGGACTGATGCTAAATGAAAGCCAGAGACTGTTGCATTTTACAACGCCACGAAGTACGGTGTGGATATACTGGATCAAATGGCACGGCTGTATTCTGTCAAAGGTGGTACTCGCAGGTGGCCTGTGGCTGTTTTTTATAATGTTTTGGACCTGGCAGCCATCAACGCTTTGGTTTTGTACAAGGAGTGCACCGGCAAAACAATCACTCGGAGGGACATCGTTTTGCAGCTAGCCCTGGAGCTACGGCAGAAACATTTTGATGAGACACGAAAGCTGGCTGGCAAATGCCCCTCAACCTTCAGCCAGCGCTGCGCCCACTGGCACACGGAATAAAAGACAATGCCAGGTTGCTAAATGCAATAAAAACTGAACTTTTGATGTCTGCACCCGTTGTGAAAAGGCATGTCTGTGGCAAATGCACTGGTACAATTGAAAAGTGTGTTTTCTGCGTAGATTGTACTTAGAAAGCTGTAATAGAACTCTGAACAGACAGACCGCCTTTGAACTCTGTTTCACTCAAAGCGCTTTCATGTTGCATAAGTTATGTTATATTTTTGTTTTATGCTATTTTTATAACTTGTTATTTATGTTTTATAATGTTATATGTGCATGCAGCTTTCTACACCTGTTTACACAGAAGTTTATTGCATAAAGTTTATTTTATTACAGTTTTTCATGTTTATGTAGATGTGCTCTTTTTGAAAAAAATAAGAAAAAGGTTAAATTTTCAATGTAAATACGGTGTTTCTGCTCTGAAAATGTTATGTTTGATGTTCATAAATAAAAATATTAAGTTTTATCGGATTGTTTGTTTTTCATTTTCATATCAAAGCCGTTTTAAAATGGAGCCGCACATTTTACGGGTGCTGCAGTTGTATGTAGTCTGAAATCTCGGCGGTTCTAGTGTTAAACTAGTCCAAATACAAATATACCTTGCACACTACAGCAGCCACCTCAGTGTGCTCTGCCTCGACCTCAGCAGCCCCAGCAGGGGCCCTGAAGGCTTGCGGCCTCAGGCCCACCCATTCACACAACATCAGCTGCAATACTGCAGCAATTGCACCTCGGACTCCTGGGTGCTCGCCACCATGCACACTGGTTACACGCTGCAGTTCCGTGCGAGACCTCCTACCTTTTGAGGGATCATGGTTACATCCATGAACAACTCTCTACAGGTTCTGGCCCTCAGTCAAGAAGTAGAGAAACTACTTCTCAAACAAGCCATCCGTCTCGTAGAACACACCTCTCAAGAAGAGGGGTTCTACTCAAGATACTTTCTGGTGCCAAAAAAGTACGGCGACCTTCGCCCCATCCTAGACCTGAGACACCTCAACGGGTTCTTGAGGGAGAGGAGGTTCCAGATGGTCACGCATCTCCACATCCTCCAATCTGTCCAGCCGGGCAATTGGTTTAGAACAGTGGACTTGAAGGACGCGTATTTTCACGTTCCTCTCCGTCCAGCGCCCAGGAAATATCTATGCTTCGCCTTTCAGGGGAGCGTATTCGAGTCTTCCGTGCTGCCATTCGGCCTCTCCTTAGCCCCCCGCACCTTTTCGTAGTGCGTGGATGCAATCCTAGCTCCCTTGTAGCTGCAAGGGATCAGGGTGCTGAACTACCTGGTTGATCTGTTCCCAGTCCTAGGAAGGAGCAGTGGCCCACACGGCAAACCTTCTAGCGAGACTACGTCTCACTCTCAATGAGGCCAAGAGTCAATTAATACCGGTGCAGAGTATGATCTTCTTGAGTCTCCAGCTGGATTTCCTCACCATGTGAGCCTATCTGTCTGATGACAGAGTAGCGGCTATTCAAAACTGTCTGGCCCTGTTTCAGCAGGGGTCCACAGTGCAACTGGTGTTGTGTCAAAAACTATTGGGTCTGATGGGCGCAGCCTCATCAGCTATCCAACTGGGGTTACTGCATATGTGCCCCATTCAAGCGTGGCTCAATGCCTTTCGTCTACACCCCAAGCGAGACAGGTGTCTCGCTCATGCTGGGAAGCCCTACAGTGGTGGAGACAAACCTCCCACCTGCATGAAGGTGTAGTGATGGGAGTGGACAGGCCGCTGGACATCCCTGCACATAAATACACTGGAGCTCCGAGCAGTGCACCTTGATCTACAGCATTTCCTTCCTGTGCTCCAGAAAAGACATGTCCTCGTGTGCACCGACAACATGTCAGTAGTGGTGTACATGAACCACCAGGGTGGGCTTTGGTCTCCATCTATGCACGTCTGGGATAATGGAAACAAGGCTATCGTTACGCACGAACCCTGCTTTCCTACCTAAGGTGATTATGGCTTTCCACTTGAATCAATCAGTGGAATTAGAGGCCTTTCATCCCCTTCCCTTTGATTCAGAGTAGGATAGGAAACTGAATTCCCTCTGGCCAGTGAGGGCATTGAGAGGTTATATGGATAAGATGAAAGCGCTGCGTCAGTCTGACCAGCTCTTCGTTTGCTATGGTGAAAGGACCCTGGGTCAAGCCCTCTCGAAGCAGCGACTGGCCCACTGGATTGTGGACTCAGTATCGACTGCGTATAATGATGCCAGCTTACCCCCACCTGGGAGGGTGGCCGCGCATTCTACGTCATGGGCGCTCTTTCAAGGTGCCTCATTGACTAATATTTGTACTGCGGCTAGCTGGGCTCCGCATACATTCACCAGGTTCTACCAAATCAATGTGGTAGATCCCTCTACGCCTTCATTAGGTACAAGGGTCTTTGAGGTTGCATGTGCGCACCACCAACACTAGCGAGGCATCCGTTGTATGCTGTCCACTCATGCCCCCTCGCGACGGCTTTGGTATACTTTTCCCAAAAGTATTGGTTGATGGTCGTCTTCTAATTGAAAGGGAACGTTAGGTTACTTACCGTAACCCTGGTTCCCTGAAAGAGAAGACGACCACCAAACCTTACCTTGTGTTTTTGTTTCAGATTCATTATACAGCTATGACCAAAAGTTTTGCATCACCTAGAATTTTCGCATTGAGACAATTAAAAAAAGATTATATATATATATATATATATATATATATATATATATATATATATATATATATATATATATATATATATATGAACATACCATAATTTACAAAATTATATCTTAAAAGTCTACCAGAAGCCATAATATAGTAGTACAGTATTTCGTTAGATTTAAAAATGTAAACTTTTCAATTTTTGTCAGTTTTTTCTTAATACTGTATCCACCACTTACACCGCAGCCGTTTATATTGGACAAATAGCATTTGCCATTTGCCATTCCCATTGATTTCAATAACAGATTGTAGTTGTGACAAGTGCCAGCAAAGACAGGGCCCATTTAAAAAGAGCATTTGTACAGTTTGTTTATACTGAGGTTAGCTTAGGAGCACCAGTATTTAATTTCAATGGAAAGGAAATAATAAAAGCAACCTGCCTCAAGTGTACACAGCCAATAAACTGGAGAGCCATGGGACGCATGGTATGCCTGCAGTGTAGGGAGCTTACTGAGGGAGTTGCAGTACATTACAGGTGCCAACCAGAGAGAGATCACCCTACCTGTGATGCAAGATACTGGATGCCTGGGACCAGCTTTACTGTTTGAGGGAGAAGAGGAGAACAGAAAGAGATGGGGTCCCTCTTGACCTGAAGAGAATAACTTGCTTGCTTGCTGCTAAATAGTTTCTCTCATAAAGTATAGTTGCATACTGCATTTTCTACTTAATTAAAAATGTGTTGAATCCGATACTGGAAGGCTTGCAGCTGCTCTATCCAGCGGGTGATCTGTCCCTCTGGCTCCCGGAACATCATCAGTCCCTGCAGGGCAGCATGGTCCGTCTGAATGGTGAACGGGAGCACAGAGGTAGTGACGGAAGTGGCGGGCCAACTCAACCACTGCCAGAAGCTCCCGTCAGGTAACACAGTATCGGCATTCCGTCTTGTTGAGTGATCGGCTATGGTACGCCACTATATGCTCTCCTTCAGGCCCCGGTTGTGACAAAACAGCGCTGACGCCCCCATTGCTTGCGCCTGTGTCCAGCAGGAAAGGGGAGTGGGGGTCCAGTCGAATGCCTCCTGACGAAGGGCTCATCTTTCCGCAGGAGGCTGTGCAAGGGGGCTGCGATGGTGGCAAAGCCCTGCACAAATCTCCTGTAGTAAGAGACAAGCCCCAGGAAGCCTCTGTCTTGGCGGGGGTTGACATGTGTGGCATTTTTCTGGGTGCAGCTTGAGCCCTGCTGCCGTCACTCATTGGAGCACCTCTCGCAGGGAAGCCAGGGCCGCCTGGAAGGTCCTCCCATGGACCATCAGGTCATCTAGATAAACCAGGCATTCTATTGGGAGCACCCTGGCCAACACCTCCATTAGCCATTCAAACGTTGCAGGAGCGTTGCAAGTCCAAACAGTTTCACAGTAAATTGCCATAGTCCTCAGCCGGTGGAGAAAGTCTTGGGTCATGCAGAGGGGGATACCTGCCAATAGCTGCTTCAGAGGTCGAGAGAGGATAACTAATTGGATCCGGATATCAGATTCAGGGACTCATCAATATGATGGAGGGGGTATGAGTCTTTATAAGTCACATCGTTCAGGCACCTGTAGTCAATACAGAAGCGCTACTTGCCGTCCTTCTTGGGGACCCTGACCACTTGGGATGTCCAGAGGCTGTCAGAGGGCTCAAGCCTCATCTGTCTCGATCTGGTGTTGGACCAGGTGTATCCAGCCCATGTCCTCTTAAGTGGTAGCGAAGCTGGACCCACAGCTGGGACCGTTGCTCCGAGTAAAGCCCCTCACAGCTCTGATGCCAGACTGTGGTCACTGTAGCAACAGCGGGGTCCTCTGCAAGGGCTAGCAAGATCTCGCTGAAAGAGCTCTATGACGTTGGAGCTGGAATAAGGCAAGTGGGGTAAGGGAATCGATTTCTCTGAGCTGCCTGGGTGGGAGGACGGCTGAGTTCCCCCATTTCAGCGGTTCCATCCCGGTGTTAGCGTTGTTCCAGGGAGGGGCACAGTCCCTCGGACTAGAGGTCGCAGTCTGTAAACCTCGGTGGTGGCGACGGGCGGCTGCCTTTTTCATCAGTGGTGGGGCAGTTGGCAAGGACTCCAGGGGAAGGGTACGCAGTGATGTGTGGTTGCGCAGGCTGAAGTTCTCTGCAACATTGGGCCTGTCGTGAGGCCACGTTGTCGCAGGTGCCTGACCGGGCTGGCGGCCTGGTGTGCTGCGGAGCCCGGGGGAGGGCTGAGGTCCCCTGGGGGTGCACAGGGGGTAGTTGTCGAACAGAGAGGTCCCGACCTCAATTTGACGGTCTCTGGGGGAGGGCAGGTGTTGCTGCTTGGTGCCCAATAGTGAAAGGGACTGTGTTGGGGACACATGTTGTCCCATCTACACGGGCCCCTTGGTGTTTCCCTGCGGCTGCTGTGTCACGTGTGGCGGTGCAGCCTCTGCTGCAGGGCAGTGGCGCTGTAGGTGACCGGGCTGGCCGTGAGAGGGCCTCAGGCGCCCGGGCAGGCTGGGTGATCGCTGCCCTTATGAGGGTGACCAGCTCTGTAGGCCAAGTGGGGGTGATGGTGCCATCCGGGGCTTCTTCTTCACTGCTTTGGGCCATGCAGGCTCTGGGTGGCGTGTGATCGGACCTGTTCTGCCGACTCTGATCACCCCAGAGGCCCGGTCACACTCCCCCTCCTGAAGCACAACATCAACTCATTCTGCATGAGCCACGGCGAACTCTAGGGAGGTTGGGGCAGCGAGCCATACCTGCTGTCCCAGGGCAGTCGGGGTCAGTCCGCAGACAAAGACCTCAATGGCCAGATCCTCTTGCGTGGCTGGTACCCTCTTTGAGCCAGGTACCTAACATCAGCCACCAGTATGCCCAGTTTCTCTCCTGGGCCTCGGGTTCGGTTAGCCAAGTGTAGGTACAGGCCGACTGCAGGCTCCACTCTCCCGGAGCGGCGCTCTAGGGCTGTGGTTAATACCTCATACTGGATCATCTTGTCTGGGCCCAGGTTCAGCAGAACCTGCAGCACTTCCCCATCCAAGCAGCTGCCAGCTGTTCAGCCTTCTCGGTAGGCCCCCAGACATTAGTGAGCGCCACCATTCTGAATCTGGCGTGGTAATTTGGCCTCCCACAGGGATTTCCCATCATAGTGGCCTGCCTTCACTGCATTCCTCCATGCCCCTGGCATCATGTTACTGTCACTCTGTTTATATTCTCTCTCCCGCAAGAGACCCATGTCAGGGCTTAACTCTACGCTCTACCACCAAACACACAGCTCAGCTATCAGTGTAACTACTACAGCTCTTAAGGTCAATGATTTGTAAACAAGGCAAGGCCTCTTGGCTTAAGCAAGCTATCAAATTACTGGCTTTTTCCCTATCAGTCCATCCATTATCATTGCCATTATTTCGAATTGTTTCAGAAAGTCTTTCCAGTCGGCCTTACTTACTTTGTTTACTTCCTGCTGAGCCGAGAGCGTGTCCGGTGATGACGTTGCTTCCTGCTTGATGAGCACTTACACTCCTCCCATCTCTGTATGTGACAACGTTTCCTGGTTAACACGTACTTGCGCTCCTCCCATCTCTGTATGTGACGATGTTCCCGTCGTTTCTTCTTCTTCCTTGACGATGATGATGCAGCCTCCCTCAGGCTGCAGGGCAGTCTGCCATCCCGCCATCTCCGCCATCTTGTCCTCTCTCTTCTCTTCGGCCTGTGGGCTCTCACCTCTCTCTCGCCCAATGCCGTCTCCTTCCCACATGGTGCCCGTCCTCAGGTCAGTTCGGTTACATGACATAACATGACATAAGTCCAAAACCACGCTGACATCACCGTGAAGGACTACAATTCCCAGAAGATTGCACAGTTCACAAAAGTGTCACTTACCAGGAACTCGGACACATGATGCAGTCAGAGCAGGGTTCACCACAGATTTTTTTCACTCTTCCCATACAGCTCCACCATAACTAGACTGGTAAATATGATAAAGCCTCTATAATGTAGTTCGGCTGCATATCGATGATTTTTTTTTTTCACTTGTTGCAGAATGATATTCAGCACGTGTTTTGATTGATATATATATATATATATATATATATATATATATATATATATATATATATATATATATATATATAATATATTTGCATATGACTACTGTACCACAGGACATCCGGAATTGGGGACCGATACAAGGACATGACGTGTTTGGATTTTTTTTTTAAATGTATATTTTGTACAGATTTGTTTTTTAAATAAAGAGTTTAACTTTATATTGTTGTCCTTGATTCTCTGCCCTGAACCCACTGTTTTCTTTCTAGCATGACGCTTTTATCTAGAGCAAGTTCGCTTTTGTTGTTTGAAATTAAAATGTTGTAGTCACGTAATTCCCCTTTATGTACTTGCTTGGCATATAGTTTTATTATTATTATTAGTGCATTCATATCTTCCACCCTCAAGGGCTCAGCAAATATTGCAATTTGCCAATATTATTATTATTATTATTTATTTCTTAGTAGACGCCTTTATCCAAGGCGACTTACAATTGTTACAAGATATCACATTATTTTTACATATAATTACATTATTTTTTTATATATATATACAATTACCCATTTATACAGTTGGGTTTTTACTGGAGCAATCTAGGTAAAGTACCTTGCTCAAGAGTACAGCAGGAGTGTCCCCCACCTGGGATTGACCCCACGACCCTCTGGTCAAGAGTCCAGAGCCCTAACCACTACTCCACACTGCTGCCCTAATATCCACAGTTGTTTATCAAAGGTACCCCAATGCTTCTGTTACACACATTAAATGGTGATTTCTCGTTTCTTTGAAAATATATTTATTCAGGGCTACAAGAGCACAACACAAACAAAGCAGTACGTAATTGTAACAAGCTGAACTGACAGTTTTTGGGTTTTCTTATATTATAAAACAGAAGAATAGGGGGATTTTAGAAAAGTACCATCTATATTTACCATAAATAAATAGGGGTGTTTATAGGCATATACTATATACATGTATTCAACATTAATTTTAGGGTGTTGCACTTCCATAAATTAGGGTTTGTAAACTTTGGAGGACCCTGTATATGCGCACACACACAGGATAAATCTATTCTCTAGCAGCTTACAGGATTACATTTTTAGGTTCCCTGCCAAACGGGCAAACGAACGTTTATACATATTGCGGTGGCGGCGGACAAAAGAAACACACCAAAGGCAGTTTTGGGGCCAAAACAGCGGTAACAACAACCACTGTTTATTTCTTCCTTCATAAATGGGATGGGGGGCTGCTAGTAAACAAAGAGAAAACATACGCACATCGAAAGTCTTTCAAGGGGCAGGGTAGAAAGATTTTAAAGTTAAACAAACATAGTACCCATACACCAATATATTATGTTCCAAAGTGTTAATATTTTTTATTATACCCAAGATCAACATTTCGATCTGCAAGAGATCTTCCAAAGCTGGTTTGCAACTGCTTTACAATTGTGCAATACGAGTCTCACTGACACTGCTAAGTCATATTAAAACCTGCATACTGAGGGGGTCGGGGGGAGTTCCTGGTAAGTGACGCGTTTGTGAACTTCACAGAGTCTTCTGGGAATTGAATTGTAGTTCGGCGCGGTGATGTCATAGTGCTGTTATGGGCAGTCGCTGTAATGGTCGGAGCTGTAATGTCCATCGCGGTGATGGACTTGCGATGATGTTGTGATACTGGTCGCTCCTGACCCTCAGTTCAGCTAACAGCTCTTCTAGACGGGCTTGCAGCTCGTCTCCTCTTAGTGGCGTTGTGTCCACCATCTTCTCCCTCTGTTCTTGCTTTATTCCTTGTGGCAGGCACTGCATGATCCCACTTCCGAACTCCAATGTAATGATCTTCAAGTCGTTCAGTGAAGTAAGACTCGGGGAGACCAAATGGGATTCCAAATTGACCAGTTTATTTTCTCAGAAACAGATAGAACATCGAATCCGTGTTTGGGGCCGGGGTTCACGCCAAAATAATCAAAAGTTTCCTATTCCCTCACTTCTCAGTCGTTTTTTCACTCTCCCTCGCTCCTGCTATCCTCTTTCCCTCACATTCACTCTCCTTTCTTCCTATGCACTCTCATTCTCTGCTCTTCAGACTTGCTCTGGGTTCTTTCACTGCTTAATAGCTACAGGCCTTCTCTTGTGCCTCTCTCTCTGTCCCTCACAGTCTCTCAGCAACCACTCACTTCAAAGTCTCTGCGTGTTCTCCTCCTCGAGGCTCGCCCCCCCCAACTTATAGCCTCAAGGAAGGGTCCCGCCCCCCAAACACAAATACACCATACGCACGCGCACACACTCTACTCTAACACACACACACACACACACACTTTAACAGTGTGCCCTGTTCCCTTACAATACATATAACACCAAGCAAGACAACAAACAAACAAACAAGACAAACGCAGTGTCGAGGATGATGCCATCGCCAGGGTCGTTACAATATATTAATTTTAGTGCTGCTGTATTTATACATAGTGCTGTATACCTACAGTAATCTTTTTTTGTTTGGGTTCCATAAACTTTACAGTAAGATACCGGCATGCTCCAGTGTGTAATTGTATTCTTTTAAATACATTTTATTGAAGATTATTCAATTCATTTTGTTTCTATTTGTAAGTTTTGCCATACTGTGTTTTGTATGTGTTTCTTTATTAAGTGCTGCATTTATATGAGCTGGGGTAGGGAACATTTTTATTACTGTTTCATTACTGACAGCGGCGTTTTTTCGAGGTCGGCATCTACTATAAATCTGATAACTGAAAGGGGTGCTTATTCGAGGGCGGTGCTTATTCAGGGGCGGCAGTAATTCAAAGTAATATGGTATTCTAAATATGGAATACCAAATTCCATTCAGTTATGCAAGAGGAATGAGTATTTGATTATAAAAATAGAGTTTATCCAGCAAAATGAAGCAACTTGTTTCCAATGGTAAACAGCTTTCTCTCGATTTTCTTTGTTATTATTATTTATTTATTAGTAGATGCCCTTACCCAGGACTTACAATTGTTACAAGATATCACATTAATTTTACATACAATTACCCATTTATACAATTGGGTTTTTACTGGAGCAATCTAGGTAAAGTACCTTGCCAAGGGCACAGCAGCGGTGTCCCCCACCTGGGATTGAGCCAACAACCCTCTGGTCAAGAGTCCAGAGACCTAACCACTACTCCACACTGCTGCCCTTAATAATTAATATTTTTTATTATGATGATGATGATGATGATGATGATGATTATTATTATTATTATTATTATTATTATTATTATTATTAGTATTATTATTTTGAAATTTGTACTACTTGATACTGTATACTTCTTTCATTTTTAACTGACATGTAAAGCACTTTGAGAAACTGACATAAAATACGCTGTATAAGAAAATACATTGAAATTGAAAATTTAAACCCAGTTTTCAGAGAAGCACAAGGTGGTAAGACTTGCTCAAGGTCGCACAGAAATTAGCAGCTGTCCTGAGATTTGAACCCATGTCCGTCTGTCTTGTAAAAAACATTTTGCTTTCATTCTGACACTCGTTCGCGTTTTGACAAATGTATTGTATATTTAGTATTGGGGTTCGCATATTTTAAAAAGCCAACGTGACAAACTAACGCGTATTCACACAACACGCGGGACCCTGGAATTACCACTACTAATGGTTTGATCAATCTACATATAGCTGTATACTCGTTTTTATATGGTAATATATAACAAATAACCAATTTCAGTGGATTACACCCAGAGTCATTTTGAGTATAAAATAAGGCTAAGTTACATTCAAACAACAAAGAGTGAAGGGTGGTAGCCTTCCATTACTTATGTCTTTTATGTATTTATTTCATTTCAGTGACGACAACCCAGTGATCTAATTTCTATTTGGAACTCATAGGTTTAGAAAACATTCAAAACGTGACATAAATGTTTAATTACTTGTATAGTACACGTAGCTCTGAATACTGGCTGTTACTTGTTAAACGCGGCTCAGTCTCAATCTCAGCCACACACACGCCAACGCACAACGAGATTATTTTTTGTTTCTGTTTATTTTTTACGATGCTTTTATCCCAAGATTCCAAACCTTTTACCGTCCAGCCTTACTGTTAACCTATACATGAAACCTGTTTGAGTACACTGCGGATGGAGGGAGGAGCTGGCAAAGGAGGAGCTATGCTCTCCTCTCCCTCTGGTTCTGGTGTCTTTTCCTCTTTCTCCTGATCCATTTCCAGGCAACGTGCTGCTGGGTGCTGATGCTGCCAGCTGGTCGCTGCTCTCTTTTCGCTGCTACACTGCATCTCTACTGCGAGAAACTCCAGAGCATCCAACAAAGACCTTACGCTGTTTTCCCTGGCATTTATTCGTTTATAACCACCGCTTTGTTACCAAGACGAAATGGTCTGTGTTTAATTAAATCACGGCTACTGAGTCCTTTATTTTATACGTAAATCACTTTAACTGTTTGCCTCCATCTCTTAAGTTCAGTTTTTTTTGGTTAAGCTTACTGGAATGTTAGTTATACACTGAGGCATGATATGCTATTAATAATGCATATTTGATCCTGAAAACTGAACCAGGTTAACATTTCGAGAATATATAAGTAACGGGTAATCTTTGTATTAATAATCTCCTTGATTTATTTTCTTCATCGCATTGGATTATATTACAAGGGAAATGGTTAAAGGAATCAAGGCAATGTCAACATCTTTTGATTTTAGATAGCAATTGCAAACCGGAATCTGGGAGAATTTTTCTTGCAATTCAAGGCAGCTATTTTCATGCAAAAAAGCACCCAAAAGTGACGCTGTTGCTGCAAAGACAAAACGCCCCTTTTCTGCCAACTATTCACAGGCAATCGGAATTTAAAACTATTGCCTCAAACTCGTTTTGGCTTCGCCTCTTACAAAAAAAATAATCTTGAAAAAGGAAAGGGCGATGGAAGTTTTTCCAGTTATCTTCATTCTGCCAATCTTCTGGACTCTAACCTGGGACTCCGTGGCTGCTGATTCTATTATACATATTGGTAAGTATTAAATTACACATGTAATGAAATAATGCATCCCATTCTGATTTAATACCTCGTCACTTTCTGACGTTTTCTCCAAATAATTGTTAGTATTTTGTAAAACTTATATAACAGGCAGTTTCAGTTATGTTTTTAAAGCTGTAGGCCTATATTTGGTCTATGGCTGTATCCCGGTTTTGTTATTTTATCCAAACTGTAGGATAAAGTATAATAGAGCTTTACCCATGTTGTCAGAAAACAGGTGGTTTAAGTAATGTGTGATTTCTTGGATACCAGCTAACCAAGGACGCTTCTTGTGCTTAGTGCTTGGACTACTTTATTTAAAATGTTGTTTAGGAGATGGCTTAGCTTTTTTGTGTCTGTTTGTTTGTTTTCAAGACTGTATTTGTTGTGTAAAACTGTTGCACATTTGCCAAAACCCGATCTATTTATTAACTCGTCTCATCTAACGGTAACGTGGTTGTAGAATGAAGCTTTCAATAAATGTAACAGGGGTTTGGAATGCATACATATTCTTATTCTATACATGTTATACAAGTGTAATTATTTTGTGTGATGTGGTTTAAAGGACATGTTCAATCCGTCCCTGGTCTCGGTTAATGTTTACATGTTTGATTAGCATTCCGTTTTTTAAAAGGAACTTCCAAGAAGGTTATGAGAACACAATACTCTCATGTATTTTTTTTTTTACTACGTGTACTTCTAAAAAGTCTATCTTCAGCAGCAGTGCAGAGCTTACCGATGTTGCACAAACGCAAGACAGTGCTGAAAGGTAGGCTGATTGTTTGCGGGTTTTGCATTTTTAAACGCACATATTAATAACGCAGAAAGGCTTTATAGTGCAGTAACCTGAAATATTATTATATAATCAATTTGCTTAATAAAGCTACAGCCTAATATTGTTTAAAATGTAACCAGAATGTGCATAAGAGACAAAGATATATCAATGAAGTTGCTCAATTAATACTGAATAAAAAACTAAATATTCTATTAATTTATTGGAGCCTACAAATAAATCACAGTATAGGTATGTATAATAGAAAAGAAAAGCAGTTACATACTATTTTATTCGTTATAAAAATATGTACAATGACTATTTTAATTTCCCCATCTATAAATGAAGAACCAGTGACATGCAGACCGTTTTAGGGTAATCACGGAATGATATTTTGGTTTGAGTAATTACAGGTTAGCAGTAAAAACGACATAAATGCAGTGCTGGAGTCATGCCGGAACGCACTTCGTTGGTATAATGACAAATTTCGCACCCTTGCCCAATTTCGACCCCCCCATAAAAGCATATTAACAAACATTATTAATACGAGTCAAAACAACAAAACAACCATTGGCGCATATATATATATATATATATATATATATATATATATATATATATATATATATATAGATATATATATATATATATATATATATATATATATATATATATATATATATATATATAATTAAACCGTATTTTATGTTTTTTTTGTAGATAATAGATAACAAAAGCAAGAAAAGTATTAACAATAAATAAAAAAATATAAAAAAACGCACAAATTGTTCGCTGTGACTCATTTAGGACTACAAAGGAGCCAAAATGTGCCACTTTTTTAAACCTTTTTGACAATAAATATAAATCTTTTCCAACAAACTATGTTCGAATTTGACCACACACATGAAAATGTATCAAGGAATATTCCCATTCAATTCCCATATTCCATATTTGCATATAAGTGTACAATACTGTATATATTAACCATGAATAATGAATAAATAAAAACAGCAGGGATGTAACTGACACATTGTGTACACTTTAGCGCTGTATGTGCATATGTTTGTTAAATGAATTCATGAAGACCTTTTAATTAATGTTTGAAACACTAGTCTTATCATATATATATATATATATATATATATATATATATATATATATATATATATATATATATATATATATAACATATATTGTTTGAATCAGTTTTACATTTATTGTACTTGTATAGAACGTTTCAGTACCGCTGATGTTATATACAGTGTAACACTCAGGAAATACAGTGTTTGGGGCTATGAGAAAAATGCAAATAAACCTTTAGAATACAATATATGAAGATACATTGCTGGCTTTTGTAAACTTGGGTTCATGTGAACGCTTATTATTACAAACCATTTCTGTCCCCCAAGCTGTTCGGATGAACAGGCTTCTACTGTATGTTATTCTTAAGCATTATTCAGACACAACTAGGAGGTGTGGTCCTGTGGTTAAAGAAAAGGGCTTGTAACCAGGAGGTGCCTGGTTCAAATCCCAGCTCAGCCACTGACTCATTGTGTGACCCAGAGCAAGTCACTTAACCTCCTTGTGCTCAGTCTTTCGGTTGAGATGTTGTTGTAAGTGACTCTGCAGCTGATGCATAGTTTGCACACCCTACTCTCTGTAAGTTGCCGTGGATAAAGGCGTCTGCTAAATAAACTAATAACAACTAAGAATCAGGTGTCCTCAGAGTTGGTCAAAAGCAGAGGACGTATAGTAACCTTCCAAACATGGATTAGTTTTCATCAAGAAAAGTTGAAAATGAAATGTGATGTTGTGGCCAGAGAATGTGCTTTTGTGTATTTTGTCCCTTGAGTGATATGTATTTCCCTACATATCTTCAAATACACCGATCAAAGCATTCTTTTTTTTTCTTTTTTTTTTTAAATTATTTTACCCCCTATTTTCTCCCAATTTGGTATGCCTAATTATTATTATTTATTATTATTTATTTCTTAGCAGATGCCCTTATCCAGGGCGACTTACAATTGTTACAAGTTATCACATTTTTTACATACAATTACATTCTTTTTTTTTACACATTACAAACAATTACCCATTTATACAGATGGGTTTTTACTGGAGCAATCTAGGTAAAGTACCTTGCTTATGGGTACAGCAGCAGTGTCCCCCACCTGGGATTGAACCTTACGACCCTCCAGTCAACCTGTCTCACCGCTGCAACCACCGCACTAACTCAGACGAGACGAAGATGAGCACTTGCGCCCTCCGAAAGGTGTGCTGTCAGCCATCCGCTTTTTTTCGCACTGCAAGCCCGCCGTGAAGCCATTACAGAACTACAGCATCGGAGGACCACGCAGTTCTGAATTGCACACAGGCAGGCCTTCAGGTGCCCGGCCAGCCATAGGGGTCGCTGGTGTGTGGCGAGCCAAGGATTCCCCAGCCAACCTAAACCCTTTCCTCGCGGGCAGTGCTTGGCCAATTGCCCCTTGGGAACTCCCGGCCAAGGTCGGCAGTGGCATAGCTTGGATTTGAACTAGCGATCAAAGCATCAATTTTTTAATAGTCACCCATCACCCATTAAGTGAAAAAAGCCTTCCACCTATGGGAAGATTGGTGAATGGGGTCCACAAGTCTGTGGTAATTGCAACCTTTTCTCCCTTTGAAAGTTTTGCATGAACAGCTGCAGCACAGTTTTCTTTAAGTTTTTCCAGGCTCGCTGTTATTGTTTTATGGGTCGGCACAGCATGGCTCAACAAATGTCATCACATCTAGAAATTCATCACTTTCTACAAAGCGGAGTCTGGAAATTCAATGGCCACTTGTCTTAAAAACAAGGTCAGATATTCTAAATTTGGAGAAAATACGAAAATACCTGATGACTACTAAATTTAAAAAATAAATAAATAAATAAAAACTGCTGCATTCACGATTCACACACACCTTCCTTCTCATAGAGGATAATGTGATCACACCCTGTTTGGCCCACTCTATAGCAAATGTTGTTATGGATGTTTGCTTTTTACTTTCATCAGTAGCTCCATCCACAGTAATTTCTGAATGTTTTCATTTTAAATGGTGAAGGATTGAACTTGTGTTTTTGTGATACGCCGATTTTGTTTGGCATAATTATTTACATACCACGGTTTTCTCATCTGGTTCCTCAAAATACTTGCAAAATATGGCTTCCAAACATGGCTTCGTCAGTAAATCTCTTACCACGTGGACGAGATACCATACCACGCCCACTACAGCATGAACACAGAGTGCGCCACTGAAGCACCAGATCGACTGAGAATAAAACCCGTCCCAGTGTCAATCTTTCTGTTACACCAATTAGAAAACCTACTTGGAGGCAATTGCCCTTCCTTTTTATAATATCCGCCCTTACTGTGGCACCACAGCAGTCGGATACGCAACGGACTACTGTATATGATGATAAATTACTAAAATGAATACATTAAAAAATATTCATTTGGTGAAATGTGTCACGTGACTGGTTATATATCGAGCATATTATTATACGTTTACCACTTAGACTTTATATGTTTAAACGTTTATAATTCCCACCCCTAGCTAGTATATACTGAAAAGAACAAATATAACAATTATTAGTTTCCAAATGTAAGGGTTCCCCAGACATTCCCTATATACTGCTGTTGAACATAAACTTAACCCACACAGTCCATTTCAAAGCACAGGCGGAACATTATTTACAGACTTAACAGACAAAAAAAAACATTATACAGGCAAGCAAAATAGATAGCCTACATTTGTTGACTGCCAATTGAGCCCCACATTAGTAAGTATGAATGACCCACAATGTCTATGCATTTTTTTGTTCAAGTACCTGTAATGTTTAAAAGCCGTACTATAGAGAATGCCTAACAACCTTTTTTTTTAATATATATAGCTACAAGATTTTGCATATTCTGATTGACTGGTACCTGCTTTATTGCTGTCTGCAGAATATTGCTAAAAATACAATAACTTGGATTGCAATTTTAAATAATATGGATTTGGAAATGAAGAGGAATATCTCTTAAATGTTAACCTTGTGAATGAAACACTGGTAATGGCTGTCAGTATATTGATGATGTTGAGCGTGTTGTAGAGATGTTTATGGAAGAGTAAAGTTCTTTCTTACGAATTCATTTAAAAAACACAGTCGTCATAAATTGTTAAGAAATTAACTAGACCAGGCAAAGGTCAAGGGGTGTCCATCAGAATTGTCATTGGGGTTTCACACTCTGTCAATCACTGCAGCCAGTAATGTCCTTAACAGCCAAAAACATTTCAAAGACTCATTACCGCTCATCACATATCCGCCCTAACCGTTTATCCGCCATGATCAACCTCTTCAGCAATGTTAGTTTATTATTGAACAGAGAAGATAAGTTCAGAGATTGTAGATCCTACCAATGTTTTCTTACACTGTGTTGTATATGCTCCATGCGCTACCATTGCTGGTAGTGTCCCTTGAGCTGTTCAGTGTGTTGATATGTAAATAAATCCTGTTCGCCTGCGGGGGCGTATCAGCTTCAACCTCCATCTCGATCTCCTGCCTGTCACTCAGCAGCGAATGCACGCACCCACACGGCAGACGGCTACTCTGTCACAAGCATTAATACCATGTATATTTCTAAACAAGGGATTTAGGGGAGCTCCCTAATAAAAGCTGAACCTCAAAACAATAATTAAGTGACTATAGTAATTGTTACAGCTGTGTATAATGGTATTTAAAACAGGTTTCATTCATCTGACTTTTTACATATACGCCCTTACTCTGGTCCCACTGCAGTCGGATATGCGACAGATTACTGTAAAGCAAAAGCAACAAAATCCCAGCATATTTCAGTTACGAGTTGAGGGATCACAGGGAATGTGTTGAGAAATCTAGAAGGAAATTCATTTGATAGACCAACTTGAAACTATTATAAAATATCATCTCTCTGTGACAATGCTAGGTTTTCTGTCAGCTTAATTGTCAGAATAACCATTCTTTGTTCTTTTTTTAAAAAACAGTACCAGTGAGTATATGTAAACAGTACCAGATGACTTGTATCTCCTCAGGGTTTCAGATGACTATAAACTGTGCAGCCTTCTGTCTTGTGACATCTCCGTAACAGACTCCAAGCCATCATTCTCCTATATATTATTACAGTAGAATGTCTTTGTTATGACCACCAAAGGGAAACTGTCTTCCTAGAAAGTTCATAATAGAGATTGAAAAAGTCACATAGAGTAGTCTTTACATGGATTTGTTTACACAGCGTGAGTTTACTATTTTGTTATTTTTTGACTGTGTGTGTGTGCGTGTGTGTGTGTGTCTATATATATATATATATATATATATATATATATATATATATATATATATATAATTTAATAAGCAAGTCCATTTAAACAGTTAACACAGAGAGTCAGATATTCTTTTTTGCATGATACATTTTTCGGAGATGATAGGTCATTTTTGAAAAGACTATATTAAGCAACATTTTAAACATGGCCAAATAAATGACCTTGTTGTAATCTCTTTGTTCCTATAAAAAGGTTCCTTGACATATCAACCCATATGGGATTTTTCATAATGCTTGTCCTGAGAGCATGGGAATTGATTAATTTTATCAGCCTCACATTACTTGATTGCTTAGAAGTTTCCTAATGATCTGTATGCTAACGGGAGAGTCTGTACACCGTGAACAGAATGGCAATGACATTGTGTTTTATGAGGCTATTCAAAAAGTCACTCTGATTTATGTAGCTGGAACGCTCAAAAGTCTTGAGGATTAGCCACACTGCCTGCTGTTTCCTTCATACATCAAATCCTCCCCCATCATTTGCTCTACGTAAGAGTTTTTCTTTCCTTTTTTTATCTCTTGACAGGCTGTACTTGTAAAATATTAACAGAATGGACTGAACACCAAAGTCCCACATTATCCATGTTGTTGAAGATGGAGAAAGATATATGTAACCAATGGTCTTGTCCCATAACATCACACTCACAACTACATTAGCTTGTTTTTGTACTCCAGTGCATGTTAATTGATTGAATTCATACTAAATATTTATGAAATAATTAAAGTTTAGGAAGTACAGAAACCAATGAATGATATATTCTGCTGCTTACATTCAGAGCAGACAAATGTGTGACTCATGTCTATTTTACCAAGACTGCTTTCCTATACTTCATTATACTAGGAAGACAGGTTTCATTAATTATAAAACATTCTCTCTATTTCTCAAAATGTGTTTCTACTTTTATATGGATGTCCATCTGCAGGTTCTGCCCGGATTGAATGAGACAATACATTCTAGGGCTGGGTATCGACAGCGTCTTCATGATAGGATATGTATCGGGATACGAAGGTCACAATAAGATATGTATCACGATACAGCAAATTAAGCATGAAACATAACAATCACACAATTTTCTCATTTGCTTGTGCAAGTGTTTGCAGTAACACCGGTAAAGCACTTTTGGTCCAACAAGCTTCACGGCCTGTTTTGCTTTTGTTTCCTGTTTTCTTTCAAATACATTTCTTTAAAACAAAACTACAAATCAGGGCTCCAGACAAAGTTTTTGTCTTAGGAGCCAATGGCTCCAGGCCCAAAAAAATTGGTTCCCAAATTCAATTGCTGGGTGCGACTTCAGGAGCAAGTTAGTTGCTACCATATTCAACTGCTTAAAATACAACAACTTGTTAAGACACTAAAGTGATACTAAAACAGTAACTAAATGTCTATACTCACTTGTTTGTTCCACATTCTGCTGAGTGGTTAATCTATGCATCTGATGACTGCAATGAACTCAATATGTTTAGATTTTAAATATTTTGCAAGTGTTGTGTCTGGAATTGGTGATGGCACTTTTAATTGTGTACAGTAAAAGTTGTAACATGGGAATAGCTTGCTGCAGCCCCCATGCTCAATGTCAGTGAAGTCCTGATCTGACAGCATGTAATACAAGACAGCTCTTATGATTAAATGCTACCGTTTATTTTTCAGTAAAAACAAGTTTAAATTGCAGTGAGTTGGTTCTGCTATTTACGATATTACTACATTTTTACACAACACTCTCTCACGTTTGGTCACCGTAACAACTGTTGCACAGGGAGAGGCAGCATTTTTTATGTTACAGGCACCAATGCGCCTAACTGAAAAAACTGTTTACATTTTTTTTTTATTTGGGCACATTTGCAATAATTTTAGTCCCAGTCTGGAGCCCTGCAAATTCGAGCCTTACACATTTTACACACAGCGTGACTCTTATCAAGAACATGAGGCGAGTCCACACTGGATTTTAAACCGGCCAGAGCAATTCGAATTTCACTGTCACCCTGATGGGATTATCAACTTTAATAACCCGCCTCTGCTGAGCTTCCGTTTCGCTTCGCTGCAGACTTGACAAAAACACCCTTAACACAGTGATTGGTAGGTGAGGCTGATAGAGTATATGCTAATAAATGAATATTCTCTAATTATCAGTGTAGACACAAATGAATGCATGCTCATGTTTATATTAGCAGACAATTTTACTTAAAAAAGGGGTCATTGTATTGATAATCGTATCGTCAAGAAAAATATCATGGTTTTTCAATACTGCTAAACCCACAATGGAACAAATGGTACAAGTACATATTCTTTATTAGACTATATTATTTATTAAGAAAGCTTTAACTCAATCATGGTTAACTTTTTTAACAGTAATCTGGAACAGTTTCATGAAATCAACATTTAGATTACTGGCTGTTTTAAGGTATGAGCATTTAAACTTTTAATAACAAATGAATGCTATTTTTTACGGAATTTCTTTTGTATAATTTAGACAACATTGATTTAGTTTTGATGATTTAATTCTGCTTCAGAATCTGTTTGATTCTGAAAGGCAGAAATTACACTTTCAACGGGGAGTGAACAGTATTAATTTTGGGGTTGAGTGAAAGGCACAATATTGCTGGAAATCCAAAACATGGACCACCAGGGAATAGTGGTCTCTTCTCTGTATCATACTAATTCAGTTTTAAACTGAAATAAGGTCATTGTATTGGGTTCAACACTGTGTCTGATTTAAGACCCCCAACATACCAACTTCTAGTGTTTTATGTAGTTTAACTTTGGTGCAATGACATTGCTATCATGTGGTTTGCCACAAACCAGCTTCTAATTAAAATACAACTTTGTTTTTAATTGCAGAAAGCTCATTCTAGTCATTAGGTTAATAAGTCCTGGTTTGTATTTGACGTTGTATTTCTACTGGTTTAGATCAATTTTTTCTGGGTCCCATAAAATAAGACATTACTAATTTACCAGGGGTAAACATTGGCAATGTAAATGCATGTACTCCTGTTTTCATATTTCCAATTTACTTTTTAGTACAATTCTTTGTAGTACAACTCCATATAGCATTTCCAACACACAAGGAAGTAAAAGATATTTCCGATTACCAGTTTCATCTCATTATTACTATTTCTGGTTCCACTGTAGAGGGCAGCAATGTAATTCAGAAACACCCACTTTTTCAACATGCCATGTCATGCATTTTTTAGGCTTCCTATAAATAATACAAGTGATATTTTTCTTTTTAATTTCAATTTCAGAAAATTATGGTAAGTTATTTTAAAATTAAGTTCAATCCTGTTTATTGTCACTTACTTTACCATAAAAATCTGGAAAGCTTTCCTGGTTGAGTCACAGTATTAATGTGGTGAAATTGTATTCTGGTGTAATTCATGGCAGAAGAGGCTAGATCTTAAAGGGGTGTTAATGAAAGTTTAAAAATCAATGTCTTCTTATTAACATTATTTAATGTTTCTTGATTTTCGAATATTCTGATATTTTACTGGCAATTCTATGGAAGTTGTAGTTTCTTATGCCTCCTGTTATGAAAACACTTCCTGTGGTGTAGCAGAGTTTCATTCAAACATTCTTGCTGCATTAGGACATGTGATCTGCCACACACTAAGTTATTAGATAGCATAAATAAACTGTTTAAATATCCAGTATCATAGTTTAACCTTCATAGTGTTGTACAATCATTATCGGAACAGTTTTACCTTACTTTAAAAAATGTTTTGTGCTGTGGTTTTGGCGTTTTCTTGCTTTAACATGTCAGACAAACCCACTTCTTACAGGGTGGCCTGAGAAATGTCTTAAAATTCACAAACTTGGAGCACTACTAAAAGTTACAGTGACAGTGTGCCTGCTTAGCTAAATTCAAGCATTGCCAGTGGTAGAGAATGACACTATTTCTGCTACTAGGTTAGCTACTTCCCAAATGAATAGTGAAGATCTAATTTATTTGAAGGCTAAATAAAAAAAAGAATGTTTTGTGTACACATAGGCTTGTCAAAAGGACAGCTTTTATAATGCTGTAGCCCTATTAATAATACACATTTATTTAAAAAGGTAAGAGAAATGCTGTTTTGTTTTTTAATGCCACATTACACATAAAGATAGGTACATTTTTCAAAGTTGGTTGATATTTTAATAATTCAAACATGTTTATAAATCTTTTTTTTCTATTATCACAGTAACATTACCATAGTGTAATGAAGTCATGAATTAATGTGTAACAGCTTATAGGCAAGATGCCCATTTCTCCCGCATAGCCAGTATACAGTTTGGAATGGAGTTAACATTATGACCCGGCTTCAGACAGAGAGATTACAACCGAACACTGTGGTTCTGATCTCGCTCAGGTCACAACCAAAGCAGGTTTGAAAACCCACCACTGGTCTTGGCATTAACCCTTTCCAAGGCATAATTTTTAATGAAAATGCACACGCTTGTTTTTAAGTCATAGCTTCAGGGCTAGCTGCAAAATGAAGTCCCTCCGAGTGATTGTGTTGCCGGTGCTCTCCTTGTACAAAACCAAAGAGTTGATGGCTGCCAGGTCCAAAACATTATAAAAAACAGCCACAGGCCACCTGCGAGTACCACCTTTGACAGAATACAGCCCTGCCATTTGATCCAGTATATCCACACCGTACTTCGTTGCGTTGTAAAATGCAACAGTCTCTGGCTTTCGTTTAGCATCAGTCCCGATGGTCACTGATCTGTACAGAGCTTAAAATGCTTAAAATACATACATTTTTTAAATTTGTTTTCACCATCACACTCAGGGTGGCAGTCTTTCTGCCTGAAAAATGTATTGTAAATAATAATAATAATAATAATATATGATGTGTAGAATGACTTTCATCAGTGTTTCTAGCACTCAACAGGATTATAATACGTTATTTCACAATGATGTTGATTTTATTACAAAGCCCAGACTAAATTGTCGGCTATATTGTATTGATTTCAATATGCTGCATAAACTGCGGGTCTGGCGGTTGAAGAAGCAAGTGCTTATAACTTATTCATTTTTACGATTCTGCAGCTGAAACACCGTATGGGTATTTAATTCAAATACTTAGTAACACTTAAGAACGGACATGCACGACATATTCACATACGCGTAGATATTTAAATTTGAATTGCAAAAGCCGTTCAAAAAGCGGCTATGGCAGTGCTAGTGTTAAGAAATCAACACATTACGCTTTGACTAATTAGAAAAATAAAAGCTAATTATAATGAGTATAAATGGTAATTGAATAAATTGATGCGTTAAAAGAAAAATCGAGAGACCTAAACATGGAGTCAAAGACATCGCAATCAAAAAGCATTTCATTGAATCCACCTGGATTGTTCTGTACACCGACGGGTATAATTTATTTTGCACAACTTGCAGTTTATCTGTGGACCACACTCGAAAGTCAACAATAGACCGACATTTATCATCAGAAAAACACAGAAAACGAAAGGCTGAGATTGACAGCTATGAGATGGCGTTCTCCAGTAAAAAAAAAACCGTAAGGGGAACGAAAATTATGAATGCCGACGAGATGTTATTTTCGATTTGACAGAGGCATTTGTTTGTGCTAATATTCCCCTGGAAAGAATTGATAATCCCAAACTACGTGCATTTCTGAATAAACATGTAATAAATGTGGGAGCAATTCCTGCAGCAGGTCAACTGAGAAGGGAATATCTACCCCAGATTGCTGAGTTACACAAGATGAAAATTGTACAACTGGTAAAGATGTCTGACAGTGTATCTGTAGTTACTGACGAGTCTACAAATGCAAAAGATCAGTGTGTTTTGCACATTTTGTTTGTTCTCCAAGGACTATCGAATACCTTCAAACTGAAAGTAATATTAGCCGATACAGTTAATCTGCACTCTGTGAATTACTCATCGGTGGCACAGGGCATTGTGAAATGTGTAAACACATTTGAAGTTAATTTTCATAATGTGACTGGCTTTGTCTCTGATAATGCCAGTTACATGATCAAGGCATACAATTACATTCTTCGAGGTTTACTGCCAAATCCAGTACATTTGACTTGTAATGTCCACATAATAGCCCTTGCCAGCAATATCTGGGCAAATAATTTTCCGAAAGCAGACAAGCTGGTTGCAACCATTAAAAAAAATGTTTAAACATTGCCCAAACAGAAAACTACGTTTGAAAGACCATCTGACAGAAGCAATCCAACAAGAAGGCTGTACTTTACCCATAAAGTTGCAACCTGAGCCATGCATAACACGATGGCGCACTTCGTATTCTGCTGCTGAATATCATTCCAAATACATCCCTTTTTACGCAGGCTTCGTGGAAAAAGAAATGCACATTTCACCAAACACTGTACTGGTAAAAAGACCTCCAGAAATTGCATAAAGATGTGCAAAGTTTAAAATCTCAGCTCTCTCTAATTGTGACGCACGCCAAGGGACGTGAAGTGAGAGTCCATCAAACATATAATAAAGTTGCAGAATTAATAAATCCATACCGAGCAATGGAACAAAGAGGTACACAGCACAGACGCAGCAATAAACAAACTGTGTAAAAACCTTCCATGACTAATTGCTAACTGACTAATTACTACAAACCGGATCAATGCAAAAAGAAACCACGTTTTATTAAATCAGCTTATAAAACTTTCTGATGGCAGTAAGGATATTCGACCCACAAGAAGTGTGTAGTTTGGATCTGGAAGCCCTCCCATTATATTCTATTCCAGGATTTGATGCTGACTGTAAATCAGAAATGGACAAATACCTACCATATGCAAAAGAAAATGGCAGTAGAATGACTTTGAATGAATTTTGGATGAAAGCTGAAGAATTATTTCCCAGTTTAACACCAATTCTGTAGATGCTGAAAGAAGTGTGTCTTCTTATGGCCAAGTTTTTACAGAACAACTTCAATCTATGAAAGAAGGCAGGGTTAACCAACTGACGATGCTTAAATTTAATAGCAACATTTAATGCATGGGACATTTTATTTCATGAAACTGTAAGTGACACTTAATGTGCTGCTTGCAAACAACCTTGCATTATTATTATTATTATTATTATTATTATTATTATTATTATTATGTTATATTTGTAATATGTTACAGCATTGATGTTGTGATTTCAGTATTTTATATAAATTCAATCAGAACTGTTTTTTTTAATATTTTGTGGACAAATTATGTGTTCCTACTAGTAAACTGAAACATTTAAATGATTTATTTACACATTCTAAGAAATAATATTGAATAAGACGTTTTAGTAATAAAGGGATGCATGACTAAATAAATGTCTGTAGCTGCTGCTGCCACCTAATCAACGCACCAATGCACGTTAATAGAATGACTAATTGAGATGATTAAAGGAATCTGGAGATTATTAATCAATAAGTGGTTTAATTAAGCAGACTACATGACCACCTTGCGGTGGGAGTAATGAAGTGCAGCCTAAGAAAGCAGGTTGCGTAAAACATAGGGCCCTAGTCATAAGTCATTCACATTTTATCAAATCATTAAAAAGCTTAGAACTGAATTCAGAACATGGTAAATGTAAATAGGTACAGAATTGGCAGAAAAAAGTAAAAAAAAAAATGTCTTAAAAAAAGGTATAACAATGTATCCTCCTACTAGGGATGGGTCAGTGTAGTTGAATACACAAGTATACGAATATAAAAATAAAATAAAAAACTATTCGAATAGCATATTACATATTTGAGTACATGAAAAAGACTTATATTAGCTACTAGTAGAAGCAAACGCGTCTTTTTTTTACAAGCCAACGCTTGACAAGTGTTAAAAATCAGTGTTAAACCCTGCACGTTCATGTGAATGCGACTGGCATATTAAACGTAAGGACCCTAATTAATCATGCAATGATTGTAACAGCAAAATTCTACAGTAAACGTATTCTGTTTGAAATTGTTGGCAATTTTGTTGCCCTCTGTGACAAAGTGGTTTGCAGTGTACAGGTGCAGGAGTGATGCGGTGTGTAATTAGCAGGCAGAGATTTGTAATCCAGTTGGAAAAGTATTTTATTTTCTTAACAATCCAGGTCTGGTGACCAAATAATGATCCCCGGCAATACACAACAATGTGTAGAGCGCGGGGTAAATAATAACGGGTTTGCAGTCCCAAATAATAAACACAAGTATCCTTCCCACAATGTACAAACACAGTCACCAGTCCTGGGTGCGTGCTGTAGTGCTCATGGTGAGTGATACAGCTCCAGAACGTGTTAGCTGTCTACTAATACAACAAGCAACAATTAGAGACAAAACAAAACAAACACTACATTGTCAAAATACTGCACAGTGCCTTCCAGGTTATCTTCTCGTAACCAAAGCGAAGGAACAGATTGCGTCTCTCCGTCCCCTTTTATGCCGTCACACATGACCCCTTGGTAAACGAGTGCAGCCGCCCCTCCAATCCGCGACTGCCACATCGTTTCCCATCCAGGTCGATGAGTTAGTTCCGCCCCCTTTCTAGCTGGCCGACTTCCCTTGAACCCTGGGAAAGAACTGTCGGGCCAACCCGTCCAAGGTACTCTGTTCCCGCTACTTAGCGCCCTCACAGGTCGGGAGGGAGATTTACCACCAAGAATCACTGTATTTCTGTCACAGTCTGTTTTCAGCTAATGTTAACAGATCCCCCGCTTGAGTGTGTGTAATGACTGCACATAGCCGCTGTTACTAAGCAGTCGTGAAACAGCTTCCGGAAGCATGGCACCGGCTAACTTTAAATTTGTAAACAAATGGATATATCATGTGCTGAAAAGGAAGCCTAACTTTAGTAACACTGAAATTAGAATGCTAATTTAGCTTTATGATGAATATAAAGACATACTAAATGCTAAGCAGAACAACGCAATGACTAATAAAAGAACATAAGAAAGTTTACAAACGAGAGGAGGCCATTCGGCCCATCTTGCTCATTTGGTTGTTAGTAGCTTATTGATCCCAGAATCTCATCAAGCAGCTTCTTGAAGGATCCCACGGTGTCAACTTCAACAACATTACTGGGGAGTTGGTTCCAGATTCCCACGATTCTCTGTGTAAAAAAGTGCCTCCTATTTTCTGTTCTGAATGCCCCTTTATCTAATCTCCATTTGGCCCTTGTTTCTTTTTTCAGGTCGAAAAAGTCCCTTGATTTTAGGATTTTGAATGCTTGAATCAGATCTTCTTTGTTCAAGACTGAATAGATTCAGTTCTTTTAGCCAGTCTGCAAATGACATGCCTTTTAAACCTGGAATAATTCTGGTCGCTCTTATTTGCACTCTTTCTAGAACAGCAATATCCTTTTTGTAGCGTGGTGACCAGAACTGAACACAGTATTCTAGATGAGGTCTTACTAATGCATTGTAAAGTTTTAACATTACTTCCCTTGATTTAAATTCAACACAATATTTTCACAATATATCTGAGCATCTTGTTGGCCCTTTTTTATAGCTTCCCCACATTGTCTAGATGAAGACATTTCTGAGTCAACATAAACTTCTAGGTCTTTTTCTTAGATTCCTTCTTCAATTTCAGTATCTCCCATATGGTATTTATAATGCACATGTTTATTGCCTGCATGCAGTACCTTACACTTTTCTCTAATTTGCCATGTGTCTGCCCAGTTCTGAATGCTGTCTAGATCATTTTGAATGACCTTTGCTGCTGTATCAGTGTTTGCCACTCCTCCTATTTTTGTGTCGTCTGCAAATTTAACAAGTTTGCTTACTATACAGAGGACCTAATACTGATCCCTGTGGTACAACCCCTGTGTCAAGAGACTGTTGCATGATCTTGGTTAGCAGTTTGTAAATAACTTCTTTCATTTCTTTGAGTACTATTGGGAGGATCTCATTCGGCCCAGGAGATTTGTTTATTTTACAGTGCCTAGTCACTTCTGCCTCTGTTATGCTAAAGTTATTTAAAACAAAATAAGTAACTTGAACAAAGAAATCTCGTCATAGACATTGTTTGTACACTTCATGAACCCGGCTGGCTCCTCCAAAGAGTGAACTTTACACTTTTTATGCTGTCTGCTGTAGTACACATACGTATTTGCCTTTTATTCTTTATTTCAGGTATCTGAATACACGAAAATGTTGACCCCTGTGTATTCGAATAGGAAACTATTTGAAATTCCCATCCCTACCTCCTCCTATCCAATTTCAGTATTTCATGTCTGACATTATGGTGCTACAGATACAGCACTAATCTGTCTCCATATGAATAGCCTTTTTCCAGTAACTATTTACATGATTCAGAACATGCTGGAATATAAAAAGTCACAGATATTACAAAGTAAAATTACAAAACATGTTAAATAATTTATGTATTCACTACACCATAACTATTGATCTCTGTCAACCAAAATGTAATAACACCAAGGGGTGGTGTGAGTGTAAAAGTCCAAATCTGAGGAGAAATAAAAACACTTCTACAATAAATAAGATGATAAACAGAATTAATTTTGACCTCTTGCGGTCAAATAAGTAAATAACAAAATAAATAAATAAAATAATAAATAATACATGACATATTAAATACCGGTAAATACATACAAAATTGTAAATAAAACAAAAGTAGTGAATACATAAAATAGTAAAAAAAAAAAAAACAAGACCAATAAATAGATTTATTTTTGTTTTATGTTATTGCGCTGTGGTCCCGTAAATAATAACAATAATCCAGTGCATACACACAAAACACAAACACGGTCACAAATCCAGAGTGAGTGCTGTAGTGCTTGTGGTGTAGTACAAGTTATCCGTGATGTGCAGTGTTGTCCGGTTGTAGTGCTGGCCTTAAAGTCCATATCTCACATAGAAAATCATTATTTTGGCTTTGGGGTTGTACTTGGTTTACTTTCACAATGAGCAAGAAAATAAATCTCCATGATCAATTTTAGAGCACTTGAGAGACGTAAAACTATCAATAATTCCGGAAAATACCGACAACACACCGATGATGCCGTGACATCACTAAGGGAACACATACCAGGAACAGATGAGAGATACACATGGCTTCAGACTGTGAAAGCGATCATTACGGATTTCTCTGACGTTTTGAATAGTCTGTATTACAATAAGGACAGCAGGAGTGTGGTGTGTAATGAAAGACATTGTGGGGTGAAGAATAAGTGGTTTGAGGCCCGATTCGGAACTGTTTTGAACTTCCAGCAAGAGAAAATAACCATGCTGAATGTTGTTCTTGTATACAGTTAACCCTGTTATTTATGGCAATGATAAAAAAAAAAAAAGTTTATTTATATATTTGGTTTGTTGTACCATGTATATCTTGCAAATAGTGTTTACAGTTTCCCATCCACTTAAAGAATAAAGCACAGAGGTCAAGATTCGAAATCAGGGCTTTTTAGCGGAAGCACTCAAAACAACCTTTACGATTGTAAATTTCTTACAGTTGCAGCGCAAAAGTATAAATGATTGATTATATATATATATATATATATATATATATATATATATATATATATATATATATATATATATATATATATATAGAACACTATTATAGTGTATGTAGTTAGTGTAGTTTAATAAAATATAATCTGTTCCCTTTACACAGCGCCCTCACAAGTCAGGAAGGAGATCGAACACTAAGAATCATTCGATCTCTGTCACATAGGTCCATGTTAGTGATATTATGCGTCAAACAAGCTCTTAAAATTGTGTCCGAAAATAAAGACGACTAATATTGGGTTATTTTTGTTTCACGCCAATATCACCTCTAAGTCATAACAGTAGCTGCTATGTTGTTTCCCAATTTCGCAGCTCACAAAATTAGCAGTTCCTTTTCATAATTATGAACAGTTTTGGGTAACTCGGATCTATCCTGATACTTTGTTGCAGTGTTTATGTAACAGGCAATGTTATGTGATGCACTGCTGTTACAGATTTTGTCCCGAGTCTTTAGTTTACAGGCGCAGGTCGACTGTTGCAGCTACTTCTGAAAACAAGTCGCCCTTCATCACAGACTTACTGCGATCTTAGTCATTGTTGTTCATTGTTATTTACCTTACCTATATACTTTTCATGACAGTGGTATGTGTTCATGCCTAAATAGCCAAGTAGTTTAGTTGCATAAAAGACTGAATGCTTACCTAATATTACTGCATTACACAGAATTGTCTTAATAAGAACCTGTAATTCAGTTATCCATTGTAGGCTGTTAAAAGTTTTCAGAATGGCTTGGCACCAATTTATTTTAAAAGCTGATGATAGTGATAAGGGTTTAACTCCAGAAAGAGGCTTTGCATTTGGAATTGGTTAAATTGCATTTCAAATATAATTTAACTGTATGTGATTATTAGGCTTCCAAGCCGTAAGCTGGGGAAGCCTATTGTTTTTGTTAGGATTATTATTATTTTTTTTTTCTGCCAAAACATGCTCAAAAACTCACGAAATTCGGTACACTGGTAGATGCCGATGGATGATAGTCGGTGATATTCAGCAAATTTGCGCAAGTCACATGGTTTGGCAGCCATTTTGGATTTAATGAAAAGTTTGGACAATATTCAAAAGTCTTCTTCTCATGAACGATAAATAGTACAGCTGTGAAAAATGTTGTACATAGTGTGCTCATGTCCACGATTGATTCTACTTAAGGAAAAATGGATCGGGCACTTGGTGTGGCAGCTATGTTGGATTTTGTGTAAAACGCTTAAACAACAACTCCTCATGAGCCCTTTGGCCGATTGATGTGAATCTTGGTTATACGTTATCTTTGTACTGTCCTCTAAAAAAATTTGTCAGGGAAAGTTCATACATCAACAAACATGACCGCCATGAGCCAATCAATATGGGTAACATGCCAGTTTCACCAATTTTTTTACCCTGAAATGACACATTCTCACCACTAGGGGCAGCTGTTAACATGGAAATGTGAGTACAGTCTTGGAAAAAATATTTTTCAAAGCAGCCATTTTTCCCTGGTGGTGTCTAGCAGATCAGTTTCACTAACTGGTGTAACTTAAACCACCGTAAATACACTGGAAAGCCTGATATTTTACACACAGTACAGTATAAAAAGACACATATTGTAAACTAAGAAAACATTTTTTGAAGAACTGTTGCAGCTGGATCAACGCAGGGAAAAAAAATGCAGCACACACACACTCGTGCAGAAGGTGGCCATCTCCCGAGTTAGTTTATTGTTTAAATTGTTGCTAATCGGGAAATGGTCACCTGTATAAAAATCTCCAGCGCATCCAGTTCGTGCTGGGGAGTTCAGAGAAGGAACGACAGCGACAGTGGAGAGTAGAAATAAAAGAAAGACAACAAAACTTAAAAAGGAACCATCAAAGCTACTGCCCAGCCTGACCTTAAAGGACCTGTGGTGTATTGTGTTCGTGATTTGTTTTGTTTATATTTTATTTTCGATCTGTGAGCAAAGTGTTTGTTTAACCTTTTATTTTATTATTTAAAAAACTAGCAATAATGCCTCTTTGTTTTTTGTATGTGTTTCTAGTATAAACCTACTGCCACAATGTGTTGACAAGTCAATGGGAAAATTCAGATAATTCGAGATAAATTATACGCAGTTAGTAAAACTTATGAACAAATTCGTTTTATTAAAGCTACCATGAATATAATTTCGGCAGAATGTTAATATATGGCAGATGTCAGTTATGTTCTACTTTTTATTTTAATTATATTAAGGTGTATTTATAGGGCTATGTTTACAGATAATCAGCTCTGATTCAATAGTATCTACATACAGAATTCAAGTGAATGGGTATACTGTACTGACAAAAATACTTGGCATCTGTTATTTTTTATTTTATTTCATAACTACATTCATAGTTATAATTAACACTAAACTGATAAAAACCACAATCGCAAATCCTCAATAGGTGGCAACGAAACAGTCAGTGTATTTAAGAGACATAAGAATTTTTTTTTTTTTTTTTCACTGATCACAATATACATGATTAACCAAGGCGTGCAATATAACTAGCTTATGTGTAATATACAAGATTAACCATTTGCGGTCCTATGTCGGACCCTATCCGACATCATCAAAAAGACGCAAAAAACAGGTCTCTAGTCGTTTTTTCTCTGGAAAAAGCCGAGAAAACCATTCAATGGCCGTGTGAGACCGATATGAGCTTAGAGAAGCCGAAAAAAAGGGGTGTATCTCGTGAATACTGATAGCCCCGACACCACATAGATAACACGGACATAAACAAACAAGGTAGCTGCTTCCTCATCCAGCGCTGAAAGAATATCACAGACATTTGCAGAGCTTTTTTTAGATGTTATAGTGATAAAATAATGACTTGGATCGCATTATTGAGGAGTTTGGTGATAAAACGAGTGATCAAGAGATGATTTATCGGTATGTACTGTTATTAAGAGTTTTTTTTGAAAAATATAGCGAACAAGGGGTGGGGTGGGGCTGGAGATGCAGTACTGAGTGTCCTGTTGATATGCAGTACCTTTTAAACCTGTTTTACTGTGAAAAAAAAAAACAGCGCGTCTAAAATAAACTGCGCGTGTGAAAATAAATGGGACCTGACGCGCCTGAGACGCGCTGAATAAATGGACCGCAAAGGGGTTTTAAGGTGTGCAATATAACTGGGCTACAATTGATGTTCAATACTTACTATTGATGTGCAAACTATAATCAGTTTATCAAGTGTGCAATATGATGTTTTTGATTCAGCTAGATATAGTGTTTGTTGGGCCAGATGGTTAAATATTGAGTGCTATCATATAACTTTGGATGTGATTTATTATGAAATAATTTGTTCTGTATTTGAGCCAACTCTACAAAGGGTCTATTACCTGCAGAGCACAATAAATGCTCCATTTTCTGTTCCAGCTTCTCTCTGTCCTCTTTATAATTTCTCGGCAGAGGATTCAAGTGGTGTTACTCATGAATCGTGCACGTTATGTCCTAGTAGCAGTTTGCTGACAATTACATATGGTGAATTGTGTATTTGCCAAGCATCCCTGATAGTCAATCGTTACACTATTATCACTTTCTATTTCTTCAAAAAAATGCACATTAAATGATAGTGCCATTAAAATATACAAAAACCAATACATGCTGTAGACTTTATTTTACATTGCAAAATTAAGAATAGGGCACCACATGCTCGCACACGCACACACACACACACACACACACACACACACACACACACAAACTCAAACAAAGAGCGATCTAGAATTTAGAACAATGTTAGCCTCTTATATGCATTATTTTCAAAGTCTATATGACTGCATACTATTTAGATTTTTGTGTGCATCCAAATAAAATTTAAATTGCCTACTAACCAATAAATAAATAAATAGGAAATTAAAGAGCAAGTCGTTGTTTTGTTTTAAGTAGAAAGTGGTTTTGCTGTAACAAAATGCTCCATCTTTAAAACAGGGTAGATACCATTTAAAGGTATCGGTTCTCAGTCATTCATGGCAACCTCTAGCTTTTGAAAAGATATCGACCCATCCTGTCTATTATTACAGTGCTGCCTCACTTGGGACGTTCTTATCTTTTCATTGTTTTAATCCAAACTTACCTACCAAAAAGACTCATAATTAAATCATCTGACAAGCATAAAACGCTGTCAAGTAAAGTAGAAAGTGTATACTTTTTTGCTATGCTTTCCATCAATGTATTTTTAACATTGTTTTTAAGGATTCTTTTTGGAACAAAGTCTTGCATAAAAGATTAATTCTCAAACTGAACGCAGTAGGGATTCAAGGAAATGCATGCACATGGATTAGGGAGTGGTTAACATTTAGAAAACAAAAAATACTGATTAGAGGAGAAACCTCAAAATGGAGCGAGGTAACCAGTGGTGTACCATCAGTATTATGTCCTCTGCTATTCCTAATCTACATTAATGATTTAGATTCTGGTATAGTAAGCAAACTTGTTAAAGTTGCAGACGACACAAAAATAGGAGGAGTGGCAAACACTGTTGCAGCAGCAAAGGTCATTCAAAATGATCTAGACAGCATTCAGAACTGGGAAGACACATGGAAAATGACATTTAATAGAGAAAAGTGTAAAGTACTGCATACAGGCAATAAAAATGTGCATTATAAATATCATATGGGAGATACTGAAATTGAAGAAGGAATCTGTGAAAAAGACCTAGTTTATGTTGACTCAGAAATGTCTTCATCTAGACAATGTGGGGAAGCTATAAAAAAGGCCAACAAGATGCTCGGATATATTGTTAGAAGTGTTGAATTTAAATCAAGGGAAGTAATGTTAAAACTTTACAATGCATTAGTAAGACCTCACCTAGAATATTGTGTTCAGTTTTGGTCACCCTGTTACAAAAAGGATATTGCTGCTCTAGAAAGAGTGCAAATAAGAGCAACCAGAATTATCCCAGGTTTAAAAGGCATGTTGTATGCAGACATACTAAAAGAATTGAATCTATTCAGTCTTGAACAAAGAAGACTACGCGGTGATCTGATTCAAGTATTCAAAATCCTAAAAGGTATAGACAATGTTGACCCAGGGGACTTTTTTGACCTGAAAAAAGAAACAAGGACCAGGGGTCACAAATGGAGATTAGATAAAGAGGCATTCAGAACAGAAAATAGGAGGCACTTTTTTACACAGAGAATTGTGAGGGTCTGGAACCAACTCCCCAGTAATGTTGTTGAAACTGACACCCTGGGATCCTTCAAAAAGCTGCTTGATGAGATTCTGGGATCAATAAGCTACTAACAACCAAACGAGCAAGATGGGCTGAATGGCCTCCTCTCGTTTGTAAACGTTCTTATGTTCTTATGTTCTAAACATATTTTTTAAGAAATCTTTTTTTAAAGCGCAACTAGAATTCCATATTCATGGTAACATTGTCATAGCATCTGCACTGTGCCTTACAAAAGCTGGTGGGTATGATCTGTTTAGTGGATTTCCTTGAAATTTAATAGGAGGAAAGATTATTTTTAAGTATTTGTACAAAATCAGATCAACTGTACGATGTACACTACTGGTCAAAAGTTTTAGAACACCCCCATTTTTCCAGTTTTTATTGAAATTTAAGCAGTTCAAGTCCAGTGAATAACCTGAAATGGTACAAAGGTAAGCGGTAAACTGCCAGAGGTTAAAAAAAAAGTTTAGGTTACCAAAAACTGAATAATAATGTACATTTCAGAGTTATACAAAAAGGCCTTTTTCAGGGAACAAGTAATGGGTTAACAACTTACATCTGTTCTGCAGCAATGGAAGTAAATTAAGCCTTGAAAGTTGATGCTAACAATTCCTACAGGTGCCCCAACTTTTGTTGATTACTTACAAACCCTCTGTCTGTATAAAAGCAGTGTTGGAACGACTGTGTTACTACACCCGCTTAAGCATTATTTGGACAGTATTGTACTGCAGGAAGTAGTATATTGCTCTCATAATGGTGAGAAAAAGGCAATTAACAAAGGAAGACAGACAGACCATTATAACCCTTAAAAGTGTAGGTCTTTCCTTTAGAGAAATTGCAAAGAAAGCCAAGGTGTCAGTGAGTACAGTTTCCTACACCATCAAAAGGCACTTGGAAATGGGAGGAAACTCTGACAGGAAGAGGTCTGGCAGACCCAAAGCCATAACAGAATCAGAAGACAAGTTTCTGAGAGTCAACAGCTTGCGTGATAGGCGGCTCACAGGACAACAACTTCAAGCACAGCTTAACACTGGTCGAAGTAAGCAAGTCTCAGTTTCAACTGTGAAGAGAAGACTTCGAGCTGCAGGTTTGACAGGTCGAGTGGCAGTAAGAAAGCCATTGCTAAGATGGCAAAATAAGAAAAAGAGGCTTGCCTGGGCCATGAAGCACCGCCAGTGGACTACTGAAGACTGGAAGAAGGTCTTATGGACCGATGAATCAAAATTTTAAATCTTCGGTTCATCACGCAGGGTTTTTGTACGCCGTCGAGTTGGCGAAAGGATGGTTCCTCGGTGTGTGACACCATCTGTCAAACATGGAGGAGGAAGCGTGATGGTCTGGGGCTCTTTTGCTGGATCCAGAGTCGGCGACTTGCACAGAGTGAGTGGCACCCTGAACCAAAACTGCTACCACAGCATTTTGCAGCGCCATGCAATACCCTCTGGTATACGCCTAGTTGGTCAGGGGTTCATCCTACAGCAAGATAATGACCCAAAACATACCTCCAGGCTATGTCAGAACTACCTTAGAAGAAAAGAACAAGACGGTAGGCTTCAAATCATGGAATGGCCAGCACAGTCTCCAGACTTAAACCCCATCGAGCTGGTTTGGGATGAACTGGACAGAAGGGTGAAAGCAAAGCAACCTACAAGTGCAACACATTTGTGGGAACTTCTGCAACAGTGTTGGGAAGAACTTTCCGAACAATATTTGATTTCCATTGTAGAAAGAATGCCACGAGTGTGTTTGGCTGTTATATCTGCAAAAGGTGGCTACTTTGATGAGTCAAAAATTTAGATTAAATTTTGTTAAACAAAACGATTCCATGATTTCTTTTTTATCTCCAATTGTTTATTTGTTCTATGCTTTAATTTCAGAGTACATTGAGACAATAAACTGCGTAAATTTCAATAAAAACTGGAAAAATTGAGGTGTTCTAAAACTTTTGACCGGTAGTGTACATGAACTGAAGAACAGCTCCATGTAAATAGAATTTTTTTTTAGTATTCAGGTAATATTTAGGCTTTTTTTACGTATCCATTTTCTAATAGCAATAGAACACTCAGAAGAGGGCTTTACCATCTGGTAAAGCCCACTTCTTTGGGTTCTATTACTTAATCTAAGTGTTTAAAATTGGAAGTTTGTTTATGTACCCCAAGAACAGTATTTACAGCGTCCAAGAAAACCCCTCTAAAATGACAATCACAGCCATAGAAACTTTTTCTGTTAAATTTCTGATACACATAATGGGGCTTTTAATCAATTAAAGGTTAATTCAATTTAATAAAACAAACCCTAAATCCAAAAGTCAGCACGTTCATTAAACATAATAGTAAAAAATGCTGTCCATCCTTGTATTTCAGAGCTTCATGTTTTTGTTTGAATTAATATAAAGAAGATTAATACTTGTTATAAAGTGAGTGCATTTCTTAAAACCCTCTTACCAAGTTTTGAAGGTGTGTAATTACTGACACAAAATAACATCCACACAGTTCCAGGGAATTAGATTATTTTAAGTTTAACCTTGCAATATCCTATCCTATGGGTGAACATAAACAATTGTGAATGCCACCTACTAAATTGATCAAAATGTCAAACCGCAGTTTAAGGACGATGGATATACCACATTCGTAAGTCATTGGGATCTACTTTAAGGATCTAAGTGACAGATCTAAATATCACTGCTAACTATTAATCCCGCTGCAGTTTACCCACAGGGGTGATTTATTGGTCCCTTTGTCGCTAACTGTAATAATAATACAGCGCCAAAATCAGCAACAGGATATTTTATATAATCGATTGAAGTGCAGTGCCATATATATAAAAATAGCAGGTGTGTATAGTAAATTCTTATTTCAAAAGAGGAGTATCACAATCTAGGGAAGTGTCTGTCCATCTCAAGTACAAACTTACGTGCACCAATTACATTCCATCGCTACATTTTTTTTCACTGTTGCAGTTAATGCTATAGTATAAGACAAACGGTAAATGACGATTTTATTTTTTGTATTGTTTACATATTTGCTTTGCTTGCTACCACAGAGTTTGTAGATAGTATGCTAATAGAAGCACGCTTGTTTAGTTAACAGAGGCCAGGTTGCCATGGAAAAAGAAAAATAAGTTTCACTTTTTTCTCACACTATTTTGATAGTATCTTTTGGGCAGTGAGGGCTTCCATGTATTTCTTTTAACCAGAGAAATTCTCCTTCCAAATCAAAATAACGTGATGTAAGTTTTAAGTTCTTCTTAAATTATAAATCAGTCTTCTTCAGGTAACTTCAATTAAAAGAGTTTTATTCAGGATCAAAGCAAATCCAAAGACACTACAGGACGCAATCACAACAATACTGCAAGCAAATTTACAGTTCTCAGCAGATGGAATCTTGAGCAACAAAGCTGCAGGTAAACCTACAGGTCTCGACAGGTGGTATCCGAGCGCCCCACCCTGGCCTCATGATGTTGTCTGAGCTGCCAAAGTGACAGAGATGGTATGTCTGACCTGACATGGCATCAGAACGTTGGTTTCTGAGCTGGCGTCAGTGTAGATGTAGTTTTTCTGAGCCCTGAAACAATAGTTACAGACATTAATATACATGGCAGATTATCGCCTACTTTGCTGTAGCCCACCCAGGCCCACCCATGGCTACGCCACTGGCTTATATACCTGTCTGCTTAACCACAGGCATGTATCTCTCATTTCATTAGAGTCAGGTGTTTCCCCTCATGGCTCTAATTGTGTAGTCCTGTATGAAACCCCTGGACTACATGTTTCACTACATGTCCATGACCACATTCTGGCGCCTCCTTAAGACTCACCTCTTCAAACAGCACCTGTAGAACTCCTGTTTGTATCCTGGGACACTATCACCCTTTATTTAAATGAGCTTTATTTTGCTCTTATCTGCCCCCTATTTTACTGCATTTAATCCTGTACTTCAGAATACTGTAATCTGCCAAGTGTTTAACCTGTAGTATTTTGTATTTAAACATATCCTGATGTAACTATCAGTTATCTGCTGTATTATTGAATTGTGTTTTGTCACACTTGTACTTTGCTCAAACAAAAGTTATTGTATTTCTTGCTCTTATTGTATTACTTGTATTGTAACACTTGAATTGTATTTGCTTACGATTGTAAGTCGCCCTGGATAAGGGCATCTGCTAAGAAATAAATAATAATAATGTTTCCTTATCCTTCTTATACTCTGTCACAATACATATATAATATCTATGTTTTCCTACAGAACCATAGCTTCAGCAATTCTGACCCTTATAGTCTCTGAACGGAGCTATAATACCAGCACTTTAGGTTAATGATATACAACTTATCCAGTCAAAATGTTTGGTACAATATATTTTTAAAATACTGGTAGTAAATCTACAACAGGCTAACCTACATTTCCCACTACATTACTATTCTTACAATAATAATAATAATAATAATAATAATAATTTAATAAATACCTGAGATCCCACCAGTAGAATGTGGTTATATATATTGTAAAGTAGCCTCTCTGTTATCAGCTTGTTTACCTTTTAAAAACAGAGACCCAAATACAGAACTGCACAATAAAACACTTTCGTGCACTTTTATTACAAAACAAAAATAAACAAAACAAAAATCTAGCTCACTACACACAAGTCCCTGGCTAACATGCAGGACTGCTAAGCTGTTTACCTGACATAACACCAACAAAACACTTTACCTTAGCTTTCTTTAAACAACCCAACATTTCACATACCAGCTCCCTGGTGATCTCTATCTAATGGAGCTGCAAGCTCCATTTTATAGTCTGTGGCTGTTCCCAATCAACACCAATTACCTTGATTGGGAACAGCCACATTCTCACATGTTTTTGGCAGGGAGCGGAATTAACCCCGTCCCTGCCAACCACCACCAAAACACACAAACAAAACATTTTTTCATATTGCAGGCCCCCTGTCCTGCTACATCCGTTACAATATATATATATTAGAGGTCGGCACGGGTACCCGAAAAAACGGGTACCCGTCGGGTTTTAAATGACCTGACCTGAAACTTGTCTCTTTTTACTACCCGGTTATCAATTATTAATCTGAGAATTTAAAGAAAATGTAGCAAATATGACGCGCGGATCTCTGGCCAGCATCATAAAGACAACGTTAAAACAAGCTTTGGATTAGCGGCAAGTACACCTCAATAATAATAACTGTGGTGACTATTCTTCTCAAGAACTAAATCGGAAAGAAAACAACATAACAACATCCTTTATGTCACCTAGAATATTGTGTTCAGCTCTGGTCACCTCGTTACAAAAAGGATATTGCTGCTCTAGAAAGAGTGCAAAGAAGAGCAACCAGAATTATCAGGGGTTTAAAAGGCATGTCGTATGCAGACAGGCTAAAAGAAATGAATCTATTCAGTCTTGAACAAAGAAGACTACGCGGTGATCTGATTCCAGCATTCAAAAACCTAAAAGGTATAGACAATGTCGACCCAGGGGACTTTTTTGACCTGAAAAAAGAAACAAGGACCAGGGGTCACAAATGGAGATTAGATAAAGGGACATTCAGAACAGAAAATAGGAGGCACTTTTTACTTGGATGCCATGTTAATGTAAGACTGAAATATTTACATTTATTTATCAGTTCGGATTTGGAGGACAGCACCTTTAAGTTTCGTTTTGGACTAGTGAACAATAAAGTTAGAAAATCCAGATGTGACAAAAAAGAGAAGTACTGAAAAAGGTTACACAAGTATACAGATCTGAAGGGACTAAATGTATATGTACTATAAAGTATTTAAATATGCATCATGCACTTAAAACATTAATATATGTGTGTGTATAATTATATATATATATATATATATATATATATATATATATATATATATATATATATATATATATATATATATATATATATTATATATATATATATATTGTTGGTTTTTGTTTTTCTGCAAAAAACATAGTTATTGCATCAGTTAGTGTTGATATTAAAATGACAAAAGTAGGGAAATGCAATGTTAGGGTTTTCAACCCTAACTCTGCATCCTCCCTCCCCCTTACAAGCAACCACAGACAATCAGTTAAGACAAACAACATACAAATCTCTGCAGATCCATCATCACGGTCCACTAAGTGTATGAGCTGGGGGGGGGGGGCATTGCGTGTACCACACCCCAAAGTGCTCCTTAGAAACCTACTGGAAAGCTGACAGGGTCATGAGGAAGGTGCACTGTTTACAGAATGCATGTGTGTGCTGTCTGCCAGCATAGTCCTGGAGAAATGGTGATCACAGAACATACTGGTGTGACAGCACAATGTATATAACCCAACTGCAAAAGTGGAAAGTAACAAAGTAGAAATACTTCATTACACTACTAAAGTATTTGTTTTTGGGATACTTATACTTTTACTCGAGTACGTTTGTTTAGAAAATATTCTACTTTTTACTCCACTGCATTTCCTAGAAGCATCTCGTTACTCGTTCTTTCAGCACATTGGGTGCGTTCACAGAGATCATTCTGCGCAGATTCTGTGCAGAATCTGACCAATTTAGCCAATGATTTTCTAAGAATGATCTCTGTGAACGCAACCATTAGCTAAATTGGTCAGATTCTGCACAGAATCTGCGCAGAACGATCTCCGTGAACGCACCCACTGACTCTTGCGCTGGCCAGGATTCTGATTGGGTAAAGCTGTACCGCTGTACAAAAGCTGCTAAGAAACAAAAGAGCTGGCTCACTGGTAGGAGCAGATATCGGGCTTATGTCTTTTCAGATTGCGTCACCTACCAGCCCTGACCCCTACTCCCATGCACGCTCCAATACGTTGAACAAAAATTAAAAAATTATGTTTTTCTGATAGTTTTATCCTGATTTTATGAAGAACTAGTTTTTGTTGCTAAGCATTTACCTCAGTATTCCATGAGTAATGCGGTTTTCTCAAAAAACATCCATGGTCTGTTGAGGCTTTTTGGTTTAATCCAAGCGGTGGACCCAGTAGGCTACTTCCAGTTGCGGCGTAAATAACTACTTTTTTTAATGTGTTATTGGTAATCGTGCTGTCAGAGAACAGGTACCATGTCTGTGTTGCTGGTGATCTTTTGAAATAAAGTTATTGTTGCTATAGCTGCTGATTAACACTATTTTCAATTGAGTTAAAAAAAACAAAAAAACTTTATTTGCTATTCTAAATTTAAAACGATACAGTAAGGACAGCTAGGAAGTAGACACTGACAGACGGCGTTCAGAGTGTGTGCACAATAAGAACGGAGATTTTCTTCCATCAAGCAGGAAAAGGTAAATACATCAGAAGCGAATACATACTGCAGGTCTGCAGGACAGGTTTTTTTTTTTTCAGGTGGATTTCCACGGGTAGAATTTAAGGGCGGCTACTTTTTTCTTCTGATACTTGAGTACTTTTAAGATATGATACTTTTGTACTTTTACTCAAGTAATATTTTAGAAGGATGCTTTGACTTTTACTTAATTACATTTTTTTGCAAGTAACAGTACTTTTACTCAAGTAACACGCTTGAATACTTTTTCCACACCGGCCCAACTGTAATGGTAAGGCCACCCCTTCCATTAAACATCTCTGTCTGTATTCTCATTCAGTATGACACTGGAAAACTCTTGGTTGATCCATGTTACTGGCACTGCACTCTCAAACTGACATGACACAGCACATTCCACTCGCCCATGTAAACACAGTTTCATAACAGTTGATTTCATCCATTTTGCTGGTGGCAATATCATTGTGTCATGCATCTGTCGCATAGGTGTCCTGTTTTTGAAGTGCTCCCCTCCCCCCTCTCCATGTTAGTATGAATGAGAGTACTGGTCTAACACCCCCACCTTCCCTGCAAAAGACTGTGTTATGCCATTGAAGATCTGCAATCCCACACAACAGACTGTTATGCTAGGACATCTCATAGATCCGTATTACAGCACTGTTGGTAGTCCTCCTGTCATGCTGCTGTCTCACAAAAACTGCAAAGCAGCAGGCAGCTCAACCTGGATTCAGTGCTGCACCCAGTGACACAATGAGAGAAAACAATGCCAGGTAGCTGAATGCAATAAAAATAAAACTTCTGATATCTGCCCAGTGTGAAAGAGCAGTATGTGGTAAATGCACAGGAAAAGTTGAGAAGTGTTACATCTGTGTGGATTGTGCTACTTTGAAGTCCGTTTCCCTGAAAGCGCATTCACGTTACATAATGGGAATTTAGATATTTCAGTTAAAAATAATTTCATTTTTACAGTTTTGTATATACATATACCTGTTTCCCCAAATCCCCTTTTTTGGCAGCAGGGTAACATTTGCTTCAATTCATCAATATAGCCTACAATGATCCAAAGCACACATCAAAATCTCCTTCAGAATGGTTAAAGAAGAATAAAATCAAGGTTCTGAAATGGCCTAGTCAAAGTCCTGATCTAAATCCGATTGAGAATTGTTGGTATGAGTTGAAGAAGGCTGTGCACAAGAGAAGTCCTCGGAATTTGAATGAACTGGAACAATTTTGTGTTGAAGAATGGTCAAAAATCACTAAAGAATCATGCCAAAAGCTCACTGACAAATATCCTAATAGTTTAAAATAGGTTATTATTGCTAAAGGTGCCTCAGCTAGCTATTAATTTAATTTTCCTTGTCAAGGTATGACTACTTTTGAATTAGCATTTCTGGAGTTTTGCCAAAAAATTGCTGAAATCAATAATTGTAGACACATCTATTTTTTCTCATCCACAAAAGTAAAACTTTTTGCTACAAAAGATTTTTCCTATAATTATTTGTTTTCGTGAAATTTCTAGAAATTCTAAATTTCCATTGGGATATGTAAACTTTTGACTACAACTGTATATTGCTTGTTTGAAGTTAAAAAAAAACAACAATTTTTTAAATGACATTCTACTCCCCTTCTAACCACTTGACTGCAATTTGCTCCAATTTCAGGTGTGGTCCAACTTATGTTTAACAATCTATACACTGGAGACAATTTGTAGTGGAAATGTAAAAAATAATGGTGTACACTTTAGTACTGAACATTTGCACAGTAGAACCTATCATATCCGATCCTGTAAGATACGATACCCTCTATTAACCGATCAATCTTTGGCATGTGTCATTTACACCAACTGAACGGTACAGATGGGAACTGATCCATGCACTTTTTAATATGGGTCTACAGTAATTTTTTTACATGCTATCACTGCCCAGTTTAACGATTTTAAATAAAAGAAAAAAGAACGCAAGGGATTACTATATAGTATTTGTGTGCGTGCTTTTTTGTTGTGTTGTTTTTTTTAAACGCTATTTCTCAGGGATTTCTTTGGAATATATTCAGAAATTATGAGAAGGACTATTTTGAATGCTGTTCTGTAAATTGGCAAATATTGTATTACAGTGCTTTGCAGTAATTTTCACAGAATTTTCTTTGTATAGTATACATGCATTACTGTACTTTGTTGTTTTAGAGACATTGTTGTACCTGACTGACAGGATGATGCGCAAGTTTATTTACACAGAAATAATAAACAGGAACCAAGAAACAAAGGTAGGTACAAGGGCCGAAATAAAAGGTTAAACAATACAATACAATACAATACAACATTTGCATTCCAATAAATGTTTCTACTTGTCCAGGCCAGGCAGTGCCCGCACTGGACTATCTCTTCAAAGGGTTTTTCCTCCCTTTATATACATGTGACCATTCCCCAATTAGCACTCATTAGCACTAATTAGTGAATGGCCACATTCCAAATGTGGATTCTGGCAGGAATGGAATTAACCCCATCCCTACCAAACTTAAATTAAAACAATACATTTTTATTTACATAACACAAAACACACACTATTTACATGTGCAGGGCTTCTGCCCTGCCACACTGAAATTACTAATTTGTATTATGTAATCATGTATTATGCATTTCTCTGTATTTAAAGTATTATGGATTTTCTTGTTGTTACTGCATCTTGTAAAGCACTTTGTGATGGTGGTCCACTATGAAAGGCGCTATATAAAATAAAGATTGATTGATTGATAATTCCCTGACGTTACTAAAGCAACTACAATGTAGTATAATGACTCAGATATGACAGGTTCTACTGTAATTATAAATTGTGTTTTGACAGAATTGGGTTGGCATACTTTTTCAATTACAATACACCCTTGCTATAACGCCCTTCATTATAACGAACCTTCGGCTATAACGAACCTGGCCCCTCGACCCCAAATAAAAAAATAATTAAAAAAGATAATATAAACACACACTGTCATCATCCCGGTCTGTATGCATGGCATTCCACCTCTGCAGTGAAGTCAGCTCTTTTGTTTAATAAAAAGCGTGCGCTGTGTAACAATGCATCCGAAATGAAAATAATTTTATGATGTAACAAAGCTGGAAACTATTTTGATCATTTGAAAAAAGGAGTAATGCAGGCATATCTCTGTCGTGAATATAGGTTGTCAAAAGGCACTTGACTTGTTCAGCAACCATGTGGCAAAGCAAAATTGAATAATAATAAACAAAACAAATATTGTGGATCTGATTAACTTTTCATGTCGGGTTGATTTGGAATAAAAGTTCCGTTTGGGATTCTTGTGTGTTGGATTAAGATTTGGTGCACTTTGAAACGATTTTTGCTTTTTGTACTGCGTTCTAATTCTTTAACGAATAGGATAAAGCAAAGGCAGAATGAGATGAACAGGTACATATAATTCTACTTTTATTCACAATCTCATTTCATTAACTTACTCCAACAGGTTATCGTTCATTTTGATTGTTCTTGCGCTATAAAGTATCCCTCGATATAACGAACAAAAGGCTTGGACCCCAACAGGTTTGTTATAGCGAGGGTGTACTGTATAATTCCGCCATGGTTTCTTTTTAGAGTAAGAAATAGATTCATTTTGAGTTACAACCAGTGTGTTCTTTGCCAAAGAAAATCAGCATTTCATGGCTAGTATCTCCAGCAACATGCTTTATACTCTTAACAAGCAGGTGTCTAAAAATGTTTTCATTTCATAGTAATTGTATTTGTTTAAATGAACAAGGCACTCAAAGCAGGTAGTGTGGTCCAGTGGTTAAAGAAAAGGGCTTGTAACCAGGAGGTCCCCGGTTCAGATCCCACCTCAGCCACTGACTCATTGTGTGACCCTGAGCAAGTCACTTAACCTCCTTGTGCTCCGTCTTTCGGGTGAGACGTAATAGTAAGTGACTTTGCAGCTGATGCATAGTTCACACACCCTAGTCTCTGTAAGTCGCCTTGGATAAAGGCGTCTGCTAAATAAACAAATAATAATAAAGCAGTGTTCCTTTCACTTTAAGTGGAACGGTTACCTAGGAGTTAACAGTGCATCTAATACTGTCCTCCAGAGTTTGGAATTTGCCAGCTACTGGAGTAAAGGTTGCATGACTTTAGACACTGTTTGGGGTGCAGGATACTGAATCTCTAATGCTACTCTCCTTAGCTATGCAGCGTTTTACATTGTTTGAAAGAAACATGCTGCAGTGTCATGTATTCTGACAATGAATGTTTAACTAATAACTGGTTGGAATTCAGCCATCGCAGTATAAAACAGTGTGTGCTCTGGAAAGTGACCCACAGCAGTGCCAAGACCGACATGCAAATTATGATCTCACTCTAATAGACATTTATTATAACAAAAATATTTAGGCCTGGTGAAGTTCTCGGCGACTGGGATATACAGAGGATGTTCTCATATATCACTCTACTTAAGCAATAAAGCACGCGATGGGTTGTGCTGGATATTGTCACTTCTTTGTTACACTGCATTGTTAGGCATGAGATGCATGAGACGCAGACCAAGAGTCAGTTTTTAGTTGTCTGCTTCCTTCCTTTCCTCTGCATCCAAAATTGAACTGGATGTCGAACCAAACTTTACTAACAAGACCTGTAGTAGGTTTAGGGCATCAGAATGTCTAATAATTGGAATGGGTCTTACCGTTATTGCGAGGTGATGTTGTGTTTTATCCCAACTGTCTCGTCTCAGTTTTTTAATTGTACCCACAAATACATAATTTGAAGCTGTGAATTCTGTGTCACTCATTGAACTTCAGGATAAACTTAGCGGGGATCATGTATATGTCTGTTTAATCCAGCATGGAGCCCAACCTAGCTGCTTATTCCATATTGCTCGCCTTTAAAATTTCTGATTGTGCCATAGACATCTCTAAGGATATTATTGAACTGTTCTTTTGTAATTCATTTAAAGTCAAATTGTAACCATTCATCAATTGTTATAGGCACACACAGTTCAAAAGTGATGTGTTCAGTATCTTCCATGACAGCAGGTATTTTGATAGGTGTTTCTTTGATTTTGCTTGCGAATTGATATGTGGTTTGTGACATTGTGTTGGATATTGTAACGGCTTGGAACTCATTCATATGAGTAACAAGTTCGTACAGCACTTAGTCTTAAGAATCACTGGACTACCTTGAATCCGCAAATGACAGCATCTTAAAACCTAACCTGCAGTCTATCTGGAAGTGCTTGATTAATTGCAATTGAAACTATCCTGTAGACTACCATTAGCAGAGCGAGATTTGACAGGGAAAATAGATTTTGCGCTTACACATTTTTTTGTATTTGTACAGATATTCATGCCCAAATACATTTATGCTGCATCTCTGGTTCTCAGTGTTTCTATGGACTGTTTTCTAGCTACCGCATATAATTGTGTTTCTTCTAAACACTTTTGACCAGATAGAGACCGTTTTTAAGGGGTGTCAACCAATAAGACTCAAAAGAACACAAGCTTTTAAAATGTCAGTATGTTGACATCGTGGATGTTGCTATTCTCTTTTTTTTAGTTTGTGAGTACTTGGAGAAACACAATCATTCCTGCTGACAAATATTTAATCTTTTAAAAACAGTACAGTCAGAAAAATGAAGAGAAACAACTAGATATATTTTTTTAAACAATTGGATAGAAAATAAGTAATTTGTATTGGTTACACTATGTTTGAAATGTGTGTCAACACCGTTAAATTACAAGTTTGAATTAATGCACTTTTGCATTTTGACAGATCCCGTATATTGATTGGGGGTTGCCCTTATTGTAGGGCAGTGGTTCTCTCCTGGGTGGGCGGGAGAAGGTTCTGAAAAAAAAAAATAAAATACAGTGCACATCTTAACCTATTAACGTAAAGCAAATCTTACAAGTAGATGGCGCTGTGCATCTGACTGGTGCCTTTTAAGCTTGCATATTATTGGTTGAAATCTTCTGCCATCTGGTGATGTACATTGTTTATCGGCTTACTACGTGGTGTGCACGTTAGTAATCCTCCGACACAATCTGAAAACTATCATTTGCAGTGTTATGTTTGCTATAATTACAATAGATCAGTGGCTGGCTCGTGCAAGAAAGAAAACATAACAGCAGTGATTCAGAGAAGCCAGTGGTATGTTGGATTTTTACTGGTATTTGTGCAGGTGTGTGGGGTGGTGGCATAAGACAAGAGGATGGGGGTCGCAGTCCAAAAGGTTTGAGAACCACTGATGTAGGAGACAGTGGAAGTGAGAATGAGAGAGAAACGTTATTGAGGCAAGACTAAACAGCTGCACTACCCCTGTTGCTCTGTACACATCCCGTGTACTTTCCCAATAAAGGCTTTTGAACCGACTTATTGTGCATCAACAATGAATGCACAAGCCTTACACAATGTTCTTAAAGCCAAAGGAATACGTTATCAGAAGCCACCTCAGAAAAAACACCTACCATTTTTTTCTGTTCTGATTGGGTAAGTTTAGCTGCGATTGTTTAGTAACGGAACATAAAATATCATAGAGCGGGTTGAACTGTCTTGTACTGTAAGTCAGTGCAGTTTAAAATTTGTACGTTCCATGCTCAATTATTCTTGAGGTAAAAATACACTTCATACAGGAGTAAGTTATCAAGAAGATACACCTTGAACATCAACTACAACTTGAACATTTTCACGCGACCACTATTGTGTGCGACGTGAAGGATGTTAATCTTCCTGATGGGCTGTGGTGTCTTGCTGTGTACTTTCAGAGAATGAGACGGACACCATGCTAGGCTGAATTGTATACAAGTTTACTGAGAGTATGGTACAAGTACAAATGCAGACATGTTGTTGGTTTGGCATCAGTATGTAGATGATCCCTGTGGGTAGAGCAGGAGAGTTATACTTCCGTACAGCTACATGCAACATAAGGAGCTGGACTCCGGAGCGGACATGAGAACTACATCCCTCCTTTTTTGTGAAAAGAAAAAAAAAAAACTTTCTTGCTATGGATTGCTTTTGATAAGTTGTTGTTGTGTGTGTTTTTTTTTACAAGCAAAACAAAACTGTGAAATTAGTGTTACGTCTCCCTTTTGTAACAAAACAAGGAGTTAAAGTATTGTGTGTATGCATGAGTCCTTTAGACTACAAAGCTGATCACTTGATATGGTTGAGCGTGGTATGGCATGGAGAGTTTGTTCAGTGGCCGCAGGTTCTTCGCTAGAACAGTATCCCCAATTTTTAGTGAAGGCTGCTGAACAGTTCGATGTTTTTCAGCATTCTCTCTAATTCTTTCCTTGGCTGCTGCATCTTGTAGATGGAATTGGTCATTGTGGGCAGGAATGGTTATTGCTGGCAACTTGATGCTTAATGGGCTTGCAACAGGGGAGATCTGTGCTGACTATGTGGTGTGTCCGTGGTTCTGCAGGAAGAGGGCAGCTGTCTCACAGGATCCGCCTGTCAGTCATGGCGATGACACGGAAAGGTGGGGAAGAGGGTGTGTTGGCTTTCCCTCTCTCTGAGTGGCTGAGAGGCGGGCCTTGGGGGATTGCTCGGCCCATAAGAACTGTGCTTGGTTGTGCATTCGGGTGGCCGGAGAGAGGATATCTGAGTGAGATAGCACACCTTAAAAGAAAGTAAAATAAATAATTACGTACCCGAGGGGACATGTGTAGTTGTACGGGGAACTTTGGCCACCCCAATGTATGGCCGGCTTAGCGGCAGTGGGGGCACTGCGTAAGCAGCACTTTTGTTTTGTAGTTTTATTACTGTGTTTTATTTTCCCTTTTTCTTTTTCCTTTTGTTTTTATTATTATTTTTGAGCACTTGTATGTGCACTGGATTGTATACCAGCATTGGTAAACCCGTGGGTCCTGTTTACTGTTGCCAGTATTCAGGCCATGGACAACAGCGGCCTCTGCGGGTAAAAATAAATCGGTGTGCCTGAGCGGCATTACAAATAAAATCTGTCTCCCGTGTGTGTCAGTGAATTGCCCACCACCCTTTCACAGGGCGGCTAAACAGTGCTGTTGCAGATAGGATGTTAGTGGTAGTATGTGGTGTAGCTCTGTAGTTTCTTAGAAAACAATACAGTTCTTGCTTCATGTAGCAGCCATCTGAAACTGCAATCCTTAACATCTTTTTCAGTACTCTAATTCACCATTGGCTTGAGGCCAGTGAGGAGTTACCTTGCGATGTTTAAAACCAAGGCATTCTGCAAACTTTGCAAAGTTTGAGCTGTTGAATGGTGGGCTGTTATCTGTTTTAACAATCTGTGGAATGCCATATGCAGTGAAGATTTTGTCTAGTATTGGTAGAACTGCTTTGGCCGCAGCAGTCCAATCATGAGTGAGCAGAGGCGGGACATAATTGGGAGTTTAACCAATGGGAAAGTTAATGATCTGCCCAGGTTTTGCAGCTGTCCAATCATTAGTAAGCAGAGGCGGGACATAAATATGCTAGGTTAAGCGGAGAAAGAATAGCTGAATTTCACGCGATATTGGATATTATAAGACCGCTATCGAAGTAATATTTCGAATTGCTTTTTACAAATTTTAAAAAAAAAATGTCATCAGACAACAGAGACGTCATAGTCGATTTGGTTACGAATCAATTTTCAAGAAAAACTTTCTCAGAAAAAATTGAGGTATACACCACAAATACCAGAACAGACACAGGAAGGAAAGGAATATTCTCGCCACTTCCAAAATTCAAATTATAAAAGGTATCTGTGGCTTACCGGTAGCTGTCAATTTAAAAAAGTATACTGCTGGAACTGTATTTTGTTCAGTACAGAAAAGGCGATACAGCGCTGGCTACAGCAATCTAGGATGTCTAACGAAGTCAGCACAAAAATATGAGCGTTCCCAAAGTCACTTGTGAGCCCCTGTTACACTCATAATGTTTGGACAAACCCGGATTGATGTTCAAATAGATAAACAAAAGCATAGGGATACAATATATCACAATGAGCAAGCAAGACAAAATCGTGAGGTTCGTGAGGATTGATTGTGTTGTTTACCTTGGCAAGCAAGAACTGGCATTCAGAGGTCACGATAAAGGTAATTATGTGGGATGACTTTCTCTGATTTCTGACTGCAACAAAATGTTAAGCAATCACTTGTCAATAGCCACAGTATTTTTGGGCACCTCTAACAAGATTCAGAATGGCTTAATCTCTTCAGTGCCTCAGGTTCTGTTAAATGCAGAAGTACAGGAAGCTAAGGCTTTTTTTTTAGATTCTATTGATTTTTACCAGGACAGTCGTAAGATCGTTACCTTTATTAAAAATGTGCACCGATTAATCTACAGATTAAATCAACTAATGCCCATAAACTAACCGATCAAAATTTTTAATAGTGTGACAGCCCAACAAATATTTTTTGACGTGTAGTCGGATACAAAAATCATATGTTCGTATTTGCTAGAAATGACAAAAATACCTTGCACTTATTTACCACCTCACCAAAAGTTGCGCGACAGTTTCAAAAAAGCAAATGAAAAAGAACTAAGTGTGAGATGTGAGATTAATATATTAAAAAAACACAGGATCAACACAGCAGCTTGTGAGCCTCTATTTAAAGGTTTTAGACAGCAAAAAGTAAACAAACCAGAAGGAATCTATAAAAAAAAAACCTAGGAGTTTATGTTGACTCAGAAATGTCTTCATCTAGACAATGTGGGGAAGATATAAAAAAGGCCAACAAGATGCTCGGATATATTGTGAGAAGTGTTGAATTTAAATCAAGGGAAGTAATGTTAAAACTTTACAACGCATTAGTAAGACACCACCTAGAATATTGTGTTCAGTTCTGGTCACCTCGTTACAAAAAGGATATTGTAAGAGTGCAAAGAAGAGCAACCAGAATTATCCCGGGTTTAAAAGGAATGTTGTATGCAGACAGGCTAAAATAATTGAATCTATTCAGTCTTGAACAAAGAAGACTATGTGGTGATCTGATTCAAGCATTCAAATTCCTAAAAGGTATAGACAGTGTTGACCCAGGGGACTTTTTTGACCTGAAAACAGAAACAAGGACCAGGGGTCACAAATGGAGATTAGATAAAGGGGCATTCAGAACAGAAAATAGGAGGCACTTTTTTACACAGAGAATTGTGAGGGTCTAGAACCAACTCCCCAGTAATGTTGTTGAAGCTGACACCCTGGGATCCTTCAAGAAGCTGCTTGATGAGATTCTGGGATCAATAAGCTACTAATAACCAAACGAGCAAGATGGGCTGAATGGCCTCCTCTCATTTGTAAACTTTCTTATGTTCTTCTTACGTTCTTATGATTATTCGCGTGCACGCATAGTGATCTCTATAGAAGGCCATCTGGGTCAAAAACGCGCTGTGCTGCTTTAGAATCTCATGGGACAGAAAAAAGGCAAACATGTCATTCTGAAATGCCTTGCTTAAACAGTGCCCAAATTGCTGGAAATGTGTAGTGATTTTTATATAGATTTTATAGATTATATATTAGTTGTTGCGACTTTCTGTTATGTGGAATGTAATAAACGAGAACCAAAATGGTGAGTTTTTCCCCATCGTTTTACAACGCCATTTCCACGTTCGTTTAATTTGAAGTGTTTAAAGTTACATTTCAGTTTTCATTTCCTTGTTCAGCTACAAAAAGGCTCAAGTAAACCTAATGGTATTACTTTATGAAAACGTGTCTATGGCCACTGTTTACTACGAAGAAACGGCAATGGCAAGGAATGAAAAAAAAAGTTTAAAAAAATAAATAAAATGTCAACTTTATATACTATTTATTTCGGGAAATAACAAAACAACGTTTATTGAACTGATATTTGGCATCCTTTGTTTTGTAGTTAATTCACGGGTAAAGTAAGGCCTACACAACTTATTCTTTACTCCTGGGATATTTTTCTATTTTAACGTGTTATATATTGTAATGTCTTGCTGTAAAATAAAGGCACACACACGGGCCACGCCCCCCTGCCGCTATGCTGTCTCTGCCTGCATTCTGAGCAGTATAATGAAAATCTTGTGTTTGTCCGAGAACTTATATATATATATATATATATATATATATATATATATATATATATATATATATATATAGGAAACGCAACGGTAAGTTTTACATCAATACATAATATTACATAATGTTATTTACATTTTAAATACATACATAATGTTATTTATATTTTAAATAGTGAGCAGATAGGTTTGTTGATTGTTTGAGTAGTATTGTTCCTAGGGTAACAAAATACTGAGCTCAAGTCATGTGATTTCATAAAAACACCAGGCGCTCAGTGTTTAGTATTTGAGTTGAGTTAAAATTGCCAAAGTGTGTTGATTAAGAATCTGTATAAATAGCCATTCAAAAATGATTTTAACCCTTAGCGGTCCATTTATTCAGCGCGTGTCAGGCGCATCAGGTCCAATTTATTTTCACACGCGCAGTTTATTTTAGATGCGCTGTTTAAAAGTATTTTTTTCACAGTAAAACAGGTTTGAAAGGCACTGCATATCAACAGGACACTCAGTACTGCATCTCCACCCCCGCCCCACCCCTTGTTCGCTATATTTTTAAAAAACTCCTCAAAAAGCTCTGCAAATGTCTGTGATATTTCTTGAGCGCTGGATGCGGAAGCAGCTATCTTGTTTGTTTATGTCCGTGTTATCTATGTGGTGTCGGGTCTATAAGTATTCATGAGATATGCCCTTTTTTTCTGCTTCTCTCGGCTCCTATCGGTCTCACTCGGCCATTGAATGGTTTTATCGCCTTTTTCCGGAGAAAAAACGACTAGAGACCTGTTTTTTGCATCTTTTTGATGATGTCATGATGACAGGGTCCAACATTGGACCGGAAAGGGAAAATTGCGATGTCGGACCAGGTCCGACATAGGACCTCAAGGGGTTAATTAACTTAAGAAAAGCGAAAGATATGACCATGCCTCGCTTGAGTATTGAAGATCGCCTGATTGCTATCGGCATGATTGAAGGCGGCCTGTCTGTGAGAGAAGTTGCCCAGAGAATGAGATGTTCTGCTTCAACAATCAGCAGACTAGTCCAGAGAAACCAGGAAACCAGCTCTGTGAGGGACAAGGCCACGTTCTGGAAGGTAGAGGGTCACCACACCGACCCAGGACCGTTATGCAGACTGTTGCGTTATTCAAACCAACCAGAGGGGCGGTGGAAGTGTGATGATGTGGGGAGGAATCTTCTTTAACACAAGTGCCTTTGATGCAGATTGATGGCAACCTTACTGCTTAGCGATACATTGACAAAGTCTTTGAGGCAAAAGTTTTTTCCGTTTCTGCAAGCCAATCTGAAGTGTTGCTCCAGCAGGACAATGCAAGACCACACAGTGCTAAGATTACAATTGCACAACTTCAAGAAAACAATGTTGAGGTCTTGCCATGGCCAGCTTTTTCTCCTGACCAGAGTCCAATAGATCATTTGTGGTACCAAATCGCCAGTGCCATCCACAGGAGACAACCGCGACCAGCCAACTTTCGCCAGCTGGCTGCAGCTGCACAGGAAAAGTGGCGGAACATCCCACAGCATCTATCCAGAGGCTGATCAGGTCTATGCGTCAATGCTGCCAGGATTGTGTTGTGCTTTAATTCGATACCATACTTTACTGGTAACTCAACACATATTACCGGTACCAAAGGGATACAAACTATTAAAAAGACTAGTGGATAACTCGACACTGTCATTTCACATGACTGACCTCTGACTGGAAACGGATTGTTAATTCATTCACAACTACCAAGTGCAGCTGGTTACCGTGTCAGTTCATAATGAGTGAGAATCGAAAAATGAGTTCTCGTTCAATTGGCTTTAAAAGCTCAGGTTATTCGGGATAACAAGCTTGTCAGCAGAACTTTCGAAAAGCGTGTTTTTGCATGCAAAACAATCGACAATGTTTGATTTCTGTGTGAAACTGTAGGTTGTTTATTATTGTTTTTGTTCACTGAGTTAATTCTGTATAATGTACATTTGTTAACTTTTGCTATTTAAGACGTCAAATTAGACAGTACAAGCCAATACCTAAAAGTATAGTCAACAATTTGTGCACAGTTTGTGGTTGGACTGTTTTTGTAAAAGTAACGCTGTAGTTATTTTACTAATTCTTATTTCAATCAAACTATACGAGTTGTACTGAGTTTGTACAGTACTGTATATTGAAATGGATTCATTCACTGCAGTTCTTTCAACTGTTTTCATAAAGACATTTAACTAAAAATAAACTAAAAATAAATACTGTAATACTGTAATTGTGTGAGTTCTGTTCCTTATATGCATGTTAATGCTCGACACCTTGGATAAGTCAACACTAAACGGCATATATATATATATATATATATATATATATATATATATATATATATATATATATATATATATATATGCCATTGTTTATTCCATATTTAATAGAAATCAGACTTTGCTTTTGATTTTTTATTCAACATAATATTGTAAATAATAAAACAAATGAAAATGGCATGGACAAAAATGATGGGACCTCTAACCTAATATTTTGTTGCACAACATTTAGAGGCAATCACTGCAATCAAGCATTTTCTGTAGCTCTCAATGAGACTTCTGCACCTGTTAACAGGTAGTTTGGCCCACTCTTCCTGAGCAAACTGCTCCAGCTGTCTGAGGTTTGATGGGTGCCTTCTCCAGACTGCAAGTTTCAGCTCTTTCCATAGATGTTCGATAGGATTCAGATCAGGACTCATAGAAGGCCACTTCAGAATAGTCCAATGTTTTGTTCTTATCCATTCTTGGGTGCTTTTAGCTGTGTGTTTTGAGTCATTATCCTGTGACCTGCAACTGAGACAGAGCTTTCTGACACTGGGCAGTACGTTTCGCTCCAGAATGCCTTGATAGTCTTGAGATTTCATTGTGCCCTGCACAGATTCAAGGCACCCTGTGCCAGGCGCAGCAAAGCAGCCCCAAAACATAACCGAGCCTCCTCCATGTTTCACTGTAGGTATGGTGTCCTTTTCTTTGAAAGCTTCATTTTTTCGTCTGTGAACATAGAGCTGATGTGACTTGCCAAAAAGCTCCAGTTTTGACTCATCTGTCCAAAGGACATTCTCCCAGAAGGATTGTGGCTTGCCAATATGCATTTTAGCAAATTCCAGTCTGGCTTTTTTATGTTTTTCTTTTAAAAATGGAGTCCTCCTGGGTCTTCTTCCATGGAGCCCACTTTCGCTCAAAAAGCGACGGATGGTGCGATCAGAAACTGACGTACCTTCACCTTGGAGTTCAGCTTGTATCTCTTTGGCAGTTATCCTTGGTTCTTTTTCTACCATTCGCACTATCCTTCTGTTCAATCTGGGGTCGATTTTCCTCTTGCGGCCGCGCCCAGGGAGGTTGGCTACAGTTCCATGGACCTTAAACTTCTTAATAATATTTGCAACTGTTGTCACAGGAACATCAAGCTGCTTGGAGATGGTCTTGTAGCCTTTACCTTTACCATGCTTGTCTATTATTTTCTTTCTGATCTCCTCAGACAACTCTCTCCTTTGCTTTCTCTGGTCCATGTTCAGTGTGGTGCACACAATGATACCAAACAGCACAGTGACTACTTTTCTCCATTTAAATAGGCTGAATGACTGATTACAAGATTGGAGACATGTGTGATACTAATTAAAGAAACGAATTAGTTTGAAATATCACTATAATCCAGTTATTTATCATCTTTTCTAAGGGGTACCAACAAATGTGTCCAGGCCATTTTAGAATATCTTTGTAGAATAAGCAATAATTCATCTCTTTTCACAGCTTCTTTGCTTTATTCTATGACATACCAAAGGCATGCAAGTATACATGATAAAATAGCTTTTAATTTCATCACTTTTCAGGAGGAATGAAGCATTATTTCAATGAGCTGTAAGAGTACCAACAAATTTGAGCACGTCTGTATATATATATATATATATATATATATATATATATATATATATATATATATATATATGTGCCTAATACGTTCAAATAATACACTGGATTTCCCTTGGTGAATGTTTGCTGTTGTAATTCAGCAACTCAAATTCAGCAATTAGTATAGTGTTTGCTTAAGACGGGAGATGACAGGAGATGAAGTATGTGCAGTGTGGAGTAGTGGTTATGGCTCTGGACTGTTGACCGAGTGTTGTGGGTTCAATCCCAGGTGGGGGATACTGCTGCTGCACCCTTGAGCAAGGTACTTTACCTAGATCGCTCCAGTAAAAACCCAACTGTATAAATGGGTAATTGTATGTAAAAATAATGTGTAAAAAATAATGTAATTGTATGTAAAAATAATGTGATATCTTGTAACAATTGTAAGTCGCACTGGATAAGGGCGTCTGCTAAGAAATAAATAATAATAATAATATGTGCCCATTGCTTGCATGGTTTAAAGGCGTGTTAGTAAACAACAGTAGTATAATTATTATACAGTACATTGGCTTTTTTAAGGAGGTGCGAGTTTTGTATTGTTTCTCATTTATAGCAAAACTGTATTTGCAATATTAGAATGCATTCCGTTTAAATGCACTGTGGTATAGTGTACGGCAGGACATGTGAGCAAAAAAAACCAAAAAAAACTGTGGTAAACAATGGTTTATCTATAACCTTAGGCCAGTTCCTATTATGGCTGGTGGTGGGAGATACATTATAATTCCCCTTGACAGAGAGGGTAAATAAAGTTTCAGAGTGACAGCTAATCACTAGCATTGGATGCATGGGAAATCTCATATCCACTTTGAGGACGCATGCTGCAAGAGGAGCAACAGTGATATTTGTACATGAAAAGGTCAAATGGTAGTCGAAAGGTTAACCTAAATATATTCCAGTTGTTATCATTGGCATCATACAGCAGAGCAGGAGCATTTTCCATTACCCGTTGAGCGAGTATCTGTGCCACCTGAAACAATGGGGCTGGAAGGACTGCAAAAGTGGTGGAGCCAGCCAAATAAAACAATTCTGAGCGAGACTAATAGGTTAACTGTTACCATAATAAACATTTGAACTAATTCACAAAAATACGACACTCAAAAATACGATCGCAAGTCCTAAGATAATAAGCTTAGTGATACTCACGGTATTTTTATTGTTATATATTTGAATAATAACTGCCTATGCAAGGAACAGCGATAAAAAATGGAAAGGTCAACTCCCAAGTTCGATAACTATTGTAAGTCACACTCGCTGTAGATAATGGCATCTGCTAGTATATTAAATTATTATTATTATTATTATTATTATTATTATTATTATTATTATTAATAATAATAATAATAATAATAATAAAGGGCTCTAACTGGTCTCTTTGCTTTGTAAGTATAACCACATATCTTAAAACCCTTGTTAACATTCAAATAACATGGGAATACAAGAAAACCTGAACACTTTGCTGCCATTTCACTTGGAAATATCATTATTCACTCACTACACAAAACAACAGTGTTAAGTATACTCTGCGCCATCAAATAACTTCCAAGCTGTTTTATATCATCTATATTACCTCTTTAGAAATAAAACTCATTCCCAAATACACCCTCTGTAACATTACCATACAAATACAGGTATAAATAATACAGAACATTTTTTCAAAGTAAAAAAAAAAATAATATTAAAACTTTCTTTTGCATTCTCATTTTGCTACAACACATTATTAAAATGTGAATGTTATGTAACCAGTGCAGTAAATAAAAAGCATTAAAATAGTTATGTTTTAAAGGCAACTTACAGTCACGTAGAAGTCTGGGTCACTTTTGTTCAATTGTTTCATCAGTTTAGTCTTCACAAAATTACTCTAAAGGGTCCAAAGCATCAGTAATGTCTTTATGTACATGTAAAAACAAAACATGATTCATACGCTTTTGTGACATTGTAGATCTCAGGTAAGTTTTAATTCTTCGCATTGCTGAAAAGCTTTGTTCTGCAGACTTCAAAAGTTAAAAAAAATAAATAATTGAGAAAATCAGCCCAATCCAACCCCTTGTCATAGACACTCAAGAGAAAAACAGCCCAGAGCTCTCATTATATCCCATGATCCCTTGCACGCTTTTTTAAGGAAGTAAAGGTAGTCGCGTATATTGGTAATATAAAATACCTTTGTAAGTACTCTCTGCCATTGTTCAAGATTTCACACCATTTGTTATACAATAAACAATTACTATTATTATTACTATTGTATACAGAACTCTGCACAACGGGATTATTTAAGATGTATGCCTTTCTTTTCATATATATTGTCCAGACAGAATACATCTATGCTGTAACTAATCCATTTCAATATTAATTTCTATTCCTGCTTACCAAGTCCAGACAAGGCATTCGACATATCCCATTTAAATGAAATAATATTTTTAAATGTAACAACCGATCAGTACTGAGCTTCCCAGACTCCCCACAAGCAGCATTTACATATTCCTATTACTTATGAACATAATCCTGCCAAAAATGTACAAGCAGTCCTCAGTATGCATTAATTATTGGAACAAGCAGCTCGGGCTGCCTTCCTCTTCTCCATTCTAATTCTCCTTGGCCTCTCCTCTGCCTTTGACACTGTTGATCATGTTATTCTCCTCTCCTCTATGACCTGGGGATCTCAGGCACTGCTCTTGTCTAGTTTTCCTCCTATTGTTCTAACTGCTCCTTCCAGGTTTCCTTGCGTGGCTCTCTCTCTTCTCCTCACCCCCTCTCTACAGGTGTACCTCAGGGATCTGTCCTGGGACCCCTGATCATCTCACTACACCCGATCTCTAGGCACTCTCATCTCCTGTTTTGGCTTCTCCTACCATGACACGGATGATGCCCAGATCTCCATCTCCTTTCCCTTCTTTGACTTCCACATCTCCTCCCGCATCTCAGAATGCCTCTTGGCTATCTCAACTTGGACGCTTTCTCACCAACTCAAACTCCACCTCTCTAAATCTGACCTCTACTTTCCTTCTGCTTCGTCCCCCTCCTCTGACATCTCCATCTCAGTCTCCCTTGACCCTATCACTCTCTCTCCATCTCTTTCTGCTAAAAACCTAGGTATTATTTTTGACCCCCTTCTCTCAACACATCTCTTCCGTGACACACACTTGGTGCTTCTTAGCAACATCTACCAAATCCGCCCTTTTCTCACTACTTATTCCATCCAATTCCTGCTCCAAGCTCTTGTACTCTCCAGACTGGACTACTGTAACTCTCTCCTTGCTGGTCTCCCTTCAGCTTATCCAAAATTCTGCTGCTTGTCTTGTTTTCTCCCAACCTCGCGACTCTCATGCTACCCCTCTGCTTGCACTCTCCACTGGCCATGTATTTCTGCTCGCATTCAATTCAAGACCCTTGTTCTTGCCTACCGCTCTCTTCACTACACTGCCCCCTCCTATCTCCAATCCCTCGTCTCCCTACACCCCCTACACTCCTCTATAGGCCGACTGGTCATGCCTTCTCTCTACTCTCCATCCTGCCGTGCCCGCTCCTTCTCTTCCCTAGCGTCTCTGTGGTGGAACCAGCTACTGGAGAACTTCAGGACTTCTCCGTCTCTCACCACCTTCTGCCACTTCACAAACTCCCCCTGTTTAGACTGCACTTGTAGATCTCTTGCTCTCCTACTCCTATTATGCACTGGACTTGCCTGACCCATGCACCACATTATTGGATCCTCAGCCAATGCACTATCCTTGCAGTATTACACTACACTGTCGTAGATATAACTTGTAATCCTAACTTGTTGCTTCCTAGTTCATATTGTATTTTAGTAGTATTATTTTCACTTACTGTAGCTACACTGTATTTAAATATTAGGCTTGCATTGTAACCCTTTACTGCCCTGTAACACCTGTAAGTCATCTTGGATAAAGACATCTGCCAACTACATTAATAATAATAATAATAATAATAATAATAATAATAATAATAATAATAATAATAATAATAAAAGGTCACAAAAGGTGCTTGTGGTCACCTGTGTGATTTGCCATGATACATTACATTGCATATCAGCTTCTGTAATTGTGCTTCTTGCAGTATTTGGGATTGTATCTACCTTTTGTATATAAAATTAATAGTCTTACAGGCACAAGAAAGGTTAAGAAACAAAACTATATATTTGTGAGGTATTGTAGGGGACATTTTCAAAGGCCAACCATCTCAGTAATAATTTAGGATTGTAGTGTAGAGTACTTTGAGACCATTGGTTTTAATATATGTTTTATGATAGTTGAAGTCTGTGGTTAATTCATTGCTTGTGAAAGGTGTTGAACTAGCAACACTGGAGATGGATGTGCTTTCTTTACCTAAGTGTGTGACTCAGTGGTGTCATGTAGGGCTGATACAAAAGAGTATTTACTATTTTGGCCATTGTGGTATAATGTTTGTTTCAAAATACAGCAGTTTATATGTAGCTACCTAATTAAATAGTGCAACTTTTGTTGGAATTAATGCTAGTAGCTCTGTCACTGTTGACCAATCAATACGGTACTTGTTGGCAGCAGGTGCAGAGGAAACGTTTTGTATGGACGGCTTTTCAAATTGGAAAAAGACAACGAAAATGCAACGATCACCAAAAAAGCAGTTCAGATATTTCAGTTGCTGTGAATTTGTTTTGCATCCCACATTTTGGACCCAAATCCTACCTATACTGGTCTATAACACCTTACACACATCCTTGGCTTTTATTTTGTTAACTGAAACAGAAAACATTATGTACTTTATGTACTGCCTTGTTTGAGTGTTTTTTCTTTTAGATATAATACTGCCATCCATTGTTTCTGTCCAATTCAATTGCATTAAGGTTACCATAGGGGTTTTGGCACTTGAACTAGTGCTGTAGTTCAGTGGCTTTTAGAAGGTATATAAGCTACATATTTATTTTTCCAAATAATTTGCTTGTAAACGATTGTGGAAGCCTAGAAGGTTTTTTTTTTGTTTGTTTGTTTTGAGTAAGAGCAGTGAAATAAGCCAGAAATATTAAGAACGGTCATTAGTCATGCCCAGTATGAGATACTGTATACAGTACTTGAACCTGAAACGAAAACCCTCAGCTGTTAACCAGGAAAAAAAAAAAAAGACTTATTTAAGTCAATAAATTCAGTTGTAAAGAAACAAATGGAAAGCCAGTGCTCACTAATAGATGTCACATTTGTGCCTAGCTGTGAGCTTGTACTCTAGGCAAGACCTCCAGAGCTTTATGAACATGAGTGGAAAAAAAGTTTAAGGAAGTCTCTTGAAGCCGATGCAGATTATTAATATAGAAGTGACATCTGTTTGATGAAATCCTCCTGTTAACCCATACAGGCAAGAGATTTATAATTGTAAATTGTGGGTTATACAGGCCAAAACCTTCTGAATAGATAGAAGTAGATAGAGCATATGCTTTGGGGCTGAGGTTGTGGGTTTGATAAAAATCCCTGACCAGACACAAGTCATAAGCAGGCTGGTGCAAATGTGATGCAGATCTTGGGATATATAATGATTCTATCTGACATACTTTGCTGAACAATAGGTAAACATGCTGCCTAACCTTTCTCCACCAAATATCACAACTGCATATCCTGTGTATGGATCGTTTAAAAAAGATACATGGCTTTAATCTCTGCAAACCTTTTAATTGTCCTGCAAGACCAACATTACAGTGTGTATATCCAAATTACAGGAGTATATACACTTCCCAAATGTTTTTATGATAATATATGTTTATAAAAACTGACCTTGTTTTATTTCGAAACACTTTGTCATTTTCATGCTAAAAGCTGTTTTTTCAAAGACACTAGAAACCAAAATATTACCCAAATAAAGTCAAAGAACTAGGGGTTGTGATTCCTTACATTTCAAACTGAGGAAATCTGTCAGAGGAAGCTTTTGTATGGAGGCTTATCTTAAGGTTTTAGGTTTTTTTTTATTTATTTTTTTAAACAGTAGAAGCATACAGACTGAAATGCTACTTCCACTTGTGCCATTGTGTTAACTCATTTAATAATAGCAGCAACTACCCACCTCTCTACATAATTCAATTGGTACTGTACATAAAGGGAAATGGGCTATTACTCTGCATGACAATAAGAGACTCTCATCGGTGCAGGAATTTAGATTCTAGCCATGTAACAGGCTTCTTGCACAGATCCCTCCCTCTGAGGAGCAGCTTTAATCTATAGAAGGATAATACTTGGTCTTTTGCTTTGTGATGTTAATTTCTATAAAGAATGTCCATTTTGTTTTAGTCTGGTATTGCACTGCACCAGTTATACTGGCCTGTGGCATTGATTGGACATACTGAATTTTCACTTTAGCAGGGAGTAGTAGGGGGATTAATAGTATGTTAAAAGGATATAATAAATGTTAAAAGGTCAAAAACGACAGTCACAGATGTTGTCCTCTGACTGGTCATGTTCTAACCGGTGAACTTTCTCATCAACATAAATCATTGCAAAATAAATCTGCCCCTTGACTGAAAAACAAAACAACAGCAAACAAAAATAATAAATTGATTTATAAAATAATAAAAGGGCTGCTATTTAACCCAGCAACTGCTCTTTTTAAAACTGTTAATTAAAAACCTGCACTATCATCAGTAACACAGTTGTCAGGAGACTTCACCCTCATAAATGTTCGATCAGTGACCAACTCTGAAATGTGATGAACAACATTTCTGTATTACAACTGACATATCATATTGTGAAAGTTTGCAACAACGGAGAACACGGACTGAATCACGGAATTCAGAGAAAAAAACTGAATTAGGCACCTGAGGACATTACCACAAAATCAGTTTAAACAAACTATATATATATATATGAGAATGAGAATGAGAGAGAGAGAGAGAGAGAGAGAGAGAGAGAGAGAGAGAGAGAGAGAGGAGAGAGAGAGAGAGAGAGAGAGAGAGAGAGAGAGAGAGAGAGAGAGAGAGAGAGAGAGAGAGAGAGAGAGAGAGAGAGAGAGAGAGAGAGAGAGAGAGAGAGAGAGAGAGAGAGAGAGGAGAGAGAGAGAGAGAGAGAGAGATTGATTGATTGATTGATTGATTGATTGCCACTCACTCGGGTTCGTGCCCCTTTAAGAACTGCGACCCAGGACAGAGAAATGGAGGGTTTAAAGCGCGGCTGCGCTATTTTTATTAAACAGAAACAAAATAAACACAAAACAAAAACCTAACTCCGTTTTGGAGCGCTTACTAAACAGGTACTTTCCCTGGCTAACTTGCAGGACGGCTAAGCCGTTTACCTGGCACCACAGAACACACACACGCTAACACAGCACTTACTTTTCTGACTGCTCAGAAGCAGAGCACCTCATCTGCCTCCTTCTACTCAGCAGCCTTGAGCAGACTGACTGCTCCTCTTAAATATCCTGCACCTGGCTCTAATTTACAATAGCTACCAGGTGCAGGGGA